>NW_024342644.1:4426700-4530430 GCF_902729225.1 Pteropus medius | reverse complement strand
GGCGCATGCTGGTTCTTCACCAGGTGTTACAGACCCAAATGTGAAGGTGACATCATCTTGCTCTCCCTTCCTTTCTTTACCTAGGATTATAATAATGTTTTCCACAGTTTGGAAGCTATCCAAGGACAAAAATATTGGGGAGGCTAGGATGTGTTCAGTGACTGCTGGCCTCCCTAATTTTTTTGTCAGACATGTAGGCTGTGGTAAAAATAACTGCAGAACAGACTCAAATAAATGAATGCTTCGTGGGTGCTACTGCAAGTAGATGGGAGTGATGAAAGACCCAGCTCCCACCTGCAGCACTGCCAGCAAGCACGCAAGTTTTTATAGTGCAGAGGTCGTGTTCAGTCTTACCTGGGAAGATCAAAAAGGTTGCAACAGTACAAAGAAATGTTCCCCAAAGAACTCTGTAAAAAAAAAGTCAAGGAAAAAAAATTCTACTTAATTAGGAGATACCTGAGTAGTGAAGGAAAGAAAAGAGGGGCAAAGCAGAGGTGACAGAGAATGCATAACTAAACTCGAAGGATATAATTTTATTGTGATTTTTTACCTGAAAATAAAATTTTACTGACAATAATTTTTTAATGGTGCTGTATTTTTTTTTTTAAATCCTGTTCTTTTAGATCAACTCAAAAGAGGAAAATCATGGAGGTTAACCCTGAAGATCAGCTGGCTATTACTCATTTCAGAGCCTGTTAAATTTTAGCGATGTTTATTTTCGCAGGGTCCTAATTTTGACTCTGCTAAAGATAAGTAACTACACAGGTGAATCAATTACCAAGCAGGCGGATAAAGGTCGGATATTTTAAGTTATTCATGAAAAATACAGTTGGGCTGACTTCCCCTTTTCTTTCTTTAATTCACTTGGCTAACGGGCATTTATTTCCTGAGCAACTTATGGACAAGGCTGTCCTGGTTCTAGATAGTGGATATGCATTTAACAGTCTCTGATCACAGTGGAGACAGCCTGGTGGAGTAGAGAGTCATGGGTGCAGAGAAACATTACATTGCGAAATAGCCTGTTCTGGTTGTGTGCCCAAGAACTATGGGAAAAGGGGACAGAGCAGGGAACTGCTTGTGAGCACTGGGAAAGGCCAAAGAGGCAGCCTCTGAAAGGGTATTGATGCATCTGCGAACATTACAGGGGGTATGGTGGCTGGGGGTGCAGTCCAGGGGGAGTAACTTGACATGGATCCCATCACGTCCAGGGGATGTGAGACGGGTGGGGGATTGGGGTGGGTGGGTCAGGTGAAACCATTGGATTTTGTTCTGAAATGAGGCACTAACAGAGGTTTACAAATAAGAGGACGGAATGTCTTTGAAGACCATTCTGGAAGCACCTTGAGGGCTGGGCCTGGAGGCAGGGAGAATAGTCAGTAAATCTTAATTTTGGCTGCAGATTGGAAAGACTAGAGAGCTTTAAATAGGACTAATACCAGGCCCCTACCTAGAGATTCTGATTTAATTAGCCTAGGGTGAGACCTCAGACTGGGAATATTAAAAGATCCATAGGTGATTTCAAATGTTCTACCAGGGCTGAGAACCATTGCTCCAAGAAGAATCTGGAAGCAGGACTAGCCTCTTGGACTGGGTAACCTTTCGAGATTCTTAGATGATTGAAAATGAGGTGGGAGGAAGCTGTAAAATAAAGTACTATCAAGCTTCCTACTGACCTGAGCAATTAATTTTAGTATTTAGAAAAGAGTACTTTGTGAGAGACTGCATGTACAGACAATAGGCAGACCATGTACAACAAGAGAACTTGGACCCATAACCTCAGCAGCAACCATCCTGGGGAGCCAAACCACAGCCTCTATAGGATGTGGTCAATGACTCCCTAATAATTACCACCCTCCCCCTCCTCCACTCAAGACCAATCAGCAAAAGCCAAATACATTCCCCAAACCAATCACATAGGATGCTCCCCTCTAGTAGGCCCCCTTCCAGTCTCCAGTCAGGACTTACCTGAAGCCTTTGTGTTTTTCACTATAAAGCTCTCTCACTCCCCTGCCTGCCTTTGAGCCTCTGCCAATCACATGTGACGGATGCTCTCTGAATAAACAGCCTCTGTTTATTCTCACTTGGGTGTCCTTTGTTTATTTCCACACTATTACCCAAAGGTAGTATAGCAGTTCCAGTGGATCATTCTGGTCATAGGATGACAACTCCCAAATCTACCATTTTCAACCCAAACGCTACCCTGTGCTTTGGAGATATAAAACCATTTACAGTTACAGTTTCACCATTCCATGGGGCTCTTCAATTTGCTTCTTATTTATTCTCTGCCATCCAACCACTCATCTGAACTAGAAATGTGAACTCATCATCCCCTCGATCCCTCAGTTAATTACTAAATCCTCCCAGTTTGACTTTCTAGGTTGCTTTAACCTACCTGTTCCTCTAAGCACCCCTATCGCTCTCTTATTTCAGGCCTTCAAGATCTCTTTCCTGAACCACTGCTCACAGCCTCCTACCTGGTCTGTCAGAAAGTTCCTTCCCTACAAAGTTATGTCCCTAAAGCCACAAGGGTCTTTTGTCTCAAAAAAAAATCTGGCTGTGTCATGTTCTCTCTTAAAACTTTGCTGCGCAGGCAGAAGTACCAGCTTCACGGGGTATCTGAGACCATGGACCTGACCCAGGTCTGTCGGTCATCATGCTTCAGGAAGCTCTCCCAGTGTTCCCTTAATACTCTGTGTCACTACACTTAGTTCTGTATATAACAATCAGCTTTCTTTTTTCTTTTCTCTCTTAAATGAAGTGATTCTTTCCAGCAGAAACTGTTTTCATCTCTTCAATGTCTGATGCAGGGTGTGACACAAGACAGGTTTTCAGAAATGCCTGTGCGCAAATAAAAATTAACACAAAACCAAACCGAAAACATGAGTACAGATAGGCTTTGTCCTCGGCTTTTATATATTTGTCCACACCTAGCTATCATCCATCTTTTTAAGCTCTGGCCTCTTACACTATATAATGTCTAAGTGAATCTTATACATACTTTTAGAGTATTCTCACTTACTCGTGCTGAGAAAACTTTTTGTGTGTGTGTGGGGTATGAAAATAATGAACAAAAACAAAACAAACCTTGAATACTTTGGCTCCAGGAATTTCCATGATTGGTTCTTCTGAGTAAGAAAGATTCTGTTCTGTAAAAAATTCCCGTATCCCAAGCTCACTGATTTCCACACCAACTACACTGTGTCCTCGGTCTGCAAACCTGTATAAAACCATATATTTACAATTAAATTTCATTTCAAATATAGTATTATATAAAAGGATATATACCGACAAGCATATATTTTCCTTAATTTTAAGGGTTTTATAGGGTTTCACAGAACATGTAGGTCTCTAGAAAGTGAATCTATATATTCTCAAAACACATTATATGGAATTATGAAAAACTGATTTATATGATTTTAAGAAAAATTTTAAAAATTTATAAAATTAGACCTTAAAATGTAAATTTACTACAAATGGATCTGGTTAAAAGAGTTTTTAATTCAAAAACATCCTATAGATTAGACATGCTTTTTGATATCTCCACATCAGCTCTGTCCATTAAAACTTTGTGAGGATGAAAGTGCCTATACCTGTGCTGTCCAATCCAGCAGCCACGAACCATATTGGCTATTGAGCACTTGAGATGTAGCTAGTGTGATTTAAACTTAAATAGCCACATGTGGCTAGTAGCCACTGTACTGGAGCACATGGCTTTAGAACACTAGCATCCATTTTGATAATATTCTTAAGACTTTCATTTACTTACAATGCATACTATGCAGAAACTTATTTAATTACCATATATAAGTCATTTGTATTTTCCTGATAAGTTTTATAATTACAGAATTCATAGACTTAGGGTCTTGGACTCCAGAAAAAACAGTATCAGTGGCACAAAAATCTAGACACAGTATTGATTTTACGTCGAATTAAATAAACATAGTTCTGCTATAATGCAATATAGGCCTACCTAAAAATCACTGTACTCTGCAAAATCATGCAATAAAAATTAAGCTTGTGAAGAACATAAATAAACACAGTCAGTCTGCTATAATGCAAGACAGGCCTACCTAAAAATCACTGCACTCTGCAAAATCATGCAATAAAAATTAAGGCTCATGAAGAACATAAGGGTTGGAAAACAACCTGAAAAACTTTTTCACAATGGAATATTATTCAGCCATAAAAAGGAATGAAATGTTGCCATTTGCAACAACATAGATGAACTTTGAGGGCATTATGCTACGAGAAATAAGTCAGAAGAGACAAATACCCTATGATCTCACTTAGGTAGAATCTAAAAAAAAAAAAAAAGAACAAACTCATAGATATATAGAACAGATTGATGGTTGCCAGAGGCTGGGGTTGGCAGGTGAGCAAAATGGGTGAAGGGAGTCAAAAAGTACAACTTCCATTTATAAAATAAATTAGTCATGGGCATGTAATGTAGAGTATGGTGACTGTAGTCAATAATACTATATTGCATATTTGAAAGCTGCTAAGAGAGTAGATCTTCAAAGTCCTCATCAGAAGAAAAAAAATGTTAAATATGTATTGTGACATGTTAACTACTTATTACAGTGATCATTTTGCAATATATACAAATATCAAATCATTGTTATATACCTGAAACTAACACGATGATGTATGTCAACTCTACCTTAATTTAAAAATAATGTAAAAAAAGTTGTTACACATTTGCCATAACTTATCTCTGTGAATTAGGATTTTCTCAATAATACACAACTTATAAAAAAATTAGAAATAAACTGAATAAGTATTACATAAAAAAAAGACTTTGTCAGTGCCAACATTAAAAAGACAGGAACCTAACAGAAATAAATAGTGGCACAGTTTTACACGTTAAATGGTTATAAAATACAAAAATACTACAACATGGTACTTTACCTTGAGAAAGAACTGATGTTTACTCGTAGAAATAGGCATCAGAAGGGCTGCAGCTTTCAAGTAATTGTGAAGTGATGCACAGAGAATTACTGGGAATCTAGTAGAAAGTCCTAATGCTGGCTGTGAACGGGAGTGACTCACAGCACATAGGGTGAACTGTGATATCTGGGAGAGGTCTGAGGTATGTGCATGTGTGCTTTTTGTCTATTCATACCCAGTTTAGTTCCACTGGGCATAGTTATCCGCTTTTACCTCCTGTTTCTTGCAGACTAAGCAGATAAGAAATTCATGTCATGCTCAAATTATTTCCTAATATATCAATGGAGTTAGAATAAAATTCAAATTTTCAAAACAAGAGATAGAGCAGAACCGACTATACCTATTACTCACACAAGACTACACACTTTCAATGTTGTCAGAGCATTAACTGTTTATAGTTCTAATATAAACATATTAATAACTTGTCTTCGATATTTCCTAGACGGTTTGTAAGTTAGCAAAAAGGAAATATTTTTTATTTCCCGTACAGTTTTTGAAGTTACAAAATGTAAACAAAAAGGTTATGTAAACCAGCTGTGTGGATTTTTATTTCCATTCGACATATGGAAAATCGAAGCACAGCCTACTATAAACTAGTATAAGCTGGATTACATTGAAATATATCGCCCTTAAAAAAAAAACCTAAGAAAATGTCTTAAACATTTTATTTTAATGCTTTGGGGTCTCGGTTCATAGATTATTCTGATATATATCTGATATACATATATATAGACCTCAAAATATAAATGTTACATAAATGAAAAATCTTCTAATATAATAACTTATATGCAATTACAATTGACCTTAGACCAAAATATTTAAACAATCACATTTAATTGGCTGGTTCATCATGCCACTTCCTAATCTTGTCTCAAAACCTGTGCTAGAGTTAGACTGTTATCACTTATGACATGACAATAAGACTTAATATTTTTCTTGCAGGTAGTTTCCAAAGTAATTCTTCTTTCTCATTCAGTAAGTTGCTTAAAGTCTAAGAATATAGTTTAAATGTTCTCAATTTCATGGCCACACTAGAATCTTAAACTATAGCAGCTAGTTCACAAATGCTCTCAGCTACAAGTATTTATCATCAAGAAAGTGTTAATGCTTATCTGCTCATACCATTTCATCTCAACTGCTTTTCCACAAAGAGGAAAAAATACCCTCAATCCACTCTCGTCTTTAAGGAAAGTATCCAAATGCTTCTTTAATAGCCTAAGGAGAAAAAAAATTTTTTTTTGCTTCAATTAGCCCACTGCACAGAGGAAAGGATGACAATTGTGTGATGCTAAGTACTTTTCATGCATTATCACTTACTATTATTAACTTTACAAAGTAGATAACATTATTATAATCTCATTTACACATGAAAAAACAGGAAGGTTAAGTAACTTGCTCAGTCATATACCTAGATGCTATAGGGGCTTTTAAAAAAAAAAGCTATATTTCATAAATCTAAGATGCTTTCAACTGTACATCACACCATTATCTATACTCCATGGGAAGAGATAACACTGCCAATTCACTTGACATGCCACAGATGCAGTATGATTTCAGAGATGCTAAAATCTGAAAAACTAAAAATGTACATCTTAAAATCGGTCACATAACGTGTACCTACATTTTTATTTCTATTTCCAAAGTCAATTTCTGATAGAGCATTTCTCTGTATATACCAAACATTTCTTACTGGTGTCCTTGCTCTTGATGAAATGTAATTTTGCGGTCCACCCACTTTTCTTGCCATTCTTCCAGAGTTAGTACTTGTTTTTTCTGTACCTCAGTATTGTGGTGCTCTTCAATGTCAAGTAAAGTTCTTGTATCATCCATAGCTTTGTGGATACCTTTGTCTCACAAGCAGATGTCTCCAATACTTAAATGGAAAATATTTGCAATATTGACATTTAAAGGCATTGCAATTATGTTTAGGCATGAAATAAAAATCATTATCCTTGGCAGCATGACTTTTTAAAAATATTTCAACATCCAAGACAAAGCATACAAAAAAAAATCACTTTTCAGTGAGTCTGATGGTAGAGGCATAGCTCATATTACACGTTAGGAAAGATCTTTATTTATTTTTTTATTACATGTATTATTTTTAATATGAAATTATATAGGTTTCAAGTGTACAATTCAATAATATGTCCTATGTATATTGCATTGTGTTTACCACCAAAAGTTAAATTTCCTTCCATCACCAAGAAAGATCTTTAAATTGAATTATACCTTAACATTAAAGTAAAAGGGTTTGATGTTTAAAAAAAAGAGAGAAAAAAACAAAACAGGTATTCCACACTTAACTTTTGTAAGCTTAGAATTTTTTCTAGCAATCAGTTACTGTTTAAAAACAATTGTTTTTAATGTTTACTTATTTTTATCAATGTTATAACACATAATTTAAAGAATTCAACAGTTATGAAAATAACAATCCCCATTCCCAAATGAGAGAGGCAACCATCTTTAATTCTTTTAGCTGAGTTTTGAAACCTAACTCTAGATTTCAAAATAACATGCTTATTTTGTATCTTCTTGATTTTTCATTTCTAGGTAGCTTCTAGAGATGATGAGCATTTAGCTTTCAACTTCCCAACACGCATACATACCCTTCTCATTTTTCCTATCCTTTTGAGAGACAGCAGATTTTTGATTAAATATGTAGAGTACACTATTAGTGTGAGTCAGTAAATACCACTTACAACTAAATCATGGAGAATTCTACGATTACTTTTCCTTTGCTGTACAACTTTTTTATTCTGTAGATAATAATTGTCTTGATTTTCCATTTATGAAATTTCTATGTAGTAGTTTGGATTATACTAGCATGCTATTATTGATGGGTTGACTTTAATAAGTTATTCATGAAAACAGTAAACATTGCATGAAAGTGAATATTTCAGGAAAGATCCTTCTTTTGCAAAATTTGGCATCAGCGTGCTTAGGATTTAAGGAGAAGTCACATCCTTGGAGCTGGGAATAAAAATTCACATCTCAGCAAACATTTGTTAACAAATAGCGTTTGCAAGGCCCTGATGACATCAAGAGGTGACTCTCAGAGTTTTCTGAGAGGTCAGGGGCAAGTACCTGGTTATGTTTGGTTCAGAAAAGCAAAAGACAGTTGCCGTTTTTCCATCTCCATTTTCAGCCAGAATTTTTGAAGCCTAGGCTTGAGCCTTCATTAAGCAGTTCCTTACTTAAAGGAGAAGCATTATTTTATCAAAGAGGCAGGGCAATCTGGAATTATACAACTCTGTCCCTCTCGGACAACTTGAAATATAACACTACCATGACTATAATAGCTTAATCACTTCTTAGATGTTCTAGTAGCTTCTTAACTTGCCCATCTCTTTTCCTGAAGAAATAAAGTTTCTTTCTATAAGAAGATAAAAGTGCAAATTATAAGAATCGGGAAAGGCAAGCTTCACTATCATTCCTACCCATACACGGAAATAGAAGATGTGATAGTTTGTGGTCGTTCAAGTCCTCCGGGGGCGGGACCCCGTCTGGTTTCCTCCCCCACCTTTTCAAAAAAACACGCTTCTGCTTTAGATTTATTTTTAAACTTTGCTAAATTGAAGAATAACTTCCCTGAAGTGCACAAATTTTGAGTACGGCTCATTGATTTTTATATCGGCATACACCTGTGTAACCACCAAGGCACACAATATTTACAGCACCCGAGTGTTCTCCACTTCCCAGCCCCCACTCCATCGCACACTATTCCGGCAGGTACTTCTCTTTTCTTAAAAACCACTAATACACAACAATGCTTTGGTTTCACTTTAAGTCGTGGAATAACGAGGTCATTATTCCCAGTTCCCACTCTGCTCTCTCAACCCCATTTTAGGGCGCGGATTGTTGGGCTGTTCATGCTTGTTACGCTGCCCTATTCAGGAATGCTATTACAGGTTCACACTTAGCAAATCCTTGCATTTCTTGCTCGAATCCTCTCTCCGCGTCAGAGAGCTTACCTCGCTCGCCGACCGCTGCGTACAGCTGGCTCAGTATGGGGCCATGCGCCCCCACCTCCTCCCGGCGCCCCGCCCCGGGCCCCACCCCCGGGCCCCACCTCCCGGACCCGCCCCCGCACCCGCGTCCAGCCCCCGCCCCCTCATTAGGAGCCCCCTCCGCGCCTGGGTCCGCCCCCTCCCCGGCGCCCACAGCCCGCTCCCTCCCCACACGCTCTGGCTGGCGCAGCGGCGGAAATGGCTAAGGCGGGGCGAGCGCGGCGGCAAAGCCGAAGGCGGGGACCCTACTCCTCCCTGCTCCCGCCGGCTCCTCCCACCCCGGGTCACGCCGTCACAGGGGCGGAAGCGGCGGCAGCGGCGGCGGCGGCGGCCGAGCGAGGGCTGCATCTCGCGGCGCAGATCCTTCAGTCTTGTGCGCGTGGCGCGCAGCTCCGGAGAGGCGCCCGCAGCCCGGGGCGGCGCGCACAGTCTCACACGCGCTCCGAGGTGGGGCGCACGCGGCTCCGGGGGCGGGCGTGGGAGCGGCGGTGGATTTCGGGTGACAGCTATGCACAAAGCAGCTTGGCTGGGGTGCAAGCCCTCCTCCTGTGCAGCGCCCCTCGCCCGGGTGGGAGGTGAACGGATGCTCTAGGGGCTGATACCTCACCCCGATTGGAAGCGGGATGCGGGGTAGAGAGCCCTGTCTGAGGAAGAGGAATTCTCCGGCTGGGGTATTGCGGCGACGGGGTTCTCCAATTCGTCGTGGTGTTGCGGGTCTCTCCTAACCCCCTACCATGTTTTTTCTTTTCTGCACAGCGGTGCCTTCTCCCCGCGACTCCTTGCACCTCTTCAGCGCTCAGGTGAGCCCCAGAGGCTGTTGCTTCTCCGACTTCGGAGAACAAACGAGAAAGCTTTTCGGAAAGCGAGGCGGCTGCAGCTGGCACAGGGAATGTTGGGGTTCCCTCCTGGGGACTATTATAGCCCTGTCACTTGGGAGTTGTGTGGTCTTCGTCAGAGAAAACCCACAGTCGGAGTAGGAACTCCCTAGCTTATTATTCCCAGCGAGAGTGTGGCGGCGAGGAGCCGGCACTGCGTTGCAGGTGTGGTAATGCTCCAGCACGGCCACCACGCGTTGAGATACGATCGGCATTGCCAGGTTGCTGGGGTAACTCCTCTGGGACTGGGGACCCAAAGGGGGCGGCCCGATGACGGTAGCTGTTAGTCAACAGCCTGCCAGCTGGCAGATGGCAGGTGAAACAGGAAGGAAGTGGCAGGCCCAGCTGTAGAAAGTTGGGGTTCGGTGATTTGGAACCTAGCCAGATAGAGGCCTAGGCTTCCCTTGGGTGAGCGTGCAAGAGTCCATAGAACAGTCCATTTGGGGAGATCCATCACTCCACATACACACACATAACTCCAGGCTTTTTCTTTTTCTTAATCTATTGTAGTGGAAGATAGGCAAGTGAGAAGGAAGGTTTCTTCAGGAGGTACATGAGAAAATGACCATCAATAATTAATTGTCTTCCAGGCAGGGAAAGTAATCAAAGTATTCCGGCAGTTGAACGGGATCTATATTTTGGAAAATTTGATTAGTGTGGGTGCAGTAAGGTGCTAGTCCTTCCTTATTTTAAATGGCCCAAAGGGAAATTCCTGTTTCTGTTTAAATAAGTTTCTAGGAGTTAGTCTTATTTTTAGAAATTATGCTGATGCCACTATAAATTTTTATTCCAACCTGGAGTCATTTCGATTCATATTTTTATGAACATTTTTTAAAAACTTTTTGAATAAGCTACTTCAGAAAATTCTGGGAATTATTAAAATAGAAATCTAGATATGGATATATCCATTTATATGTTTACTTATATATTTTTTGATTACATTAAAAGAAAGCCAAAGCTAGGAATTTAAAATTAAGAACTATGCTTATAAAATTATATAGATCATAAAACAAATTGATTATATTTAATATTAGGTGTGTTTGTTAATTTGAAAAACCAGATGGGAAAGCACTTTCAGTATACTAATTTGTTTTAATGACACTTTTAATCAGTATTTCTAAGATTATACTTAAAAGCACAAAAACTACAGCCCTTCCAACTTTACTTAAAATTTTTCCTTCCATTTTAAGAACTAAGAACCTAGCAACAGTGAAAATACAGAAATTACAGAAAGTTTCAAAAAAGGATGAGGGTACATAACTGTTAATTGTACAATTAAAAGTGGAAATGCACTACCCTAAAAATCATGTTTTTTCCCCGACAACAGATTTAATAATAGCTTTTATAGCTAATGTTTTCATTTCCTCTTAATTATTTCTTGATTTACATCATTATTGCAATTAAATCCATACTTTCCAGTATACAGTTGGACCTAAATGTTGGGTGAAAAATTTCCAGAAATTATGCTTTTTCTTGTGAATGCTTGCATTCCTAGATGACAGGGTCAAATGTTGCATGAATCTAGGCTGATAACCCCACATTAGACTCAGATGTTATTGCTGCAATACTTAACATATACTGTACATTCACAAATACTATTTTTACATATACCTTAATTGTAATCATTTTGTGATTAACATGAGATATATATTTTATATAAAGAGATTTGTTAGATTGGACAGCCTTTTGGAAATACAAATGTGATCCAAAAAGCCTTCTTTAGGTTTAAAAATGATAGGTAGGCAGTAGTACTTTTAACATTATTAATGTTTATCCAGCAGTATCAGGAGTGCTGTAGAACTAAATGGCAATTTATTTAATCCTTAAAGAACTATAATGCATTTCAGAATATATATAGAATTTAAGTGTTCACAACTAGGATAATGGTTTTTGAGAAAATGAAGAGTAGTGAAAGAAAAATCAACATTGGTGTCAAGATTTCTCACAGTTGATGTAGCTGGCAAACTGAAAGTTTTCATGCACGATGTTAATTCTCCATGAAAAATGTTCTTACAAGTATTAGTAGAACTCACAGATAGGAAACAATGGGATTACAAGCCCCTCAAAAAGCTTTTTTCCAAGATGAAGATTACATACAGGCATACCTCATTTTATTGCGCTTCATTTTATTGCGATTCACAGGTGTTGCATTTTTTTTTTTTTGCTAATTGTAGGCAATATCTCCACCAGAAAAAGATTACAACTCACTTTATTGCAATAGTTGTTTCATTACAGTGGTCTGGAACCAAACCCACAATATCTCTGAGGTATGCCTGTATGTGGAATTTGTATCTTAGGATAACACTTTTCCACTTTCAAATTCCTTATCCATAGGTATGCCTTATTTATTTTCTGTGCTATTTTGTGTGAGTGTGTAAGTATGTAGTAAATACAATGGATTGGGTAAAGAGATGTGTGATAATTGTAAAATCCATGTATTTTTGAGTATTTACTTCTAAGCATTTTCATTCCTTATCTAACTTAATTAAAAAATTTGATAACTCAGTCTTTCATGGTTCCCATGCATTATTTTCCCTGTAGACTTTGGTTCTTAATGTTTGTTTAACCATGCTGTTATTGGTCTAGTTTAAGAAATCACAAAATTTTTCCAGCATTAACTGTGTCACTCAGATTCCTATATTTGGTAGTGACTAGAAGGTGTGCCTGACATTTATTTGTTGGGTTTTACTGAGAAAAGAGAATGAGTTTTCTTTTTAAGTATAGTAGGTCAAAATTGAGGAACTACTAGGAAGACACAGTAAGATGGAGAGAAAGACAAAAACTAGGTGATTTTACTCATTGAATTTTTCAAACAGTAATGTAATTTGTTTATTGGTCATTCATGTGTTTTTTTTTTAATATATATTTTTAAATGTACATACTACTAATGGATAACATTTTTTGAGTACTTATAATATGCCAGGCCTTGTGCTTTAAATGGGTTATTTTACTTAATCTTCATACCAGTGCTATGGTAGACTCTTGCTATGTCCATTTTATATATAAGAACATTGAGGTCTTAGGTTAAGTAACTTGAAAGCAATAGCTTCACACTCAGGCAGACTAACTGCAGAGCATATACTATTACCTACGAAAACTGCCTAAGAACTTTGCTCCGGAGTGTTGAAAGTATTAGCTAATGCTAATATTTAACCATTTATCTATCTATCTATCTATTTATTTTGCAGATTTTCTGTTACAATGGCAACCCCACGGGGGAGAACAAAGAAAAAAGCGTCTTTTGATCATTCTCCAGATAGCCTTCCTTTGAGGAGTTCCGGTAGGCAGGTATTACTCATTTGTTCATTTGGTGCATCTGTTTTGAGCACAGAGAATTAGTCTGATTGAGACTGAAGAATTGGAAAAGAAAAGATATAATTTCAGTCTTCAAGAAACTTGTAGTCTAGTTGAGAAATTCACCCTATGACAATCACAGTACAAAGTGATAAAGTGATAGAATATAGAAAAAAGCATACTGGCAGAGGGAACTCCAAAGATAAGGGTGTAGAGTGTGAATCAACATGGGGTGTTCAGAGATTCGCAGCTGTGTGGTTGCCTCCAGGATGTGAGCTGGGGCCAGATGATGCTTGGCTTGCTGTCATTCATAGGTATTTAGACTTCAACTTGTAGTTGGTTGGCTGCTGTAGTTGATAGGTTACTTGTTGTCATCTTTCGTATGGCTTTTTTTCCCCTAAAGAAAACTCCTGAATGATGTAATTCTTTTTCTAGAATTGTTCTAGTTTTTTTTTTGTTTTTGTTTTTGTTTTTTTTTTAAGCTGCAATACTGTGAGGGTATAACTACTTTAAGTAAAAAAAAAAAAAAATTCCTAAGTTGAGAGTGGCTTTTATTTTGACTGATAAAGCTTTTTGCTAAAAAAGGCCCACATGCATTTTAGTTCTTAGAGACTTGTCGTTAAAGTGCTGGTTCTATATTTGTAGCAAGTTAGTGAATTACTTGCATAGTACAGTCTCAAGGAAATTGCTATATTGTCAGCTTCCAGGATGTTGTTGATCTTCAAGTTTAGAACTCCTCCTAACATGGAGTTCATTTCAGTAGTAAACCTTCCACTACATTTGCCCTTGACTATTCTGGTCAAATCTTAACCTCTGCTGGTTCTTCCTCAGGCAAAGAAAAAAGCAACGGAGATGACAGATGAGGATGAAGATGGTGGGTCAGAGAAGAAGTACAGGAAATGTGAAAAAGCAGGCTGTACAGCAACGTGCCCTGTGTGCTTTGCAAGTACTTCTGAAAGGTCTGTTTAGATAGCATGTCTTGGCCTCACATTCCTGCCTGTGAGAGTGTTGTCGGAACATCATCCTCAAAGATAATTTTCCTAAAGATATATATAGATACTGCAGGTCATCTAATAATAGAGACATTGCCTGTACATTCTGTACATAGCACATTCTTCTATACACTCCCCCTGGTAGACATAGCCAAATCAGCTCTGCACAGTAGCCGGTCAGTATCCTCAAATCCCACCAACCAGAGCTGTACATCTCCTGGAGATTGAGGGTGGGACAGGGTCAGGGATGGGAACACAGTAGAGAGAACTGTAGGGCTTCCTGTAGACCAGCAGGTGTTTACTTTTCCCAGACTTCTACCCTGTATAACATACCTCCTCTTCCAGTAGACATAAACAGGTCTCACTGAAACCATGAGGCTAATTGCACTTCTGCTATTTTTATTGGGCTGATGCAAGCATAACCTTCTACTTCCAGAGAAAATTCTTCAATGAAGGCTTAAGATTCAGTAAAAACTGGAACACAAATCTCATTTTTTAATCACAAAGAGTGGTGGCGTTAGTGTTCATGGTGGCATTAGATTTCACTCTTTAACTACATTATTGGCTGTTTGACAAGTTGTATTTGCCAGATTGCCTGTTCAAGGGTCAGATTCCAGCTGGCCAGATTCATTAACTGTTCAGTATTGGGCCAGATGTTATTACTAGAGACCACACTTCTCTCCTTCACATACATGCAGCTTGCAGCAAGCACAGTGACATTCCTTGTTTCATGTCTTAAAACCTTATCGTGACTCCTGGTAGTCTTGATAAAACTCCTAAGTCCCAGGCCCTTCTGATGTGCAACCAGCTGGGTTGAGTCCTCTGGTCTAAGTCCCTGTGTCCTCACTATGTATTATTACCTGTCAGTCATCCATTCTACTTCCATAGTTAATTGCTCCTGGTTGTTAGGATTTTAAGTGGAGATAATGCAAAGTAGACTCATAGGTTTTTTATACATATTTTTTTAAAAAACGAGAAGAAGAAATGTTACTAATTAACAAAGGTACATATTTTTGCTATTTTCAGATGTGCCAAGAATGGCTATACCTCCCGATGGTATCACCTCTCCTGTGGGGAGCATTTCTGTAATGAATGCTTTGACCATTACTACAGAAGGTTTGTTTGCTAATTGTTGGAGGTTTTTGTGGTAGAGAGCGTGGGAGTGGGGGCAGTGGAAGGGGTCAGATGGTTAAGGCTGAGTGCATAGGCTTACTGAGTTATTCCACTATTGCAACTGTGTTAGAACTTTGATGCTGTAGTTTGCTAGTTTGCATGTTTGCTAGTGTTCATGTTTCTGTGTGTGCACACTCAGGGTTCCAAAAATATCTGCTATGAGATAGTTATTCTTTTTAGTCTGCAAGTTCTGGAAAATCTAGGAGCAGCTTTGCTATTCTCCGACAGTACATAAGGGGACAGATGCCAAGGTTTGGGGGAAGATGTTGGCACCTGTAGGGAACTGGGTAGACAGTTTTAGCTATTTTAACTGATTGGAATGCACCATCCCTGACAGTCTGTTTTATGGATGCTGTAATAAGTTTTCCCTCCTTATAAAAGCCTTTTACGTAAGATTTGCTAACCTGCCTCCTGTTTTGAAAACCTGATTAGTTTATAGCTTGATGTATTTTTTTCTTTTTCAGCCATAAGGATGGATATGACAAATATACTACATGGAAAAAGATATGGACTAGCAATGGAAAAACTGAACCTAGTCCCAAAGCTTTCATGGCAGACCAGCAGCTCCCCTATTGGGTAAAAAGGATAATGCTTTATTGTTCTGTAAAGCATTTGTAGAACTAAAAGCAAGAGGAATGGATGAAAATACCAATTTTTAGGAAAATTTGCTTTTATTACATTTATTATTCTATGTCTGTTAAACCAAATCACATTTTTTATTTTTGTAGAAAACAGATAATTCAAGATAATATAAAGAAGAAACTAAAGACCACTAACTGGTGATAGTCAATGCTAAGCTTGGTACATATCTCTCATCTTATGTTCATATTTTTATGTGTATATTTAAACAATTTCATGCTTATATACAAATCTTAAGTAGGTTTAAAATTATACTTTGCATGTAATTTTTGGTAACTGTTAGTTTTTAATTTGATTTTATATTTTTTCACTTAGCCACTCTGAAAATAAATTCTAGTGATTACATATATTCGATAAAGATACCATCATTTAATAAATGATTTGCTCATTTTTTAATATCATAGGAAGATTCAAGTTTCTCTTGCACACTTAAAATTTTTTGTTGACGTTCACATAATATAAATTAACTATTTTAAAATATACAATTCAATGGGATTTAGTACATTTACAATGTAGTACAATCACTACCTCTAATTCCAAAGCATTGTCGTCATTCACAGAGTAAAACTTGTGTCTGTTAAGCAGTCACCTCTCATACTCCCTCCCCTCAGTCCCAGGAAACCACTAACCTGCTTTTTGTCTTGATGCATTTACCTATTTTGGAAGTCTATATAGAGGAATCATACAGTATGTAACCTTTCATGACTGGCTTCTTTCACTTAGTGTAATATTTTTGAGGTTCATCGATGTTTTTGAGGTTCATCTATGTTGCAGCATGTATTAATTCTTCTTTCCTTTTAACGGGCGACTAATATTCCATTGTATGAATTTGCCACATTTAATTTAGCCATTCATCTGTTGATGGACAGTTGTGTCACTCCACCTTTTAGTTATTACAAATTGAGTTGTTTTGAAAATTTGTATACAGATATTTATTTGAATACCTGTTTTCAATATATACCTAGGAATAAAATTGTTAGGTCACATTCTATGTTTAATTTTTGAGAGAGACTAGCAAACTATTTTATTTAGCTAACTGCTGCACCATCTTTCATTCCCATCAGCAATGTATAAGGGTTTAAATTTCTCCACATCATTACCAATTCTAGTTTTCCTTTTTTTTTTTTTGCTCTAGCTATTCTAGTGGATGCGAAGTGGTATCTCATTGTGGTTTTGATTTGCATTTCTCTGATGACTAATGGGTCTTTTCATGTGTTTGTTGGCCATTTATATATCTTTGAAGAAATATCTGTTCAAATCTTTGCTCATTTTTAAATTTTTTTTTTTTTTTTTGGTCTTATAGTTGGGTTATAAGAGTTCTTTTTGTATTTTGGATACTAAACCTTTATTAGATATATGATTTGCAAATATTTTTCCCTTTAAGTGGTCTTTTTACTTTGTGTCCTTTGATGCACAAAAGTTTCCAGTTTTGGTGAAGTTCAATTTATCCATTTTTTTGTTGTAGCTTGTGCTTTTAGTGTCATATCTAAGAATCTATTGCCAATTATGAAGTCATGAAGACTGACTCCTATGTTTTCTTCTAAGGGTTTTATCATTTTATCTCTTACATTAAGATGTTTGCTCCATCTTGAGTTAATTTTTGGATATGTGTGAAGTACGGATACAACTTTATTCTTTTGCTTATGGATATCTGCACGCTTTTTTAAAAATAATAAACTTGTTATTTTGGAATGATTTTAAATTTACAGAAAAAATACAAAGATAATACAGAGTTCCCATCAGTTTTTCCTAATGTTATTATCTAACACATCGTGATTATTTGTCAAACTAAAAAATTAACATTGGTACGGTACTAATAACTACATTTGAATTTCATCAGTTTTTTTGATTAGTGTCTTTTTACTCTACCAGAATCCTATCCAGGGTACCACACATTTCATTTAGTGTATATGTCCTTTGAGTAACTAACTAAATTTACCTCTGATTATTTCCTTAGATTAGAGCCGGAAAACCTTTCTGACAAGAGTAGTCAGATTCCCTTTGTACTTTCCTGGTGCCTGAGCTAGTATTGAGTCAGAAATTACCCTAATGGGGTAAAAGTGGATTATATGGCTGATAGTCATGCAAAGGGGAAAGAAAAAGTACTTAGAAGTACTAAAAGGTTGGTCAGATTATGTGGAGAAGATGCCAGAGTGAGTGATGGATGAGAGAGACACAGGCTCAAGATCAGCCAACTCATTGACCTTGACATGTTGCTTTCCATCTAGGTCCAGTGTACAAAACCTGATTGTAGAAAATGGAGGCAACTTACCAAGGAAATCCAGCTTACTCCACAGATAGCTAAGACCTACCGCTGTGGTATGAAACCAAATACTGCTGCTAAGGTATGATCTCTGTTGATTTTCCTTTTGAATTAATTGGTAGGTTAATTTAGTTGTCAGTAAATAGTAATGATGTATATTTTCCATTTATTTTATTTTGATCTTTGTATCAGAGTTGTATTGGTCCACATATAACAGAACTCTGACTACAATGGCTTAACCAATTAAGGATTTTAGTTTTCTCCTTTGAGCAGTTGGGAAATAGGCTGTCCAGGATTGGTGTTGTTGCTCAAGGAGGTCATAGTTTCTAGTTCCGCCAAAGATGGTTCAGCCACAGGATGGTTGCTACACCATCAACCATTGTGTCCAAATTCTAAGCAGTAAATATGTGAGAGGCAGAGGGCAAGAGGGGTGTGCCAGCTGAGTGTCTCCCACCTTATTGGAAAAATAGGAGCTTTCCTGGAAGTTCCAATGATAGATTTCTATTTATATTTTGTTGGCTAGAACAGGATCATGCAGTAACTTTAAACAACAGTAAATACAAAGGAAGAAAATATTTTATAACGGAGCATGTTGCAATATCAGACAAAACCAGGAGGAAGGGATGACCGGATATGTTTGGGCAATTAAGAATCTGCCATAGTTAGTATAATGTGCCTCTTGTGACATTTGGCAATTACTTAGTGTTTAAAATGTGTAATTTCTTTTAATATGTTAAAGCATTAATCTACACATGTCCCTATTTCCTTCAGTACATTAAAGAATGTTAGGAGTCATTGTAATCTCAGGAATAAAATACTTTCTTAAAATTTGAGATGTAATTCACATACCATAAAATTCACCCTTTGAAAATGTACAATCAATGCTTTATGGTATATTCACAAAGATATGCAATCATCGCTGGCAAAATGTTTTCTTAGTTCAAATATTTCCCTTTTTAAAGAATAATGAAAAGTTTCATAAAGTTTATGATCAAGTTTTTTAAAACCTGAGATTTAAGATATAGATATTATTAAAGCAACTCATAATTATTATAAACATATTTGGAAGATTTTGCTAAGTGAAATGATGAGAAAAAGGGTATGAACATTTAGGAACTATATTGTTCATTTTAAATTTTACATAAGTATGACATGAATATAATCTCAGGGTTTAAAAAAAGTAAATCGAATATATATATATGTATATATAAATATATACACACACATAATATACAGATAAAAAGTGAAAGTCTTCCTTAACCATTTCCTCCTTCCCACCCTAATAGGTAAGCACGCATAGAGATTTATTATACTAAAACTTTTTTATGCATTTGATTACATATTTCTGGTAGGCAAGTTTTTTCAGTCTCTTGATACAGATTTCTAAACTACTTTTTAAAGGTTTAAAGATTTATTGTGCAGAGTGATCATTTTACTTTACCTGCATTGAATGGTGGTATTTTTAATAGATGTAAAATTGCATCTTGTTTTTTTATTGAGGTACACGTACATACTATAATTATATGTACAGATCTTAAATGAATTTCACTGAGTTTGGATGTAACTAATACCCCAAGTAAGATACACATTATTTACTCTAAAAATTCTGTTTATTTCCTTCCCTCCCACCAGAGGCAATCACAGTTCTGATTTCTATGCCCTAAGCAGAGTTTTGCTTACTCTTAAATTTCATAAAAATGAATTAGCCAATATATACTCTTTTGTGTTTGGTTTCTTTCACTGAGTAAAATTATTTTAGAAGTTTATCTGTGGTGTTGCATAGATCAATAGCTTTTACCTTTTGTTTCTGAGTAGTATTCCATTATGTGGGTATACCACAATTTGTTTAACCATTCTCCTGTTGAAAGGCATTTATGGTGTTTTCAGTTTTTTGTTATTATAAATAAAACTAGTGAATATTCTGTGCAAGTGTTTTTGTGGACCCGTGTTTGTTTCTTAAAGGTAAATACATAGGAGTGGAATTGCTCGGTCATATGGTAAATTTATACTTAAGAAACTGCTAAATAGTTTTTCATGGTTGTATCATGTTACAACATTTGGTGGTGGTACTCTTTTTTTAAAATTTTAGCTATTCTAGTGGGTATGTACTGGTATGTCATTGTGTTTTTAATTTTCATTTCCCTAATGACTAGTGATGTCGAGCATCCTTTCATATGTTTATTGGTCATTCATACTTTGTCTTTAGAGAAACATCTGTTCAAATCTTTTTTAAAAATTGGGTTTGTTTTATCTTTACTATGTAATCTGGATATGAGATATGATCTTGAAGATTTTTTTCCCAGTCTTTGTCTTACCCTTTCATTTTCTGAATAGTGTTTCGATGAGCATTTTCTACTTTTGAAGCCTAGTTTATCCATTATAACTTTTTGTACTTTTTACGAGAAATCGCTGACTACTTAGCTTACACAGATAGTCTTCTGTGTTCTCTTTGAGGAGCTTTATAGTTTTAGCTTTTACTAATCTATTTCATGTTAATTTTTGGTTTTGATGTGAGGTATAAGCCATGATTCCATTTTTTTATTATAAATATTTAAATGTTCACTACCATTTGCTGAAAAGACTGTCTTTTTTCCCCACTGAATTATCTTGGCTCAGCTGTCAAAAATTCAGTTGGCCATGCACATTGGTCTGTTTCTGGACTCTATTCCATTGATGTCTTGGTTTATTCTTAATTCAGTACTCTGTTGTTTTGATTATTGTATTTATATAAGTTGTCTTAAAATCAGGTAGTGCAAATTCTTCTGACTTTTTCATTTTCAAGACTGCTTTGGCTATTCTAGGTCATTTACATTACCATATGAATTTTATTATCAGCATGTAAATTTCTACAAAAAAGCCCCTGTAATGCATTGAATCTATAGATAATCCTTACATTTTTCTGTCTTCTAATCGAGGGGCAGCAAACTATGGGCCAAATCTGGCCCCCTGCCTGTTTTAAAATAAGGTTTTATACATTCATTGTGTATTATCTGTGGCTGCTTTCATGCTGCAGTGGCAGAATGGTTGTGACAGAGACCATATGATCCACAGAAGCTAAAATAATTACTATCTGGCTCTTTATAGAAAACATTTCCCAATCCCTGTTCTGACCGATAAGTGTGGTATATCTCTCCTTGTTGAGTTCATTTATTAAATTTCAGAATCATTTTGTAGATTCCTTTGGGTTTTCTATAATCACATCAATTGTGAATAAAGACTGTTTTGCTTTTTTAATAACTAAGTCTTTTTGCTCTTTTTCTTGTCTTATTACATTGGTCAGGATGGGACTACCAGGACAGTGTTGAATAAAATTTGGAGAGCAGACATCCTTGCCTTGTTCCTGACCATAGCAGAAATGTGTTCAGTATTTTATTATTATGTGTGATGTTGACTGTAGCTTTTCATAGATGCCTTTTATTGGATTGAAGAAATTCTTTTCTATTCCTAGTTTGCTGAGAACTTTTTATTATGAATGGATGTTGGGTTTTGTCAAATATTTTTTTCTTTTTTCTTCATCTTTTATGATGATCATATGGCTTTTCTTCTTTAATTTGTTAGTGTGGTGAGTTACACTGATTCTGGAATGTTGAAACAACCTTGGCATTCCAGAAAAAAAAACTCACTTGTTCTTAATGTATTATCTTTTTAATGAATTGTTGGATTCAGTTTGCTAATAATATTTTGCTAAAGAGTTTTACATCTGTGTTCATGATGAATACTGTCATTTTATTTTCTTGTAATGTTCTTATCAGATTCTGCTGTCCCTGAGTTATGCTGGCTCCATAAAATGAATTCAGAAATATATCTTTCTTCTCTATTTTGTTAAAGAGTTTGAGTAAGGTTGATATTATTTCTTCTTTAGTATTTGATACAATTCACTAGTGAAGTCATTTGGGTTTTTTTTGTGTGTGTGTGAGAAGTTTTGAAATTACAAATTCAACTTCTTTAACAGATACATGGCTATTCAGATGATTTATTCTACCAGTTTTAGAAAGCTGTGTTTTTCAAGAAATTTGTTATCTAATTGTCAAATTTGTTAAAGTTGTTTGCTGTGTTGCCTTATTCTTTTAATGTTGGTGAGATCTATGGTGATATCCTTGTTTTATTTTTGATGTCAGTAATTCGAGAGTGAAGGGTAGAAAGCACAGATCTAATTCCAAGAAACCAGGGTCTTGGAATTAACAAGTCTTCTTCTAAAACCTTTCATTTTAGGCCTGAATTGATTCTCGAGCTCAATCTTCAGAGTAGAAGTCCCCTCTGAAGGACAGAGGAAAATATAATGGGTAGGGCTGACACTGGGGGAGGCAGGGGGGTGCAGGGAGGTGCTGGGGGCAGGTGTGTGGGGGGTGTGCTTAATTTATTTTCCAGGCTGAGTGGGTCTGCTGATAGGAACTAGGTTTTGAGTAGTGAAGGTACATGAGTTTGTGAGGCAAAGGGGAGCATGTCCAGCTAGCCGAAACTTGTCATGACTACACTGAACTTGACTAGCACTTGTACCCCAGATTATTTCTCAAGTTAAAAGTAGACTCGGTGGCATTTAATTATAATATAAAGTCAAGTTCAGCCAAGAGCATTCGAAAATATTGGGCCTTTTCACTCAATGTATTTCTGCAAAGTTTCTAAACAGTCATTCTAAATAATTAAAAAATATTTTGGATGACTTGCATATTGTTATGTTACTAAATATTAGGTGTGATTTTACATAAAAAGTTTATATTAGAATCATTTTTTTACTGTGCTTCGACTAGCTTTGGTTTAACTATCATTTGGAGTTATTCATAATCTCTCTTACCTGCTGACAGTGGAGGTATCTCTACTAATTGTTCAAATTTTCCTTGTCTTTTTTTTATTTAACTTGATTTGTCTTTGGGTGGTAGTTGTCCTTTTCAGTTTTTTCAATTTAAGTAGTTTTTGAAAAGTCTTAAGGTTTTCTTTAGCATGAGTTCATTTTTAGCCAAATGATATGTATTCATCACTGAAAAATTTAAGCAAGATAGAAAAGAACAAAGATGATAGCAGAAAAGAGTTCATGCAGTTGTCATCATGAAGTAACTATCAGTAAATGAGATCCACTTAAGAGTATTCTTGTTTATATATATATACACGGAGAAGGCCTGGTATATAAATAACTTCATATTAAGACATGGTACTATACATGCTGGTTTAATACAACAAAAATTTAAATCAGAAAAAGAAGCCAACGTGAAATAAATTGCTGAACATAGATTAATTATTTTTATGTCTCTAGAAAGAGTAATTTCTAAAAACTCCCTAAAAGATTAAGAAAACATGATGAAAATGTTAAGATGTCGGAATCATTGTTTTTTAATTGCATGTTTCAACTTTAGGTATTGACACCTTGCTGTGAAAATGGAAAAAGTAAATTACAGTAAATTACTTCAGCCCATCTTCCCTTTTCCTCTCTCCCAATTTGTGTTAGTTTTGTCATTTTGTTTTTTAGTTTAATTTACTCTGTTGGAGTAAATGTCGTGTCATTTATTTTCTGTAAACATAGTTCCTCCGTTGCTCACACTTCTATTTCTTTACATGGGTTTACTGCTCCCCACAGTTTCTCTTACCACAGTTCCTTCTATCCCAAGTTGTTTATTTTGATTCATCACATGGTTGGATGTATTTTAACATCTTGAGCTTTTTCCCCTCCCCCAGAGGACTCAGAGGTGTCAGATTCTTTAAGCTTTTGAAAACAATTGCATTTCTCCCCTCTCAACTGCCTTAAAGTTGAAGTCTTCATGGTCTTCTTAAATTCCAGCTTCTCAGTACTGTATCATGTTTTACATCTCTTCCCCACCTGGGCCAAGAATTTCTTTGAGACGCTGCGGCTGCAGTCTCAGTTGATAACTATCTATAGCCTGAACTCTTGAAATATTTATTTAAATGGTGTTTATCGATCCAGAGTCCCTTTAGTTTTCAGCTTGATATTCTGTCAAGGACAAAGTCTGAAAAGGTTTATTTGAAAACGACATTGAAAAGAATGGTATCAAAATATTCACACTGTTTTGGAGCTTGCTTTTGTCATTAATATATCTTAAAGATGCTTCCATCTCAGGACCTAATGATCTCTTTCTCTTTAAAAACGATATAATAAATAGTCCACTGAATGGATGTATCTTGATGAATTTAGTGCAACTGAGAGCATTTAGGTGACTTTTAAATGTTTACCATTAAGGACAGTGCTGCAGTGATAGCTTTATATCTATGCCATTTTTCAGTATATGTATAGGATCAAATCCTAGAAATGAAATTTCTACATCAAAGAGAATATACAATTGTTTTAATATGAAGTAATTCTTAGACACAAAAGAGAATTTATAATTTGTGTGTAAGGAATAAAGAAAGCAAACAGTACCCAGCACCCAGTTTTAGAAACAGGAATTGCCAGTGCCTTTGTCATCCCTTGCATGCCCCTCAGTAGCTTATCTTCCCTCCCCTGCAAAAGATAAACAGTATTTCAAATTTTGTACTTATTCCTCTGCCTTTCGTTACAGAGTTAGTACACATTTTCCAAACCCTGAACATGTGAAGTTTCGCATAGTTCTTGTACTGGTTATAAATTATATCACATTGTTTGTATTCTTATGCAGCTTGCTCCTTTCCCTCAACATGGAGGTTTTTCACATGAATTTGTGTTGTTGCCTAAAACTCTGGTCCATTAATTTTCCCTGCTGTGTAATATTGCATTGTATGATTTCCCTGCTGTGTAGTATTGCATCGTGCGAATCTACCACAATGTATCTATTCTGCTTATGGACATGAGGGTTGTTTCTAGTATGCATGCCTCTCCCAGTGCACACATGCAGGAGTTGCTCTAGGACAAGCGTCAGGTTTGCTAGGCCATATGGTATGCCAGTCCTCCGTTTCTTTAGGCAACTTTTTAATTGATTTATAACTTTCAAACACAATTCTCAATTTTCACAAAGTCCTTGTTTATCCAGCTCCTGATAAATCGAACACTTACCAGCCCCTCAGAAAATCCCTGGCACCCCCTTTCACTCAGTCTCCATCCCTTACTCCCCCACTTAACTATTCTGACTTAAAACATTACGGATGTTTGCTTCCTTTGGAACTTTGTGTAAATGGAATCATACAGTGTGTTTTCTTTTGAATCTGGCTGCATTCTGTCACTGTCGTGTCTGTGAGGTTCATCCGCATTGTAGTATATGGTCATAGTTCGTTCTCATTGCCACAATCAGGGCCGAGTGGGCCCTGATTTGAATAAAATAGTTTATTTATCCATTCTACCCTTGGTGGACCTCTGGGTTGTGTTTTGCTTTTTTCTATTACAAATAATTCTCCTTTGAACATTTTCTAAAACTTCTGTTGGTGCACATGTACGGGGTCTCTCTAGAAAATATAAAAAATGGTTAGAATTGCTGGACAAACGGTATGTGTGTCTTAAGTCATATAAAGTTGTGCCAAGTTACAGTGCATTTAAATTTTCGTATTTTGTCAGATTGCTCTCCAGAGTCGTCATTTCTTTAGATTTCCACCCAGGACATTCTTGTGAGAGAGCACCCTTCCCCTCATGCTCAGTCATGCAGTGTTTTATCACACTTTTTTCTTTGCCAGTATAAATAAACTTAACACTTGGCTTTCCTTTGCAGCCCGAGACCTCAGATCATTGTTCCCTCCCAGAGGATCTAGTGAGTATTTCTGCATGTTCTGGATTGAATTTCTTTGTACCTTAAAGGATAAGTACTCTACGTAAATGACTTAACAGCTTTGTGAGTTTCTATCTCTTTGGTTGCCAATCAGAGGCTTTTTATGCTAACATGATAACAATGTGAAAATGCGAGCAACAGTGGTATTTTCAACTTAGAAGAAAAGTAAAGTTGTATTGCTTTTACATAAAAAGGAAATAAAAAGGAAGAAACTGCTACCTTGCCTTACTGTAAGGACAGATTGGTTATACTTGTTTTTCATGGGTAACTTTATGACCTTATCTCCACTTGAATCCTTTTAAGAAAAGAACAAGAAGCCCATAATTGAGGCCCAGATTAAGCTGCGAGATTGTTCTTGTGTATTTTGACTTTGGTGTGACTGCTTTGACCTGTCCTTAGTATGGAAGGGAAAGTAGTATTTCCAGCTGGCAAATCCTCGTCACATTTCATTTGTCTTGTGAAACTTTGCTACCTGAGCTGGCAAACTCCATGGACTATATAACCAAATCCAATGGCTGTTTCAGAAAAATGGCTTTTGAAAATTCTGAGTTCCTAAAATTTTGAGATTCTCACTTATTCTGCATTTTAGTGATTTAAGATTATTAACTTGCAGTTTTTCTAGATATCTGGAACTCAGAGACTGTGACTGATTTTTAGGCAAAGGGAGACATCTAGCAAGTCTACTTTAAATTTATATGAGACACACATACATATATTTTTAATAATTATTTGTACCCTCAAACATTTCCTTAGTAAAGCAGTGGCCCAAACAATCTCTGGATTTAAGGTAGACAGGACGAGATAATACAAGGAAAGAAAAAACAACTTCACATACTGTTAAAATACTCTATGAATCTGTCCCCTAATGTTCAGACCGTTTTGCACGTAGAAGAATTTGAACTTTAGAACAGAAGCCATATTCTTGGGATATAAGAACTTTAAAAAGTTTGGAAGAGTCCCCGCATGTTCATCTGCCAATTATTTATTTTTGCATTCGTGTAAGAGAGACTCAGGAGCAGGTTTAGAGCCATGTCACCTACCTCACCCCTTTTCTATTTCTGTGGATTCTAGGTTCACTTTTAAAGCAGCTTCTGAACTTTGCCTGTATTAGTTTCCTAATAAATTATCACAAACTGGGTAGCTTAAAACAACAGAAGATTATTGTCTTATCATTCCAGAGGCTATAAGTCCAAAATTAAGCCATTAGCAGGCTGTGCCCCACCCCCTCAAAGGCTCTAGGGGAAGATCTTTCCTGCCTCTTCCAGCTTCTGATGTTGCCAGCAATCCTTGGCATCCCTTGGCTTATAGATGTATCACTCCAATCTCTGCCTCCGTTATCACATGACCCTCTTCCTATGTGTCTCCTCTGGCTCTGTGTCTCTCCTTCTCTCATAAGAACACTACCCATAGCGAATTTAGGGCTCACTCTACTCCAGTGTAACTAATGACATCTGCAAAGACCTTGTTTCCAAAAAAAGTCACATTCTGAGGTTCTGCGTGGACGTGAATTTGGGGGTTGGTATTTCATTAACTGTAATAATAGACTCACTACATCAAGTACAATTTCTTCAGTGGTATGTGTATTCAAGGTGAGAGGGGGATTTTTGAGGCATATGGACAAATTTATAGCCAGGTTTCCAGTAATGGTGAGTGTGTTGAGAGACCACACTTGGAATAGCAAGATCAAGTGCTAGTTTATTAGTCAGTTTGAATTTTTCTCATTCTAGTACACAGGCTGGTTGGAGCACCCTCAGGTGGGTTTCTAGGGGTAAGGAAAAACTGGGAAGAGGTAATAAGATGGCAAGATCTCGTCTAAGTTCTGACTCAATTTACCAACATAGCTGCAAGAGCCAGGAAGTAGAAGGTAATGGAAGAGCTTGAGTTCTTAAGGCACCTACATTCTGCCCTCTGTGTGGTCCATTTGGAGTGTCAGGATCTGAACACCAGTTTACTCTCTCCTTGGGGCTGAGCTCAGATAAGGTGTCCACAGAGGTGGTACTGGTGGTTTGAGGAAGGAACTGAAGCTTCCCTTCGTTTTGGTACAGCACAAGCTGGTCAAGGGTAGCCAAACCTAAAACAAGCCTTGAGAACAAAAGATTACACACTGAAATGCTTTTGGGCCAGACAAGTAAAATGAATGTGTGAAGCAGCTGCAAGTAATTTATAGGGGGTGATGGGGCTTGTAGTAATCTGAAAAATGCTTGTCCCAGATTTGGACTCTGAAATCTGCAGGGCAAATAAAGTGAGTTTGCAGGGAGTTCACCCTGTAGACCTCGAGTTCACAAACCCCAGCTTGATGGCAAGTGGCATTTGCTGGGAGTCTGGATAACTAACATCAAAGGGACCCTGAGCTCAGGGTTCTCCTGTATCAGATTCTTAGACTTCTTGGAACATACATTCAAGATCACGTTTAGAAAAGGCTATCTAACATAGGATTTGTGGCAGTGTTGCTTTTTAAACCAAATTTTATTTTTATTGCAGTAGTTAGTCATCATGGGGATGCTTTAATCCAATGACTCCATATGTTCAGTCAACTCTGGAATATGATCATATATGTTAGGACCAAAAATAGCTTTTTTGGTCCACTTTCACATTTAGCATCTTATTTTGGTGGTTGTAGTATACTTTTTCCTCTGAAAGTTTTTTAGTAGCCTGTGGCAAAAAGCATTAATGTAATGCATGCCTACTAGTTAGAACTCTTTTTCTGCCCAGTTTTGCAATTTCAGTTATCTTCAGGTCCAAAGTAAAAAAGGGAGTGGATGATAAATGATTACTGAACAGAAGGAAGTTCGTCATGTCACACTTAAACATGTCGATGTAGTAGATGGAGGCAGCTTTAAGACCTGGATTCGGTGGGTTTTTGGAGGAGGGATTGGGGAATAGGGAGCGGCTATTGGCTATATATCTGAAAGAACTCTCTCTGCTTAGGAAACATGCTCTCCAGATATCGCCAGACACTTTTGTTTCTAAATCTGTGCAGAACTCTGGTGTAGGATTGTCGAGTGAGGGAAGGCAAAGTAGAAGGATTAAGGATGAATGCCTTGAAGAAAATCATCTGCACTTGGCTGAATCTGCATGTACATTTCTTGTCTGTCATTGTCCCTCTTTGTCTTGCTCTGTCCATTTCAGAGAGTGTCGGAAGTTTCCAACCACTGGTGGTACTCCATGCTCATTCTACCTCCTTTGCTGAAAGACAGTGTGGCAGCACCCCTGCTCTCTGCCTACTACCCTGACTGTGTTGGCATGAGCCCCTCCTGCACCAGCACAAACCGTGCAGCCAGTGACACCAGTCCCGGGAAGCTGGAACACTCCAGTGCGGTCCCGTCTGTGCTGGGTAAGAGCTGGTCTTGGTACCCCGTGTTTCCTCTTTTCCCTTGTTCATTTCCTGGAAACATTTGGGAGAGCCAAATGGAAAAGACTTTCTAAATGCGTGCAACATGTGATATAAAGCACCTCATTATTTCATGGATTTGGTTATGCTGTGGATCAGCCATATCATTTGCGTATATTGTGCAGTTAATTTTTTCCTCAGTAATTTGGAAAGACACTTGTCCAGGAATCATATCTATGGAATTTAATGAGTATTTATAAAGTTGGATAACTGTATAAGTTGATGATGATACATGCTGTAGCATACCGGAAGAAAGTTGTGACTATGTGAGCAGCCCTTCTTTTTTCTCTATGAGTCTTTCTGTTCCTAATTACGCCTTTGATAGTCTCAGGAAAATGATCCGCTCTTTGAAAAAATTCAAAACTTCAGTTCAGAGCAGGCATGCTGTTGACCATTTATTTTAAAGGGATCTTTAAAATACTACATGAGAATTCTTGGTGTGCAAGCAAGAATATTAGATCTCCTGCGTGCATAATAACAAACTTAATTTTTAATGGCGCAAATAGATTTTGACCTTGTGGCTGTATCTCACTCAAGGTTTTTATCTAATAACATTAAGCCCTCTAAAAACATAGCTGAGGTAGAAAATCAAAGCTGAAGTGAAAAATCCCATTGTTAGTGAAGGTGGAATGAAACCACTCAAACACCGTTAGTGGGGGTGTACATTTGTGAAGGATAATTTAGCAGCATGATTCGAAAACCTTAAAATAGATACCCTTTAACCTTAGGAGTTTATCCTAACTGAATTATCAAAGTAAATTCTCAAAAGTAAGTCCAAAGACTTATGTGCAAATAAATTTGTGTGGCATTGCTTATAATAGTAAATAATTGGATGAAGTTTAAATGCTCAGCAGTAGGGGAATGGTTAAATCATAAATAAGAAAATATATGTCCATCGAAGTCCTATTTAGTAACATGGAAAAATGTTCATGATGTCATACATTTTAAAAAGCAGGTTAGAAAATAGCATTTTTATAGCATTTTTGCTTTATAAAAAAGCTGTCTATTAATATTATCTGTTCATAGAAACAACATTGATAGACTATAAACTCCCACTCAAGCATTATTAGAAGTTAGTGATTGTTATTTACTTCTCCGAACCTATTGATCTTATAATCAGAAAAATTCCAATGGAAGTTACCTTTTAAATAGATTTCCAGGGGAAGTTGGTGTTCGGTAGGTACAGAGTTTCAGTCTTGCAAGACATCAAATTTCTGGAGCTCTGTTGTACAATGATGTGAATATATTTAACATTACTGAACTGTGCACTTAAACATGGTTAAGATGGTAGATTTTATGGTATGTGTTTTTTTAACACAATTACAACTTTAAAAAAAATTTCCGTATCATGGAAATTAAATTTGTGAAGAAAGAATGGAAGAAATATTTGTTTAGTTCATGCATGTTTTGCCTTACTGGATGGAGGAAGCAGAAATACTTGTGTAGGACAGACTGGTGTTTGTCAAGGCTGTCCTTTTTGGTTTGCTTCTGCTTAGAGTGGGAAGTTACAGCTTGTAGGATTTGCCCATTTGTGCTTCTGTCAGTTCCAGACATGAACCGGTACTTCCAGCCTTTCTACCAGCCCAACGAGTGTGGCAAAGCCCTGTGCGTGAGGCCAGATGTGATGGAGCTGGATGAGCTCTATGAGTTCCCAGAGTATTCTCGAGACCCCACCATGTACCTGGCTTTGAGGAACCTCATTCTGGCACTGTGGTACACTAACTGCAAGGTAAGGGGAGGGCATGTCTGTCAGTAGCATGTGGACAGAGACTTCTGTTCAAAGAGAGGAGCCGCTTTACCTGGGATGGAACCTTTCGTGCAGGTTTTCTCCACCTAGGCACTATCGACACTGTGGGTGGGTGTTCTTTGTCGTGGTGGAGGATGTCCTGTGCATCGTATGATGTTTAGTGGCATACCTGGCCTCTACCCACTAGATGCCAGTAGCACCCTCCACTTGTGACAGACAAAAATGTCTCCAGCTATTGCCAAATGGGGCCAAAGTGTCTCCTTCCTGAGAACTACCACTTTAGACAATTTGTCATCAGAATTCTTGAGTCTCTACTGAGTGAGTATAAGGTGCAAAGTTTGGTTCAAAGAGTTCCATTGGCAACACCAGGAGGAAAAAGTACAACACTGAAGACTGGATCATAAACTTCTTGAGGGCAAGATTCTTATTTACCTCCTTACCCTCAAACAACCAGGGCTTTGCTCCCTGTTCAGACTGAGTAAATGTTAGGGGCCTCACACAGCACCCTCCTTGAAAGGGGAGAAGATAAATTGTGGGTGGGAATATGAGCCTTTTTTTTTTTTTTAACAAAGCCTTTCCTGACCCTAGTGTTTTTCCGGTTTATTAAATTTTCTGCAATTATTTGAGTGACTGCTGAATGCAGAACAAGGCTGCCAAAGTAATCTTGATGAAAGAAAAATGTTTCACTGGATTAGACTCCAGTATGAGATGACCTAATTAAATGACGACTGTTAATGTCATGTATATGAGTTATACCCAGGTGAGTAGGCTGGGCAAGGTAGAATTAATTATTCATTTTCTCCCCAACAGGCTAAGTTAGGTGCTTAGTAAACATTTGCTGAACCGAACAAAATTGTGGTCAGAATTTCCTGTAAATAAGTTGTAAAGATAACACTTTTCAGAAACAGCCTTAGATTCATTTTTTTCTTCACATTTTTTTCTATTTGACTTTGAAATTTGACTTATACAGGGGAAGAACCTTACAGAAAAAAATCCTGAACTTGTCAGTCTAGATCCATTTTAAATTTTAATAAGAGAGTGTGTATTGTATATATTAAATACACTAATAGAGAAACACAGATGTTTGCTTTAAAAGAATCAAAGACTTTGAAATGATTTTTTTTAATTTCATAAATAACAAACTTTTTTATTTTCTGGAGCAATGCAAATCAATATTGAATATTGTATGTGTTATTTCTGGAATACTTAGGGTACATATTCATCTTCCTGTGTTTGAATGGGTTCTGGTGGAGCTCTGGGAGTTGTTGACAAGTAGACCCCCTTATACTTCCCATGCCTATTCTAACTTCATGACAGGCCAACGCTGTATTACTCTTGAATCTTTGAAATAGACCAAGGCCTTGCCAAAGCTGGACTGAGCAGAGAAAGGCAGTGTTGTCTTTTTTTTTATTCACGTTCCTAAATCGGTCCCCCTGTCTCTTACCATTAATGAGAATCCAGCTTTTCCTGCTACCAGTATACAGAACAGCCTGGGTTTCTGCAGTGGCCTTTGTTCTGTGGTTTATTGAGTCAGGAATATATTTGTGTTGTCTGCTCCCACACTCCCTGTGGTGGTCATTCTCAGCAAGGAGAAACTTGAAAGATACAAGTCACTGTATCTGCCTTTTGTCCCTTTCTTCTTTCCCTTTACCAGGCGAACCTCCTTTTGATCCTATTATAATCTTAATGATAAGTGATGGATTTGAATGACCCTGAGAGTTTCTTTTTATTATGATAAAATACAACACAAAATTTACCATTTTAACTATTCTAAAATGTACAGTTCAGGGGCATTAAGTACATATACAGTGTTGTTTAGCTATCACCACTATCTGTTTCTAGAAAATTTTCATTACCCCAGGGGAAACTCTACACCCATTGAGCAGTAACTCCCCAGTCCTCCCTTCCCCCCTGAGCAGCCACTAAAATCTACTTTCCATCTTTATAGATTTGCCCATTTTGAGCATTTCAAATAAATGAGATCATATAATGTGAGGCCTTCTATAATGAGCTTCTTCACTTAGTATAACGTTTTCAAGGTTAATCCATGTTGTAGCATTGATCAGTACTTCATTACTTTTAATGGCTGAATAATATTACATATGCGAGTAGACTATATTATGTTTATCCATTTATCCATTGATGAACATTGGATAATTTCCACCTTTTGGCTATTTGAATAATGCGGCTGTGAACATTTTGTTTAAACGATTGTTTTCAATTCCTTTGGGTTTGTACCTAGAAGCGAAATTGCTGGGTTATATGGTAATTCTCTGTTTAACTTTTTGAGGAACCAAGAGTTACTTTCTATTTGTTTGTTTTAACAGTTTGGTTTTATTTCCAAACACAGGAAGCTCTTACTCCTCGTAAGTGTATTCCCCACATCATTGTGCGGGGCCTTGTGCGCATTCGATGTGTTCAGGAAGTGGAAAGGATCCTTTATTTTATGACAAGAAAAGGTCTCATCAACACGGGTGTTCTCAGTGTCGGCGCTGACCAGCATCTTCTTCCTAAAGATTACCACAACGTAGGTAACGCTCCAGCGATAATACCGCCACTAGTCGTGATAAAGGCCGGTATACTGTTGTTTATAACACTAGTAAATGTCGCGTTATCACCATAAAAGTTATAAAGCAAAGCTTTTTAGAATGTGTTTCCCTGGAAAGGAGACTATGAAGCACTGTTTCCTTGGACTGTAGAAAAGAAGAAGGGATTACTTAAGAAAAGTACTACCATATTCTTTAGGAAAATAACTTTTTCAGGGATATCAAAGAAATGTAGATGAACTAACTTTGCTTTGTAGTTAGTGCCTTCCAGAACAACTAAAACAGAACATTGTTTTCGTTGCTCTAATTAGATTTTTGCTCTTTTTTTTTTTTTTTTTTTAAAGAAATCAGTCATCATTATCGGGGCTGGTCCAGCAGGATTAGCAGCTGCTAGGCAACTACATAACTTTGGAATTAAGGTAAGATTTTTTGGCACTTGGAGGCGAAAACAGATGATTAACTGCTCCTCTGGTCCAGATTTTCTAAGACTTAGAAAACAGTTCCTGATTTTAGCAAAGAATGCTATATATTTGGTATCTTTATATCTTTACAGTTGATCCTAGAAAAGATGCAGAATTTGAAATTGGTTTAATAAAAGGAAGGTAGAGGAACACAGAAATGCCCATAGCTTTAGAAAGAGTTTTAGATTCTAATGTGCAATTCAGAAAAGATTTTAAGTTGGAACTAAAGCAGAAATTCTTGACAGGTTGTTATTGACATAATAGAGAGGGGTCATTGGGAAATCTCCTTTGTTTCTGCAATAGTTTGAGAAAACAGCAGCTTGGAAATTCACTGTTTTTTGTTTTTTTTTTTTAAGTTTCTGAAACACCCAGTTAAATTTTCTTATGCAAATCAAAGACACTCTTTGAATCTTACCCTGGAAACAAAAATCTTTGCTCTTGGAAGCAAGATCGAATTAGTTAATCCATGGCTGAGACAGAATTACATGACTTAAACTGTACATATTTGAGGTAGCCTGCTTCCCCAAGGTAGGATATTTTTTCTATATATCTGCTATCTTGCCTTATTGTAGTTGTTCAAAATTAGCGCACTAGAGACTATTACGAAAAACCATTTGTGTGATTCAGTATCTTATTTCTGTTAGATTCATTCAAATTAACCATCCCTTAGATTTCTGTGACTTCCTAAGTCTGACACATTTCTCCTTCTTAAAAACACTTTGCAAAGACTTCGGTTTTCAGTTAAACCAAATGTGAAAATTAATTTGGTAGAATTCAATTAGTCTTTTTACTCTCCTCTACCTGGCTAAAAGAAGAGTTCTTTTTTAACATTTTCCCAATATCTTCTCTGCTTGGAGGTGTTTCAGAGATGAGAAAAGTTTTCAGTAGCTATGACTTAGGGAGGTTTTCCTCTTGATTGAATGGAGGGCCTTTCTTTAATTACATTATGTTGCTGACAAAGCAGAAGAATCTCAGTTGGATTTACAGGAAGTATGTTTGCATTTGCAAATATTTTCCTAGTGGTATTAAGCTATGAGGTGTTTTAATCGTTTATTTCAGTGTTGGGTTTTGGGTTTTGGGGCCACGATTTCTTGTTTGTTTTTCACTTGGGAAACCCACAGGTTATGTTATAGGGGAAGCTGCTAATATCCAGAGTCTAGGGGCTTATCCTTAAGGTTCAGCCTTCCTCTCACACTAACAGGAAACTAGAGACGGGTGGTTCTGTGTTAATCTGGAGTCAGAGAAGGAGGGCAGAACCACAGGTTGTAGCCTTTTTAGTTGGAGAAAATGAGAAATTTAGGTCCAAAGAAGACTATTCAGAGGGCCCTTGTTACTCTTCCCTTTCTTTCACCAGGTGATGAAGGAGAGCCTATGGAGACCACCGATGGTTAGGGAATCGGTTCCTCTGAGTAACCTGAGAGATGGCCCACGCAGGGAACCTCCTTGAGCAATTCGAAGGAGTGCTTATAGGGACCCAGAGAGGAAATGACTGGCCCTACACTGAATAGGACTCAAGTTTTCAGTTACTGCAGCCCAGGGAAGCATAGCACTTTGAGTCACAGGGCTGGCAAATGCATTCGAAATTTGGAGGAGAAAATAGCCTCAGGGTGGGACCAACCTGCTTAGGCCAAGCCCACGAGGTCCTATATATAGGACATGAGATTTTTTTTTTTTTTAACTGATAGTTCTATCTTAGGGAAGTTAAGGCCTATCTGCAACGTTAAAGGAATTTGCTACATATTTAGATATTTCATAGGACAAAAATCTCTTTAACCTAGTTTTTGATAGTGTTTTTTAATTTATGGAACACTATTTAGTAGAAGCTATCAGAGTGCATTTTATGTGCTAGTTCATCAAATTTCATCATTATGAGGTTGAGGATTTTACCAGCAGACCATTCATTTACTTCTTGTTAGAATCTGGGCTGTTTAACATCTACTTTGGCTTCTGTCCACATTGCCCTCTTCAAAGTCGTTTCTCTAGTAATACAATAAATACATTAACCAAATGTTGAACTTCTTTAACTGTGTCATTCTACAATTATAGTACTGCATTTGATATGACTGTTCTTTCCTACATAGCTTCCCTGATTGTCTGTCTTTTTAGGTGACTGTCCTGGAAGCCAAAGACAGAATTGGAGGCCGAGTGTGGGATGATCGGTCTTTTAAAGGCCTCACGGTGGGAAGAGGTGCCCAGATTGTCAATGGCTGTGTTAACAACCCAATAGCGCTTATGTGTGAACAAGTGGGTTTCTTTAAGATTTGTATTGTAGATGAAGAAAAAATTGTCTCATTTTGCTTCTGTGTACTATTAATGTGCCTCTAGATAATATTTAACAATCCTAGAATGATCTCTTGCCTCCTCATCTTCTTTGCAAAGTGAGGACAATTACAGTTCTTCTTTTCTAAGAAAGTGGAACTAGAATTCTTATAATATTTTTTTCTTTTTCTAAGATCTTTAACTATATTTGTGTTATTTGCAGGCCACTCGACTAGTTCATAGTTTTAGAGTTGCCATATGAAGCAAATAGAGATACAGAATGCCTTTGACTTTCAGATAGACAGCAAGTAATTTTTTAGTATAAGTATGACCCAGATATTACATGAGATGTTTTGCGTGCTATATTTGGGATATACTTAGAGTTAAGAAAAATTTACTCATTTATCTGAGAGTCAAATTTAACTGGGTGCTCTGTCTTTTATTGGGCAATCCTGCATAAGTGTCTTTGCAGACCTGGTAGGCCCCAAGTTTTTTTCTGAAATATGCATTGACAGTAAATTCTATTTCAACTTCTGTGAGTGTTTGTGTGTTGGTGTGCTCATTTTCATGAGAGTCCACAGAGGAAATAGAATGTCAGGGCAGGAGAGGCAGTGCACAGCTACAGCACCTGCAGCATTAATAAATGTGGGCTGAGAGGCTATAGAGTGCATGGTATAGAAGCTGTTGCTGTCATCTTCACAGTCTCATAAAATAAGGTCTCAGATTTCATGCTATTTTTTCACTGCCTGCCTTTGCTGCCATTTTCTGTTAAGCATAGCTAGCTTTATTTTTGGAAGGTACTAGACCATTTTCTCCATGAGAGCTGTGTCTAATTTCAGCATAGAACCTGTACATATTTTTTCCAGGGAAAATTTTCACCTTCTTATTCTTATTATTTTGAAGCTTGGCATCAGCATGCATAAATTTGGAGAAAGATGTGACTTAATTCAGGAAGGTGGAAGAATTACTGACCCCACTATTGACAAGCGCATGGATTTTCATTTTAATGCTCTCTTGGATGTTGTCTCTGAGTGGAGGAAGGATAAGACTCAGCTCCAAGATGTCCCTTTAGGAGGTATGGGGAGAATGGTGTTCTGATTGTTCCATCTGAGTCTCATTCGATCCTAAGCTTGGTCAGCAGTAGCATCACTCATCCGTGAGGTTGATGTATGTGATAAGAATAGTCCTTTTGGGTGTTCCTTTTGGACAAATGAGTTCTCCAGGTGTTCCACAGAGGAGCAGAACTTCCTCAAGGACCTTTAGATGCTTGTGTGAGCACTCACACACAAATCTTACTTTACACAATAGCTGGTATTTAAATATTTACCTAAATGTTTGATTTTTAATTTCCCAGAGGAGCTTACTTTAAAGGAAAGTGTGGTAAGCCCTGTGTGACTAAATAGTTACCATGTAATGTCTTTTCTAGATAAGAGTTTCCGTATGCCAAGATTTCTCTTCCTGTTTTCTGGGCAGTAGGTGAAGATTTTTTTCAGTATATTTTGTTTAAGAATGCAAGAACATGTGTTATAATTTAAGAATTTTAAAATTCAAAATCTTCAGGCTTTTGTTTTAAGTGGACCATATTAACCACAAACTTTTAGAAGACTTGACTCTCATGACTTATTTCCATGAGGGTGCCAGCTGAGATTTTACTATATTGCTTCTTAAACTGATATTTATTTAACCTACAATTCTATGACCCAGATGTATTCACTTGTAGTTCTTGGAAGCATGTTGGAGTTTCTTAAAGTGTGAACATTCAAACTCAGTTTGCAGGATATTAATTTGCTTTAATTGTATGTTTCTTTGCAAAGGTTCTGAGTTCTTCATCCTGGTATATACTTCATCTCTGTTTGGGGTCATCTCAGTAGCCGGGTCTCACTCTTCTCTTTAATCCCCTATTTCCCCAACCCCACAACCACCTCTGAGACTGACCCACACTCTAACCGCCCTTAGAGAGTGTTGGCTGACAAACCATAACAGGACATTTTCAGAAATTCAATGGGGTTGACAGGGATCATTTAATCATATGTAGTGATATCCAGACCGAGTGGTGAGTTGTTGAATTTTCTGGAATTATTAGGCTGACTTGCAGGATATTCTCAGAATTTAGTTAGTGTTTTTTTGCACATTCGTAGTAGTTGCTGGATGGCATTTTTTAATACTTCTTTCAGGGTCACCAAATAAAAAGTTAATTGCTTCATCTTGGCCTTAGTTTAAAAAAAAAAAGGCTATTAAGGGAGGATCGGCAACACTTAACTATGTAAGTAGTTGTTTCATTAGTATATTTTTAAAGGCTTTATTAATAGCTCGCACATCTCTATATGAGGTTACAGTTATATCCTGCCTGTCAATATCTCAGCTGTCTGAGATCTCACCTTATTAGCACTTAGCTGTAAAAAATACACACACACACAAATACACACATACGCACACTAAGAAGCTAGAGTTAATTTCAAAAAAGCACATGTACCAAAGCTTTTAAATATTATTTACATAAAAATCACTTTAAAGCTTCTTTCGATTTGTTTATATTTAATTTTATGTACTGTTCTAGCAATCTTGGTTCTTCCCAACCCTCTATAAAACAAAGAAAAATAGAAACCGCCAGAGGCAGGAATGGGACTGCTTTAAGTAGGTTCTGCAAATGGCAGAAATCCTGGTGGTTTAGGGCCAAAAGCCTGGCACAAATCCAGAGGTGCTGTGGCATCCCTGTATTATAATCTAGTGGATGAAGGGAAAATTTTAATGAGAATCTTGAGTTGTCAAGAAAAAAAAATAACTGATGCTCAGTTCTGTTTCTAGTCAAGCAAATGCACAGTACTTTATAAAGCTTTGAGTCTGCAATATATGTGTTGGATGGTTGTCATCACTGGGAAGGTTATAAAGAAGTAACATGTATGAAGATTCTTGTAATTTGTCAAACATGAGTCTCCCCCGACGCTCCCCAAAAGGAGTCTAAGACAGTAATTGGAATGGTATCACAGCGCTGTGTATATGTAGTTGAATGTTCCAGATGAATGGGATAGATAAGTGCTGGGGTTGATAACAAAGGGCCATTCCTGAGTTTGTGGCGTCGGGGGTTCTGTTGTACTGTCAAGGATGGCTAGGAGCAGGGTAGGGCGGAGCAGGCATTCTGGTGAGGGGAGTGGTAGTCACAGGCCTTGCAGGGCTGGCATTTGCCAGGAAGAGATTCCACAGCAGTGCAGCAGAGTCTGTGAGTGGGCAGGTAGGGTTGCCATCTCTGGAAAGGCTGAAAATGAGCTAGCATCGTCTGGCTGTGGGTTTGGGATTTATTATACGAGCAATGGAGACCAGTAATTAAAGGTACTGAGGCAGAGGGCTGACATGATGAAAGTCCATAACGGAACATTCTTGTTTGGGAGAGAATATAGTCAGTCTATCACAGGTCTCCCAGTTGAGATGAGATGTTATAAGAACTTGACTTTAAGGTGATGGTAGTAGCATGAGAAAGGAATGGGAACCCTATTTCTGTGTGGTTTTGTGTGCAAGGGGGAACTTTTCCTGTATCTTGAGCAAAAGAACAGTTTCTCAACTAAGCAGAAATGAAACATGATTGAAGATCTCGAACCTACAGAGCTTTGCTTCAGTTAAGATAAGCTTTTTCTTCCTGAGAGGAACCAACCTTACCAAGATATCCTTTCCCCCTAAGTTGGCTTGGGAAGGGACTTTAGAAGCTTGGGGTGTTTGCGAGTTGAAGGAGGTTGAAAGAAAAAGATAAGGAATTAGAGAATAATGTTAAAACTTTTTTTCTGCTTTGATCCATTTCTATTACAGAAAAAATAGAGGAGATCTACAAAGCTTTTATTAAGGAATCTGGAATCCAATTTAGTGAACTAGAAGAACAGGTGCTTCAGTTCCACCTCAGTAACCTGGAATATGCCTGTGGCAGCAACCTCCATCAGGTGTGACTGGGTTTTGTGAAACATGCTTCGAAAATGTTTGCTTTTGTGCATGTGCATGTATTGTATATGTCCAAATATTGAACCCGGGCTAGTTTGAGTAAACAGGAAACAATGGTTCTTCTATTTAAAAGTTAGAAACCCATGATTTCAGAGCATGTTAACCCCATAGCGGTTTTGGAAAAAAAAATTTTAATCAAGAGAACCCTTTTTTTTTTAAATTTTTTTATAATGCCTGTGAAGAAGCTCAGTGTGTCAACTGAATACAGGAGGGTTGTTGGGCTGGATCAGGGAGGGGCCCAGTGTCCTGTTTTTACCGCCTTCTTCCCATGCCCTTCAGGGTGACCCTGGAGGAACCCTACATTGTCTAAAAACACTGCTCTCAGGTGACCAAAAGAGTATCTTTGCAGTTGTGGTCTGTTTATCTTGCTAAAATAAATTTAAGCTTGCCTGACTGATTTAACCAACTGGGATTTTATACTCAAATATTCTATATTTTGAATAGAGGCTCCATGGATGACCCCTGACTTAATTGTCCTCTTTGAGACCTCTCCATTTTTATATGATTTTTCATTGCGATTGTAAGGAATAGCACTGTTTTCCAAAATCACTCTGCGTTTCAACTTCTATAGTTTCCATGTTGAAGACAAGTAGTTGGCATATTTATATATGGAAATGATCAAATGCAGTTTTGCTTTCATAGAATTCTTCTTTTCCAGGGTTGTTGATATGTAACACATTTCTTATTTTTATCAAGGAGTGGTAGCATGCCCAAATCATATCACCTTTTGTTTTAAAATAAGCTTTCCTAAAAAGTAGAAAATCACATGATATCACTTATATGTGGGGATATAAACCTAAAAGCAACAAATGAACAAGACAAACAAACAGAGACTCATGGACATGGACTATAGACTAGTGGTTACCAGAGGGGAGTGGGGAGGTAGACAGGGGGCGGATAAATAAATAAGTTTTCCTGTGTGTCATCGAGCAGTTTCTTTCCCTGACAGTGGTATCCATCTGGGTTGGTCTCTTGTCCCTTCCTTCTGGCATGCTTTGCCTTATGCTCAGCAGCCCTACCTTCCTGCCTCAAGTGGCTATTCCCACCTTGGTCTCCTTTATTGTCCTTTCGGTGCAGGCTTAAGGATTCATACCACCTCTTCTGTATCTAGCCTCTTCTGTTGTTTCCTAGGTGTCTGCTCGCTCCTGGGACCACAACGAGTTCTTTGCCCAGTTTGCTGGTGACCACACCCTCCTCACTCCTGGCTACTCTGTCATTATCGAAAAGCTAGCTGAAGGACTAGATATTCGGCTCCAATCTCCAGTGAGTACTGGCAGTGATGGAAGGCTCTGGTTTGGCCTTGATTTTGGAGGATATGACGTTGGGAGCGTGTGGATTACACAGGGACAGGTGTTTTCTGTGACCTTTAGCCAGTGCCTCCCAGTATTTTTATGATACAATTGTAGCCTGTGACGTATGACAATTATCTCTGTCCATTACTCAGCTCTGCTGTTTGGAAACAATAGTGGTGCAGATGCATTTTCATTAATAATAAAGTATTCAAACTGCTCACAGCCTCCCTGATCCAAAGCAGTTATTTTCACTTTAAAATTTTCCCTTCAAGTCTCTGTCCCTGTACATTTGTATTGTACATTGTTATAATCATAGAGGCAATTATTTACATTTTACTTTACACTATACTATAAAGATTTTCCATATTCTGACTCAGCGTTTATAAATTTTAATGGCTGAGTGATAGTTCCCTGAAATAAGCTGTAACTGCCTGGGAGGTATAAAGTCACATAATGAGAGAACTGGAAAAAACTCTGAATGATATGATTCCATCCCTCATCATGATTTTCATCACCATTTTTCTTGGACAGGTACAGAGTATTGATTATTCTGGTGATGAAGTGCAAGTTACTTTGACAGATGGGACAGGATGTACAGCACAAAAGGTAAGTGCTAGAATTTCACTAGGTGCTGGAGGGGCCTGGGTATAAGGGAGAAGAGTCTTTTCCATCAAGAAGTTTTGCCTTTGGCAGTCTGCCTGGAACCTTGTTTGATTTCTGAAGAGTTATGTATCTCCACGTAATTGTGTGTGGATGTGCAAATCTGCTTTAATGAATCCAACACTATAGATTCATGGCAGATGGAATTCAGAGTAGTATTTTTTAAAGTGGGTTTTCTGGTACATTAGTCATGAGAATTGAAAAAGAAAAGAAATTCTTCGGCCAAGTAAGTTTGAAAAGTACTGTATATACTACAGTTTGATTTTAGGGTTAAATATGAGCATATTAAAGGCTCTGAGAAGTCTTGCATTTGAAAAAACCTATTTTACTTTAGTTCAGTGCTTTCCAGATTGGTGGTGGTGGTGGTGGGGTGGGGGTATTTTTGTTTTATCATGGAACCATTTTTCAAATCAAGAAAGCTCTGTGTTTTCATTTTGGAATTGGCAGAAGTATTTTTATATTATTTGATTTTTTTGTAAACAGCTTTAGTAGGTGGACAGTGAAAGGTGCTGTAGTATATGAGATCACACTGAGATTTCTGTAGTGTTGGAGAACAAAGGTGCTTACTTGGGGTGGAGGGAAATTAATAAATGCCATAAGTTTATTTATTTAGTTATACCTGAAGTGATTATCAAAAAGTATAATTGATGAATTATTACTAGTTCATGTGTTTTATACTCTTCAGTTGCCTAAAAGTATTTCACAGTCCTTGATATTCATACAGAAATAAAGGATTGCATGTCAGATGGAAAGATGGGATGTAGCATATGAGGTCAGGGGCCAAGTCCTCATATTATTCCTGCCATCGACTAGCTGTGTGGTTAGTAGTAGCACTGTAAACTTGGCACTAATAGTGGTTCTCTGTCCGGGCTGCACATTAGAATCACCTGGAAGGTGCTTGAAAAGAAAGATTGCAAAACCTCATCCCATGGAGATTCTCACTGAATTGGTTTGATCACATTGGAGTGCTTCCCAGGTGATTATAGCTCATGGCTAGAGCAGAGAACCACTGGGTAACAGTGTCCTTATCCGTGAGCCCCAAGATGAGAATCAGGCTAATGTCTTAAGTTCTTCCTAGTGGTGAAATTTTTTTAAATCTCTCTTTTTAAAAATTGCAACTTGGCCAATGGCTCAGCCTCAGGTATTTTGTAATTTGGCCTCTTGGCATCTAGGACAACATGCTAGTGAGACTCACCCTGCTGGGTCACCTTCTGCTGACCCTGACCAGGCACGTTTGCTTTTCTTTCTTTGTATTCTGGTTCTGGAGAGATAGAGCATAGCTTTAGGCTGTGTTTCAAAGCCTGCTCATAAGGCTTAAAGCAAATATTTTTATTTTTATGGTCATCAGCATATATTACATGGTTTGAATTGGAGGTGTCCCCAGCTTAGAAGTGAAAGATTTCCAACTTAACAGACACACTGATAAACATTTGACAAAGTAAATCAATATAGGCTGCTCTTACTGAGATCAAGGTTTTTAGTTCTTTACTGGGGTATGTTTATACCTGGTGCCTGTTCGTTTACCTAAGTTCAAGTGCTTTTGAAATCTTTTTTGTTAAGAAAACCTCTGGATCTTATAGTCTTGCAGTTTTTATTTGTATATCCAAGGGAGTAATTGTTCTTTTTTTTTCTTTTGGTTACATGGTAGCTGTCATCTGTAACTAGATTGAGGATAGAGAACATGCTTTTTACTTTATAAAATTTTCTAATTTTCTTGTGGCAGAAAATAGTGACAAAATCCCAGGTAAAACTCCGAACTTCCTGTGATCCTAGATTTGAAGTTCATGCCAAATACACTAAATCTTTGATGAGGGCTATGGCGGATGTGGTGCTTGGCATTCAGCTCATTCCACTCCCATCCTACTGTGTTATCCTGCAATGTAGATGATGGAAAACACACACACACACACACACACACACACACACACACACACACACTCTCTCTCTCTCTCTCTCTCTCTCTCTCTCTCTGTCTCTCTCTCTTTCTCTCTCTCTCTCCTCTCTCTCTCACCTTCCCAGACTCTATTGTAGCTGAAGTTCTAAATAAGATGCACTTGCTTAATTTGGAAGGTACAGTACAGCTTTTACTTCACTTCTGCTGCCTCTGCTGATAAGCAACATGGTCAAGGTGTTGGATTCTTCTGCAGTAGAGACAGTAGAGGACCCAGGATCCACCCATTACCTATGAGGGAGTCAAGAGGCAGAGCATGACAAACTTATTTTGCTGGTACAGGTTGTTCTATAAGTGGCCCAATTCTAGAGCTGGTAGCAGTAGTAATGGCTTCTTACTGTGGCAGTGGTAACATAGTTCTGGAGCCAGAAACTGTGTGATTGTGTGGAGAGACAGCAAGTTTCTTCGATGGCTTGGTTTTGTGATGTGATTTTTGAGAGTCATTCTTGAAGGCTTTGTTAGCATCTGTTACTTCACCTGTTAACTAAATGATTCTGTAAGCCATTTGAGACACTGCAGTAAATTGCTTCCTCCTCAAAAAAAATTTTATGTGGCTTTACATGATTATAATAATCCCTAATGTTTGTGATGTGCTTTACCATTTATGAAGCATAATGATGTATATTGGTGGGTTTTGTTTTAAGCATATCACAATCCTTTGAGGTTTGGGATTACCTCAAAGTATTATCTTGGCCACACATTAGCAGGTGTCAGGAATGGTACACAAATCTAGGTCTCCTGACTCAATATTTAGATCCATTTTCTCTTATAGCACTGCTTTTCAGGATTGAGATCTGTTGATTCTTCTTACCTGGGGTTATTTTAAACCATCAAGACCATTCTGCAAAATCTTCCATGTGGTTGTCACTTCTGCTCAGCCAGGCACCTTTGTGCAATGAACAACCTGCACAACTGTACATGCAGGCCTTGTTCTTACGAATATAACAACATGGGATGTTCACAATATCATGACTGGCAGTGGAGAGGAATGTTCTTTAGTCGTTGAAATTTTCCTGGAAATGTATTCACCGAGTAGTTGTGGTATTAGGTTCAGTTGCTGTTTGTGTGTTAACTGTTAATTATTTCCCACAGGTATTAGTCACTGTACCACTGGCCTTACTGCAGAAAGGTGCCATTCAGTTTAATCCACCACTGTCAGACAAGAAGATGAAAGCTATCAACAGCTTAGGTGCCGGCATCATTGAAAAGGTGACTGGATTACTTAAGCCTCAGAACTAAAGAGTTTAATATCAGATGACAGGCGTTCCTTCGCTTCTGACATTGAGAAGTAGTGGGTAATTTTTTAATCCAAATAAAATTTGAAGATTTCCTTTGAATAATTATTTATACAGAATACAAAAGGATATTATGAAAACACAAGGAGGAGAGCTGGCTGAAATCTGTGAATTATGACTTTAGAAGGATGAATCTTATTTAAAATTTGAACTTGATATATAAGTAAACAATTCTCTCTCTTTTTTTTTTTTTTGCTTTCCATGTCTACTCTCCATTAATTGGCCCCAATAAGGAGTATGTTTTACTTCCTCTGCCTTTAAAATTTATTTTAGCAGAATCTGCCAGTGGTGCAGTAGATACTGGCAGACCTATGAGGAGTCAGAATTAATCTTATGCACATAAACTTCCAAACCAAGTCTCAGGAATGCTTTGCATTTTCAGATTAGCCTAGAGGTTGTCAGTGGGTCTCACCATTATCCGTGTGAGCATAGGTCTCAGTAACATAAAGGCCAGATGCTTGTGGAGAGAAGAAAGGAGGTTGGAGAATGGAAAGGAAGTATTAAAGTTTGTTTTCTTTTAGTTAAGAGCTATAGGTTGCTTCTTAGAGAGTGCCGTACTTTTAATTTAAGAAACTCTTAACCATCTTTCTTTTACTCACTTTGCAGATTGCCTTGCAATTTCCTTATAGATTTTGGGACAGTAAAGTTCAAGGGGCTGACTTTTTTGGTCACGTCCCTCCTAGTGCCAGCAAGCGAGGGCTTTTTGCTGTATTCTATGATATGGATCCCCAGGTAAAATTATTAGTGAAATGTGGTTTGAATTTTCTTATTACAGTTTAAAATTTGGTGTGGTATATTCACGTGTAAAGCTCAGAAACTAATGGGCATTGTAGACACTGGATATATGTTTATATTCTGGGAGGATACTTGGACTGGGGTGTTTTCCTTTAGGATAGCAGTCCCAATATCTGCCATATTTTCTTGAAGGACTAACGTTGTTCTATGGGAAATGAATTAGTCACTTGTGGAAATTGTTATTTCAGGCTCATAGGGGAATAATTCCTCTTCAGAGGAGTATGCGACAGCACAGTAACAAGTGACACTTGAAAGTACTCTGGAAGGGGTCTTCCAGTAGCCCTGGTGAAGGGTGGGATATGATTGGCCCAGGTGAGGGCGGATCTTGGTGTTGACAGATGTGATTGGTGGGGAATGAAGGAGAGGGGAGGGCCTATCCAGGACTTGAAAGCTGTGGTAGTGTCATACAAAAGAATTCCAGTTGTTTCTTTTTTCTGTCCCAAGAAACTTTATCTTAAAAGGTTTCACATGGGAGCCAGGGACAAAATTTCTTTACCATTTGAGAAAGTTCTTTTCATTATTCAATTCACAGACTTCCCTTCTCAACCTAGTTCCACTAGGTTGTAAAACAAGTGCTTATAGGAGAAAAGCCAGGAGAACCCTGAAATTGACATTTATGTGGCTTCCTGAGTTTTTTCAGCAGGGAACAATAAAACATATAGATAAATAATGAGCGTTTGTGAGGAAAATCGACCAGTGATTGAAATGAAGATAGGGGAGAGTGGGAAATACCGAAATTTAATTTTTGAGAATGAGGTCATCTATTTGGAACCATGCATTTAGAGACTTTTTGCACCAAAAGCAAAAAAGTGTAAGCTGCTTTTCCCTTTCATGTCTCCAGAAGAAGCACAGCGTGTTGATGTCAGTGATTGCTGGGGAGGCGGTGGCATCCATTAGGAACCTGGACGACAAGCAGGTGCTGCAGCAGTGTATGGCCACGCTCCGGGAACTATTCAAGGAGCAGGTCAGAGAAACCCTCTTTGAAATGAGAAAGACAGGCCTACTATTTTCTTAGCGTGCTCTTCAGAGTGGGATGGAGCACAAAGCAAGCTGTCATTACTGAGAATGGAGGGAATCAAGGCAGTGGGCCACACTGATTTTTTCTTCCAATGTCCAACTTCCCACTTAAGTACCTGGGTTACATTTTGCTAGGGCTGCCATAACAAAATAACATAGCCTGGGTGATTTAAACAATGGAATTTTATTTTCTGACAATCCTGGAAGCTAGAAGTCTAAGATGTCACCAGGTGTGGTTTCTTCTGCGGCCTCTCTCCTTGGCTCACAGATGGCTGGCTGCCTTCTTGCTGTGTCCTCACATGGTCACCCCTCTGTGTTACTTGTGGCCTAATCTCCTTCTTATAAGGACACCAGGCATACGGGATTAAAGCCCACTCTAATGACCCCATTTTAACCCAGTTACTTCATTAAAGGCTCTTTCTCAAATACAGTCACATTATAAAGTAGTAGAGATTAGGGCTTCATCATATGAATTTTAGGGGGACATAAATGTAGCCCATAATAGTACCCTATACTTCCTTTTACACTATTGTCTTCCTTTCCTTTTTCCTCACATCATGCATACCCCCTCTTTCCTAAGGATGTAAAAGGTTCAGCATTTTCCACTCTGTGTTTACCCAAACCCTAGCAGGCTTTGGTGACAACTTTCCTTTTGAAGGGACACTGTCCAGAATTTTCACATACCCTACATAGGCAGTTAGTCTCTTTTATGTTTTTCTCCAAGGAGCTCAAGGTACTTTTTATTTGCCAATTTACTATATCTCACATTTTCTGGAGATTTATTAGTAGTGTGGCTTGCATCATGTTCAAATAAAGAAGCAGAAGTCGAAAGAATGAAATGATCCAAAAGTTACATAAATTAGAGAAAGAGAGGCACCTAGGAAGTGTTGCTTATTTTACATGATGTGATTATATCTCACAGTAGTCCCTAGTTTGGAGTTTTTGTTCAAAAATTTGTTTTCAAATTAGTTATTCACAACTTAGCACATAGATTCTATAGAAATATTTTTTGGTGCTTCCCAGAGGCCAAACCACAAAATGATTTGAAACTTAACTTAGTGAGTGTGAAACATATCTTTGGGCAGCCATTTTGTGGACGAGCTTGTTGAGAATTCCAACCAATTCCACCCTTCCCTTAGCTACTGGTCCAGAGCCCTTTCCCACCATCTCTCCAGCACATGCTAACTGATGGGAAAGGGATTGCTCGAACTTTTAGCCAGTGGTGATGGCCCTTTGTAGGTGGGGGGAATGTGTGTCTGGTAGAAGGACAAAGTGTAGGAGTGAGACATACATGGGGGGAGGTTGCAGAGTTGGGGCAGGGGATAGAGAATGGTGCACAGATATGGGGTAGGGTTGTAAGGGGGGAATAGGAGGAACATACCGAGAATTGCTACATGAATTAACTCAGTTTCTAATGGGAGGGAGGACTGTATATTTATACTTGGGATTGCATCATGTCTAAGGCCCTCTCGATCCTATTTTATGATTCCTTCAACTTCACACAGGAAGTCCCAGATCCCACAAAGTATTTTGTCACTCGGTGGAGCACAGACCCCTGGATCCAGATGGCATACAGTTTTGTGAAGACAGGTGGGAGCGGTGAAGCCTACGATATCATTGCTGAAGAAATACAAGGAACCATCTATTTTGCAGGCGAGGTGTGTATCCTCATCCTGAATGCAGTTACTTTTATTTTGATTACTTCTTTTTAAAGTGATATATGTTCAGAGTTTAAGAAAACAATGTCAAATACTGTCAAGTCTTATGATGACAAACGGCAGATGCCCCCTCAACATCCTCAAATTCTCAGAGCAACTATTTTTCATTCTTTCTGCTGTTTCCTCTGGAATTTACTTCATGTTTTAAAATATTTACATTGTCTTCTGATTTAACAAGTTAGACATTATCTACTGACTTCTTACCAAGTTAAAGATTTAGCCCATTTGCAATATGGTTATTTCGCACTTAATTAAGTTGGTATCAGCGTTTCTATGATGTGGCTAGGTGAATGTTTATGTCTGAGCCAAAGTGTTCATTGATTCTGTTCTTACACAGCTTTGTTTTCTTGACAATCATAATAGCTCTTTTTTTCATTAGCTCAAATCTTTTTGTACCTGTCCTAAAGACTCCCCACCCCTCAGTTGTCTCTGATCATAGTTGAATTCCTGTGAGCATTATGGTGAACTACATATAACAATATTTACCTTAACTGTTTAAGTGTGCAGTTAAGCGACATTAAATACATTTACCTTATTGTACAACCATCATCACCATCCATTTCCACAACCTAGTCATCCTGCAAAACTGAGACTCTCTACCCATTAAATGACTCCCCATTTCCCCTCTACTCTAGCTCCTGGCAGCTACCACTTCCTAACTCTTAAGTATTTGTTCTAGGGACGTCACCAGATAAGTGGAATCATAAAGTATTTGTCCTTTTGTGACAGGTTTATTTCACTTTAGCATTGTCCTTCAAGGTTCATCCAAGTTGTAGCATGTGTCAGAATATCCTTTTTAAGACTAAATAATATTCCGTTATATATTACATTTTGTTTATCCATTCATCTGTCATGGACATTTGAGTTGTTTCTACCTTTTGGCTAGGGTGAACAATGTTGCTATGAACAATGCACGTCTCTCTTTAAGATCCTTTTAAGTCTTTGGGTTATTTACCCAGAAAAGGCATTGCATTGCTGGATCATATATTAATTCTATTTTTAAGTTTTTGGGGAACCACTACACTGTTTTCCACAACAGCTGCACTATTCTATATTCCTACCAACAGTGCAAAAGGGTTCCCAATTTCTGCACATCCTCAATAACTTTTTTGTTTTGTTTTTGGATAATAGCCATCCTAATGCTTGTGAAGTGGCCTTCTTTCTTGGTTTACTTCTGTTGAGAAATGTTTTGCTATTTTGATTTCTAATCCTTTTTATGCCTTTTTTTTTTTTTTTTTTTTTTTTAGGTTCCCTGAATCTAGAAACTCATATCCTCCAGTCCTAGATTTTACTTCTGGTTATTTTCTCCCCTCATTTTTCTTATTTCTGATCTTCTGTTACATATATTGGAACTTATATTATCTTTATTTTTAGTCTATGTGTGTCTTTTGATCTGAACTGGGTGTTTTGTAGGCACCATAAGTAAGGGTCTCGTTTTCTTATCCATTCAGCCACCCTGTGTCTTTTGATTAGAGCATTTACAATTTACATTTAAAGTAATTGTTGATAGATATCTAGTTATTGTCATTTTATTATTCATATTTTTGATGAATAATAAAAGATTATGATCTTTTTTTTCTTCTTAAAGAAGTCCCTTTAACATTTCTTATAATTCTGGTTTGGTGTTGATGAACTCCTTTAGCTTTTTTTTTTTGTCTGGGAAGCTCTTTATCTGTCCTTTGATTCTAAATGATAACTTTGCTGAGTAGAGTAATCTTGGTTGTAGGTACTTGCTTTTCATCATTTTGAGTATTTCATGCCAATCCCTTCTGGCTTGCACAGTTTCTGTTAAGAAATCAGCTGACAATCTTATGGGAGCTCCCTTGTATGTAACTGCTTTTCTCTTGCCACTTTTAAGATTCTCCTTGTCTTTAACCTTTGCTATTTTAATTACAATGTGTCTTGGTGTTGGCCTCTTTGGGTTCATCTTGTTTGGGACTCTGTGCTTCCTGGGCTATTATGTCCATTTCCTTCTCTAGTTTAGGGAAGTTTTCCGTCATTATTTCTTCCAGTAGGCTTTCAATTTCTTCCTCTCTGTCTTCTCCTGGTACCTCTTTGAAGACAACGTTGGTACACACTTGATGCTGTCCTAGAGGCCCCTGGAACTGTCCTGTTTTTGGGTTCTTTTGTTATTGTTCTGATTGGGTATTTTCTGCTACACTGTCTTCCAATTCATTGATTTGATCCTCTGCTTCATCTAATCTACTGTTGATTCCCTCTAATGTATTCTTCATTTTAGTTATTGTAGTCTTCATTTCTGACTGGTTCTTTTTCATGTTTTCTATCTCCTTTTTTATGTTTCCTACCTCTTTGTTGAAGTTCTGAGATCATTGAGCATCCTTATAACCAGTGTTTTAAACTCTGCATCTCGTAGATCGCTCATCTCCATTTTGTTTAGTTCTTTTTCTGGAGTTTTGTTCTCGTCTTTCATTTGGGACATGTTTCTTTGTCTCCCTATTTGGCTGCCTCCCTGCGTTTGTGTCTGTGTATTAGGTAGGACTGCTTTGTCTCCTAGTCTTGGTAGAGTGGCCATATGTAATAGGTGTCCTGTGATGCAGTCTCCCTGATCACCTAAGCCAAGTCCTCCAAGTGTGTGTCCCTTGTGTGGGTTGTGTGTGTCTTTTTGCATGTCAGTGGGAGAGATTGACCCTCAGGCTGCTTGACTGTGGAGACTGGCTGTGACTACAATAGAGGAGCTGTTGTGCAGAGGTTTACCTATGAAGCAGGATTTGCTTTAGCGGGGCTCTGGTGCCCATCCAGTCTGCCCTTTGGGTGTGTCATTTGTGGAGGTGGTTGGGTGGTGCTCCGGTGTGATCTGAAGCTGGCCCCTGGGTGTGTCGGTTCTGAGGCCTCTTGGGAGGTACTCTATTGCAGGCCAAGGTCAGCCACTGGGGCCACTTGGTATGAGCTACAAAGTAATCTGCAGATGGTTGCCACTTGCCCTGGGCTTGAAGGTGCCTGAGAGAGGCCAAGCTGTGTACCAGGGCCACCTGCCACTATTGCAGGGCTTGGGGCTGTTAAGCAAGCCACAAAGCAGGCCAAGGCTGGATGCTGCTTGTTTGGAATTTGTGATCCTTTGAGAGATTTTAGGAAATCTCCATGAGCTAAGACAAACTGTATGGAAAATCCACTGGAAGCAGCTTGTGTGGGCCCACAATTTGGGGGCGTGGGGGGTCCTCAAGGAATCACCTGGGTGGGTTAGCCAAGTTAATGGACTCATACAGTGGCAGCTTGCATCTGCGTGCTACCTGTGGGAGGAGCTCAACAAAGGAACAGTGGATTCTGCTAGCACTTCTGTCTGGGAGAAAGCTGTCCCTCTAGCCCTCACACCCTGAAGCCAGATAATTCAGTTCCTTCTGTATGTCCCTGGCACTTTTTGAGCAGCTGCCCCAAGCGCTGGAGCTCAGAGTATGTTCATCAGTATTTCTGTACATGGACCCTTTAGAAGGAACACCTGGGACTCCAGCTGCCCTCCATCTCACCTAGCCACAATCTCTACTGGTTTTCACAGCCAGAAGTTATGACGATTTCTCTTCCCAGCACTGGAACCCTGGGCTGGAGAGCTTGGTATGGGGCTGGGACCCCTTGCTCCTCAGCCACCGAGATATCCCTCCCAATTTTTAATCACCCGTGAGCGTGGGACCAGCACATTCTGTCCCTAACCGTCATACCAGTTTCTACGTGGCTTCTTCAGTTATATCTTCAGCTGTGGAACTTCTGTTCAGCTAGACTTAAAGCCATTCTCAATGATGGTTGTTCTGTATATTAGTCGTAATTTTGATGTGGTCATGAGAAGAGGCGAGTACAGTGTTTACCTACTCTGCCATCTTGATTGGAAGCTTTGAGGCATTTTTAAAAAGCTAATTGAAAGCTCCAGCAAGATCATCAACTGGTGGTTAGATCCCCAAATCAGTATCTATAGCTCTTTTCTCTAAGAACATGTTTCATTTACGTGGTAAAACCTCAACTCCTGGCATTCTGGGAGCCAGAAGCATCTTAGTTATGAAGACTTTACTTAATCCCGTTGTTTGGCACCTCACCCCTGCCCTCTTCCTTAGATACCCTGGGGGTCGTAGTGGGAGTAGGGAACCTGGTAAGGGACCAAAATGCTCTTCATAGTCTTTAATCCTTTTTACCCATGCCCAACCTCTTCCTCCATGATTCCTCATGCTCCCAGTGGCCCAGATTTTTAAAGAATTCTTTGGGGTGATATGGCTTGCTTTTGTTATCACCCTATCCTGCCCTACCCTCCAAACTTAGTAAAGTGAATTTCAGTACTTATTCATCTGCTTTCATAATTTGTACATTATGGTTTGGAATTATGCAGGTCTTCCAGGTTTATCAAAGTCCTTTTTCTCTTGATTTTTTGAATGATCACAAGACTGTCATTTAAAAGCCAGCTGATTACTCCTTGGCCTGTGAAGAGCCGACTTTGTAGGAACAGAGCATAATAGCTGCATTCCAGGCAGCAACTCTCAGCTGCTTTTAAGAGATGGCTATATTAGGTTAATGTGGCCTCAGATCATGGACAGCGTGCAAAATCTTTTTTGCTTTCCTTTTCTGCTCTGATAGTTATTGCCTTGCCTTCTTATAAAATCCTTTGCAGTTCCTATCACTGTCACTCTCTCCCAGTAGTAATTGTGTTCCTGCTGACCTCCATATTCTTCCCGTATTTATTTACGTTTTAGTCACCTGGCTATTTTCCCTTCCACCCCAGCCATCGATTTAGGTGACATGGAACCTGGAGTAGTTCACATGGAATTTTGTCTTTTTATCTTCAATTTTCTATGACCTGCTCACTCCATTTCAGCTACTCTTCCCCATAGCCACATCCCAAGCCAACTTTCCTGTCCTTATTGTTTCCACTACAACCTCCTTGCAAGTGAGGTTCTCCCATTGACAGCCCTAAACCTTTTGACTTTTCCCTTCCTGTTTAAGTGGTCTATCCTTTTAGTACCTCATCTATCCTTTTGTTCCACCCATCTAGCAAAACAACTCCAACCACAGGTGAATTCTCTTTTTGTGCTTGTTTCATTTATTAATGATTTAACATTACTTGTCTGGTGAGTGGCTGTCTTATTCTTAATTCCAATAACTGGAATACAGATCTTAATGCCACACAGTTCTTCACAGGAGTGCTGAATGTATTGCAGAATGAGTGCACTTGAAAAAGTATGGTGAGAAAACCAGAAAAGGTCAAGTGCTATGATGGGTGACTGATGTTAATATGAGCACACATTAGTGGCACCAGTCTATTTTAGGAGGATCGGAGAAAGTATAAGCTTGTATTAATTACCTTTTGATTATCATCTGAATTCCTTATACGTGATCTCAAATTATGCAATCATTTTCTTACAGGCAACAAACAGGCATTTTCCACAAACTGTTACAGGGGCATATTTGAGTGGTGTTCGAGAAGCAAGCAAGATTGCAGCATTTTAAATAGAATTTGTCTGGATCCAGCTTTCTTCTGTACCCGTGGGAAAGTTTGAAACACGTTTAACCTCACTTTCATAAAATCAAACAACAAAACCCTCCCTGGATAGCAAAACTGAAATGTATCTAAGGTAGTTTGATAATGTAAACCCATGTCACCACTCAGAAAACACTGGCCCAAGAATCATTTTATAAGCACTTATATTTAATTGCATTTTCTATAAGTATGACTAGCACTAAATCTGGATTTCAGGATAAGGCAAAATTTTGAACTAAAAACCTCAGATATGATTCATGGTTGGAGATTCCCTTTAAATTTGAATTTCTGTTTGGCCCATCAACTTTCACACATTGAGAAACCAAGTCAATTAAGCAGGAATCATTTAAAAACCAGATAAAGCCATGTATTTTCTATGACAATTTTCTTTGCCAGTGAGCCTTAAGACTTTTATATAGCTCCAATATTGAGCTTTTACTTAAAATCTAGATAGAAATCTTTCCTTTTTGGATACAGCACAAACTCTTCAAAGGTAAATGAAGCTTCTAGACTATTTTATACACATTTCTTCTCATTGGGTGTTCTAAAGAAATTTAAATTCAGGTATCTTTTGTGACAAAACATTTTAGATTTATGCACTCATTGGCAAAACAGCAAAATTTTCAATTCCTTGAACAGTACAAGTTTGTACCATGGAAAATGGGGCAGAGATAGTGTGGTCTTCATACTTTAGACAGAGACTATGGTTATTTTTCATAAGAGCCAAGTTTGGGCAGATGGCACATTTTAAATAGCCTTAATTTTGGCAAACACTAGCAAAAATGTCCTGTTAGAATAAATTAGTAAAAGCCTCTTCTCAAAGCCTCTTTTTAAAATAACTGATTCAATCTATAGGAATATTTTTTACGGAATTGTTTTCAGTATTCCATAGGCAGGTCCACTGGAAAACTGCAGATATCCTGGTAAATATTACACATTTTATAAGCCATATCATAAGAGCCTGAGAACATGGCAAAAATTTTTTTTTTCACTCATGGCCAAAAAATGTCATTTAAAAATTAACACTGGTTTCAGGGTCTTTAGGATGCTTATCTTGCCAAGAAATTTCAGTTTACATTAGAAATATGGATAACCTAAGTGCTTTTATTTTAATGACTTTAAAGCCACTTTTCAAAATATTAGGTATTTTTAAAATTTAATGTCAGCTTATAAAGTATCATATATAAAAATTGTATGGTGAACTTAGACACACCTCCCTCCCCATCAAAATAAATGAAAATATGGTATAGTAGTTTCAAAGTTAACAGAAAAATGTTGACATTTGGGTTATGAGACTCAATGGTACTATTTGGGAAGTATTCTGCTTTAAAGTGTTATATTATTAAAATGTTTAAAGAATAGCATGTGTTAAGTGATAAATGCAAAATACTTTACGTTTGAAATGGTTCCCAGTAAATTTTTACCTTAGTCCTCGGCATAAAAGTTGTGCTACAAACTAAGGAAAAATCTACTTAATAAAGAATGGTAAATATATATTTAAAAAACCCTCATTTCCTGTCTCAAGTGACATCTGACATATTGTTCAAGGAACCATGGTACTTTTATTGAGTTACTCTGAATGTTTTTCATTGTTCTGAAGGTTTTATAATTGAGTAGCAGTGATATACAACACTTTAACTTCAGATTGTAAACAGCTGGTTGTATAAAACTACTTAATAAAAACTAGACTTGTTTTTCAAATACAGTGCATTGTAGTGATAAAAACACACTAAATAAGTTCATCTTCATCACAAACTTTCATACCAGCTCAATCCCCTTCTCTTCCGAACCCTCTTTAGATGTTTTAGGTCACGGGCATTAATTATTCTTTATCCCCATTCAAGTAAAATGATCTTAATTGTTGAACCTAATCAGCTTACATTTTTGAGATCACTTCTAGTTTTCCCAGGCGATTTCTCTGTAGTGTAAGAACACTCCAAATTATATAGGCTATGGGGATAAATACATTTAAATAAACTCCATTCTGAAATCCTTACATAGAGAAATGATAGAGAAACCTGTAACTTAAATCAAATGAAAGAGACAAAGCATTGACTTATTTTTATTGACAAGGTTTATAGGAACAAATTAAATATTCAAAATCAAAGGCCAATTCTTAGGTTTCATTTAGTTTATTCCATTCATCTGTATTAAGTGTACCTTTCTCTAATGTCTTAATACCAAAAACAAGTCAAAACTGAAAATACCTGTTAACAGTCGACATATTTTTATATACTGTTCAATGATGCAAAGATTTTTATTTTAAACAATTGGTTTATCAAAGGCCTAATTCTCATAAGTAGCATATTTCACTTTAAAATTCAGAGATTATTTAATAAACTGATTAAGACAGTCAATTTAAAAGACAAATTAGTTTCATTCAGGGTGGTCCATATAGTCACCTAGAATCCTGATTGGCCAAAAAATTTTAAAACCCAACTAAGTCCACAAATACATAAGTTTCTTTAATGTTAAAAATAAGTCTATTATCACTTTTGAGAAATACTTTGTCAGAGATAACCCTCTGTTGCCTACACAATATCTTCTGGCATTACTCCTGGTACTTTGTCATAATTATAAAGGTGGTCAGGTTCCCTGAAAATATGAGCATTTTATATGGGCAAAAGCAGTAAATAAAAATCAGCCATTTATCATAAACCAAATATGCTTGTACTTAATCCCACTCTCCTGCAAATTTCTTAAATTTTGACATGTTGAATTTAGACTATCCTTAATAAAAAACATCTATAGATACTGTTGCAGAGTTAACAAACTACAAATTTATGACACTTTCAGGGCAAAGCAGAGATCTGGTCTTCGTGTTTTCGATGAATTGACTTTCACTGCTCCGTGATACCATCTGGCTGAACACTGACATTTCATAGTTTGTAAAGTTATCTACTTATATGAGTTTAAAAATTGATCTGCACAAAAGAAATAAAAAAACTATATACAACAAATTTGTTTAAAATACAAAAATAACATCTGTCACTTGTCATGCTGACAATCTGACATATATACACATGCAGGAGAAAAGTTTCAATTTAGTCATCTGGACAGCTGAAGCTTATACATTCTTAATATGATGAACACACCGCCATTGAGATTTTACACTGATAGAGATGTGTATTCAAAATATTTCATATACTAAATACTGAAATTGTTCTGCATGTATAAATGCCAGTTATAAGTTCCTGTTCTACTTGATTAAAAGTATGTCAAGCTAATATTAAATGCACTAAAAACTACAACAATTCAAGAATCTACGACCCTATATAAAGAAATCCAAAATGTACAAAATACAACTACAAGGGCAAGGAACAGTTACTGCCATGCAAAATTTTAAACTAAAAGCTGCAGAGAAATGCAATTTAAAATGGCAAACAAATTTACGTTAACACACAAGATAAAAAAGTCAGCAATAAGTCCTACCGACAATGCTTGCAAGGATTTAGAAAAGGAAATACATTCTCTTTGCTGGTATAATGGTATAAATCAGATCCTTAAATCCATGGAACAAGTCATCTGTCTGTCCTCTCTCAAGAAATTAGCTGTAATGAAAGAGAAAATTATTTCCCCACACCCAACATACAGTATTAGGTACACATAAGTCGTAAGACCTTACACTTCATTTTAAAACTTTATTTTACTGTGATTTTGGGAAATCAGCTGGGATTAACATAAACCATAGCTGTTGATTTCCTCTTCTCTTTGACTAGTGGACAGAAACATGCTCAAATAGTTGTGAGTGCGCCTCTGAGATGCCCAACTATGCACTGTAGACTGAGCCACATCTCATCATCTGAAGTCATGTTTTGTTACTAATTTTCAGGCTTTATTTTTAAGTTCTAAAATGAGAATGAAAAATATCTTTCCCCATCTATTTTGAGGAAATTTGATATTTAGTCATATTTTAAAAAATATGCAGTATTTGAATACATATTTTTTGTCTTATGCCAAAAATGATCAAAATTGGAAAAGGTAGACATATTTACCTCTTTAACAGTTGTTTTTATGAAACCTTTTCTTTCAGTTAAATCATAAGCAGGATAACTTTCATATACCTATAGGGAAAAGGAAAATATTAAGAGTAAATTTTAAAAATCCAAAGAAATGTATGCTTTGTACAAATAGCTTATATTTTTTATATATTTTCTAACAGTACTCTGGTTCTTCACAGATAATTCTACTTTAAATGACTAGTTTTAATAATAGTGTAAAAGAGCAGAAAATAAACTAGAATGCAAACATTCTCAGTGTTTTAAACTGGGAATATCAGTTGAAATAATAAACATGGATGAGGAAAACACCTAGATAGATCTTAGCTAAGTGAACTAGGTTTTCTGTATTGGCAGGTTACCTGTCAGATATCTTAAGAGATACCCTCTTACTTTCTTGCTACATCATCCAACACTACTTATGATTCAACTTGAACTCTAATGAACCTCAGCCTCCACTCCTTGCTCAATTTCCTCCCCAAAGTCAAAACACTGAGATCCAGGTGATCTCAGGAGTCCTCTATTTCTACATCTTACTATGGATTTCCCATTCTTGTCAACTTGAAACCTGCTTCTTGAGACTTCACCATGACTTCTAGTCCTGATACTATATGCACCCTGCCGACTTCACTCCTGCGGTGTAGTTAAAGGTGCAAACTTTTTCTCTAAAGCAGGGGACCCCAACCCTGGAGCCACAGACCAGTACTGTACCATGGCCTGTTGGGAACCAGGCTGCACAGCAGGAGGTGAGTGGCAGGCGAGGGAGCAAACTGGTCCCTGGTGCCAAAAAGGTTGAGGATCACTGCTTTAAAGTACTAGATTAGTGAATGGTTTCAGCTTTCCAGTGAGTTTCTGTCACTACTCAACCATGTAGCTATAGCATGAGAGCTGCCATACACAATACTTAATTGAATGGGTATGGCTGTTATAATAAAATTTATTTACCAAACAAATAGTAAGATAAATTTGGCTCACAGGCTGTAATTTGCCAACACCTGCAAATACAGTCAATCATTTACATTACTCTAAGTGTCTGCCCCTTGTTTTCTACAAAACACCAAACCTGAATTGGTTTAACTACCAACTTTTCTATGGTTAAACCCAGAGAAAAGACTGTTGTGGGAAAATATAACAACTTTGAAAAACTAGTACCTTTTAAGTTCATGGTATTTAATGTCTAAGCCTCTTCAACAATCCCAAGCATCTCTAATCAGGTCCTTTCACTCCTGTCAATAGCCAGTTTCATCCTCTTACTCAAGTGTCCCACATTCCTACTCTCAGCCAAGAAGCCATTATTATGAATTCCTTCAACTTTCTCACATACATACCTCTTCCCCTCCAGTTTATTTGTATCTAGATTCATCAATATTCCCGATTACCTTTATCTCTGCAGATAGCCATCCCTCAGTTCTCCTGATCTTCAGCTTATTCTTTCCCAATACTGTCCTTTAGCCTGACACAGGCTTGTGTTTTCTCTCCTTAACCTTCTTAAAAATTATCAACTTGTATCCACACCCCCATCTACTATTTTCCTTCTAAAGCAAGCTGCTTCAAACAGAAGCTTTAATTAGTTCACTCTCTTCACTATTAATTCTCAATCCAACGGTAAATAACCCTTGCACTTACCACCCCTCAAAATTCCTTGTATGTGAACAATTATCTAATTGCCGAGTCCACAAAATATTACTTAAGTCCTTCTCACCTGAACTCTCCATACTAATCATCCCTTTTTAAAAATTAGATAAATACATTCACAAACCATTCAAAGGGACAACACTAGTCTCCCTTCAATCTCCCTTCCACTCTGCCCTCATCCTTCTCCCCTCAGAGAAAACCAGGATGTCAGTTTGCTGCAATATAGTTTTACTGTATTTAAATAAATAAGGTAATATTCTATGTTTTAAAATTTTGACAATACCTGGGAGGTTTTTCCATGTTCTTTTGAACTGCTACATAGTATTCCAAAAACATGGATGTACCAGTTTAATGATTTCCCTATCGATGGCCTTTTAGGTGGTTTCTGATTTTTCAATATTACAGACATGCTGAGCACTACCGTAATCATGTTGTGCAGATGTGACTATGTCTTTAGGATAGAGACCTAGAAATGGAATTGCTAGGTTAAAGGGTATTTGCAATTTAAATTTTAAGATATTACTGAATTGTTTTCCAAAGTTGTTACAACTTAAAGCACGAGAATATTTCCCTATATTCTTGCCAACAATAAACACTGCTACTCTTTATAAAGATTTTGTCTAGCTAACAAGCAAAAATATCTCCTTTTAATTTCTATCTTCCTCAATAGTAAGGAAAGTTACGTGTGTCTTCATTTGTTTACAGGTCATTTATTTTTCTTCTGTGAACTGCCTTCCCTTAGTCATTGATTGTTCCATGTAAGTTAATCATCTTTTCTTAATTGGCAATACCCTCCCCAACCCTTGAAAATATCTTTCTTGGCTTTCATAGCATCCTTCTGGCCTTCCCTCAACTACTTGACCTACACTTTATTTATTGTAGAAATTACTTCTTAACTCTTTAACTGCTGTTAATGGTCTCCAGTACTTTTCTTGCCCTTTATCTTCTTCCATGGGCCACCTTATCTATACTTCTGGTTTCAACTCCCAGCAGTATCCTAGTCTAGGTTTCTCTCCTAACTTGAAGAATTAATGTTCAGAATTTCACTCACTTGGATACACCAAGCACCTCATCTGAAAATGTCTAGAACAAAACTCACCTTTTCCTCAAAAAGTACCTTTTGTTATGTTCCCTATTATGACCAATGCACCCAGGCCCTTGTACCCACACTGAAACCCTTGATCAGGCTCTCTTCATTTGACTTGGATTATGGCAATCCTACAACTTTGATTATAACATGAATTGGGTTTCTTGCCTCTCATCTCATTCTTCACCAGTCCTTGATGTTAGGATGACTCTTTAAAAAAAAAATCTGACTGGGTCATGCCCCTGCCAAACAGCTTTTAAGAACCTATCCAACCTCACAATTCCCCATAAATTTCAGGAAGAAAACCAAATGCTGTAACAGGGCATATGTAAGAATTACAGAACTGTATCCTCTCCTAAGTTCTGTAAAGACCTACTTTCGACTCTAGCCTCAGCCAAATTAAACTAATTATTATTTCTCGCAGTCATTATTTGTCAAATTTTACGTGAATGTATCAATGTTTCTTCACTGTACACACAGCTGATGATCTCAGCTCTCTTCCAGGGTGCTTTTCCAGATTCCCCAAACCTTCTTCCTCCTAATCCCAAGTAGGTCCCTTTTGACTGGTGGTGTTGTGACACCTTCTGCCCTCTTCTAATGCAGCCTTCACACACTGTACTCTAATTACTATAATAGTTGTCTCTTTCAATCCTATTGGACTGTAACCCCCCTGAAACCAAGTGGCTTCTACAACTCTACCTCTATCCCAGGGCCTGATACATAGTAGAGGCTCAGTGAGTGCTGAATGAATAAATAAAGTAATTAATGTCTTCAAAAAGTATAGACTACTTCATACTTCACCTTTGGTACACTGCAAATTTTCATTTCATTTTACCTTAAGAAACTAGATTCTAAAATATTTCGATATTGATGTAGGGTATGGCATCTCTATGGAATCACAGTCAAGACTGGATCATTTTATTTCCTGAGTGTTAGAGCTTCACAGAACTTTGAGCTAAGAATCTAACCTATAACATCTTATTTATCATAGCAACACTAAAAATGAGATTCTGCTTTTTTAAATTAACATAATCTAAAGATGCATCAATAAAAACAGTTTCTGGATCAGAAAAGAGTTTCCTATATATTTGGAAAGTATTGCTTTATTCACTGTATACATTATGTTAATTACAAATTAACTGCAAAGGGCAGAGGCTCTGACTATTTAACATGGTTATCCTACCACCTGTAAGAGTGCCTGGAACGTAGTAGTTCAATAAGTATGTGGTTCAATGAATTAATATATATGAGAATCTGGTTTTAATTTGAGGAATGGGTCAAAGAATTTTTCAAATAAAATCAAAATGATCTAAGCATTTGTCCAATTACCTTTTTACAAATCTGCTTCATTGTAACTTCCTCCAAGTTAGCACTGGCCAATAACTTCTTTACTGTTTCCTTTAACTCTTCATCTGTAGGAGGTTTCTTCAATTTTTTAATTAAAGGTTCATCATCTGAACTATCCTCAGATTCACTTTCTAAAAGTAAGATATTTTATTACATGTGAATAAAACTTAAGTTAGCATTCAAGAGAGTGGGAAGAATTCTATAAGCATTCATCAGATTCTCAAAAAGGTATTAGATTAAAAAAAATTATAAATCACCACTCAATAAATTACCTATACAACATACACTTAATTTTTGTCAATTCTGAAAAATTATAAACTATAAAAAGTAGTATACAACTTTTCCCAATGTTCTTTGTACATTACCTATATTCTATACACTTAAAAACCATGTTATATATAGCATATAAGTTATCTTTAAGTTGCTGAAAATAGGCAATTTCTAACATACCTTTTTTTGAACTGTTTTGATTCTTCTTAGTGGTGCTGCTATCTGCTTTCTTCACATTAGCGCTCTTTACGGATTTTTTACTTTTAGAAGTGGCTTTCGGTTTAGGTTTTTCTCTTTTAGATGTCTTTTTTGGTGGCTGTTGTAAAGGAAAGCAAAGTACATACACTGATGAGATTAACTGCCATCTCTCTACTTCTCTACACCCCTCAACAATACTAGAGAAAAAAAATGTATTCAATATCACTAATAAAAAAGTATAACTAATTTTCAATTTTTGAGATGACTAACATGCTCAACAATCTTAATTTTATGCCAACACAAGACCAGTCATGTGAAATCAAGAATAAAACACTAAAAATAATAGATACCCACATTTATTCCACACTATTAGATAGAAATCTTTATATGCATTACCTCATTCTTAAAAAACTCCATGTAAATACTATTAACATTCTGTTATTTACTGTCAGTCTCTTCCAACTAGTAGGTAAATTGCACAAGGACAGGGATTTTCTTGACTGTCCTATTCACTGATGTATCTCTCACTCCTAAAATAGTGCATGGTGCACAGTAGTTGCTCAATAACTATTTTTGAATTATGAGGAAACTAAGGCTCAGAGAAGTTATTTTGCCAGTCACAATCTGGCTCCAGAACCTGTTTTCTGAAATACTTACCCACAGCTGATTAGACAAAAGTAAAACTATACATACAGATAAAAATGTCAAAATTATAGTTTATAGTTACTTTGTCTCAACCAGGGTCTATGAAATTAGGAAACATTAAATCTTCATTTAATTAACATTTCCAAAGGGAAAAGCAACCTAACAAGCAAATATCCCAAGATGACTTAAAACCTCATCTTTATACACAAAAAATACTGCAAATCACTTTTGATAGAATGTTTCTCTAAATGTTTTACACTCACTTTCTGATTATCAACATAACTCAATCTTTTTTAAAGGACAGACATAAATTTATCCTTATATTCATTAAAAATGTATCCTTAAATTCATGAAAAATTAAAGTGTATAGACTAATCTGTTCCAAAAGTTAAGTGGGCTCAGACTACTTCTAAGTGCAATTCATTGGATTTGTGTTTCTTTCCTCTTGCTATACGACCATCACTGTACATATTTACACAAACTTAATACCACTGTGCAATAATATACTTTTGGCTGGTAACTAGCTAACCTATCTAGTTTAACTGCTAGTAAAAAATGCATTTAAGAGGTGTCAAGGAGCTGGGCTGACATGCTTCTAAAAACAAAGTATATGAATTTCATCTATGGATTTTTGCTATTTAGAAGCCATTTTCACTTATTAATTCTTACAGGTATTCCAATTAGTGAGGGTTGCTAGAAAGGCATCAATGGCTCATCAGTTTTCTGTGACTAACTTAAACTAAATTTTAAGTGTTATGAACCATCCACCTAATTTGTAAGAACCACACTAAGCAGTGAAAGGGAATACTAAATATTCATAAGTTCTGTTGATGTACTTAATATACAGAATAAAATAATCACTATTATATATCATTCTTTAGTCAAAGGTTAATAAAATCTGGACCTGTAACACATTCAAATATTTTATAAGAAGCTAAGTGATTAAAAAAAGGGTTGGAGAAGATGAGCAAGGGATAACACTATAAACATTACTTGATGCCCATTCAAATTAGGTAATTGAAACAGATAATTAAAATACTTCCAGATCCTTGTAAGGGCATAAGATAGGGCTTCCATTAAAAATTTCAAAGACGCACGCATTACAGCACAATTTTAAAATCTGCAAGTTGGAAGTAGTAATAGTTTGAATTTGCAGTCATAAAGGATAATCAAACCATCTCCATAAAATGTTACTGTTGTATAAACACAAAGAATTTAAACCATGCTTCTTTCTGTATTTAACATCACCATCTAAAAGGGATAGTTTTCTACAGTTTTTTAAATGGACAATTAGCCTATTTTCTACTTTAAAAACTGCAAAACCACTATTACAAGCACTATAGAAATATAATAGGTAAGAGTGTAGGCTCTGAAGACAAGTTGCCTGGTTTCAAATTCAAGCCCCAGCACATCTTTGGGCCCTAGTTTCCTCATTTACAAAACGAGGGAAATGGTTTTAGAGGGAGGGAGAGAATGTGTTAATACACATAAGTACTTTTAATGGTCCCCAGCACAAAGAAAACACAATAAATATTAGCTATTATTATTATGAGTGCTTTCCTTTGTAAAGAAATTCATTATGCAAATAAATTTCCTCCAATAACTCATAGTTTATAAATTTTCTTTAAAAGCAAGGCAGATATACAGAATAGATACATAGAATAAAAACAGTTAAGACAGACTCAAAGACACCTGTGTTAACTAATCAGTATATATCATGTGTTTCATTACATTCTGATAGCTAAGACTACACCAACATCTAAATCCCTATAATAACACGTTATTTATACTGAATTTTACTTATCTTTAATAACCAGTTACAAATTATTCTGTGTGAAATTAAAAGTAGGAATTCAGCAAATTATCTTTATTAGACAGATGAGTACTGGTGGGGGAAATGGCAAAATCTGAGAGTAAAATAACTAACATATATACCTACGGGTCTAATCTTGAGTGGAGGTGATCAGATAACTGATTAACTTATATCATGTGCTTTGTTCTTGCAGATACTAAAAAATCACATCAGTTGCCCTAAAGACAAATTATTAGATATAGGAGGAACTTTTGGCAGGTATGACAAACATGGGTAATCTGGTATTTTAGAGGTAGCAGAGGCCCTGGGAGCTGAGAAGGCAATTTATACTACACCTACTTAAATTTTACATGAACCTTCAAATCTTCATTACTTTCACTCCTCCTCCTCTGCTAAGAAATCTCATTCATGGTTCTAAATCCAACAATCATCTCCTCTAAATCTTTCATAATATCACCGATATGATTACTCCATGGTCCCATGGTACATGGCCTACAATTCATTTATCTCTATTTTATGGAAAGTATTGTGAAGCAGTGAACAAGAATACAGGTTTTAGAGCCAAATTTTCTTGTTCAAGTCCTGACTGCACCACTAATTCTGCATTCTCAGGCAAATCACTTACCGTTCCCTGTGCCTGCTTCCTCATCTGTAAAAGAGTGGTAATAATTACCAGACTTGACTTAATTCAACATCTTTTTTTTCCACATCTTCACATCTCTGATATCGGGGTATATTTTAAATTTACATTAAAACGATGCCTTATAGGAATTGTAGTTGTGATTAACTATGGCCATATCTGTAGAATTTTCATAAGGATCAAAAAATATGCAAGTACATATAAGGCACCATTCCATATATGCACCATTGTTAAACTGTAGTTATTTACAGGTCTGTTTTCCAACTACAAGTTTCTTAAGGGCAGATCTGACAATCTCCTTGAGGACATTTATCTCATTTGGCTCCATCTGTCCTCAGTGACTACCAGAGTGTTTGACATAAAGTAGCCACTTAAATATTGTCATGTTCACTTTTGTATCATTTGTAGGATCTGGTTTACCTATAACCTAAACCCAGGATGTAGTTAAAATTGTAATTAAAAGGAAAAAAATGCATTTGTATAGCATTGTTTTCCTATCCACCATCTTACATGAGCTTAAAATTAAAAAAACAAAACAGCAAAAAAATCCAAAGATAAAACAAATGGTTTCTCATTATAAATATCTCAGTAATTAAGTCAGCCAATGCCTTATAATTTAATAAAAACTAAGAGCTTAGATTAAGTCCAGTGTACCTCCTACTATAGTAGTTGCTTATAGAAATGACTAACCTACTCATCATATACTTCAAGTCAATTTAAACTACTTAACTATAGTAATAAGCCAATGATACCATAACCTATTTATCATGTTGTTAAACGTAACTTTTTCCATTACATACAAATGTTACTAATGATAAAGAATAAAAAATGTTGGCAGAGAATACAGAATGGTGAGAACGACAACCAAACTCTGAATTAAGGCTCTTTAAGTTTACTCCCAAACTCTTTGTATGGGTTCCAGAATCCTCTTCAAAGAAAAAAAAATTTTTAATCTAAAATTGGTGTAATCCAATTCTGTATAGTTTTCTGCAAATCTTTTGCTATGCCAACCTCTCCTGTTTATCTTTAAGGTTCAGATCAAATTGTTACCTTCTGTCTGGATCTTTGCTCCCCACTTGCCCTAGAAAGAGGTAAATATTCTCCAGCTTTCACTTTAGCTAAGTTATATTCTATATTATTTTTTTCTCCGAATCTTTGACCTCCCCCCTCCTACCAACTGAACTATGTAAGGGTATTTGTTTCTTAACCTTCAGTGCAGAGATTAGAAGTGGCACTTAGTAGTTATGTAATTATTTGGAAAACTTAAATGGGAAAACATCCTTGGAGACTAAAAAACCTTTAAAGATCTATTCCAACCCTGAGGTTTTATTTCATTAGAAAAAGAAAAACATGTTTCCTATTTAAAGCAGTTAGCCAAACTTCTTAATTTTTAATATCACTGCCTTCTGGCACAATTTACCTACATATATGGTACATTTAAGAGGAAAAAAAAAAGACTTAGATCAAATCATCGAGGGTTGAGCTTGGGCACCTATATACATTAAAAGCCCCAAAGCCACATTAAGATGAGAGATAAATTTTTAGTCTAGGTTGTCTATAAATTGCCAAAGAGTAAATACTTAAGGCTTTTCTAGCTATATATGGTCATTATTGCACATGCTTCATTTTTTTTTTTACAAATATTTTGAAAGTGGAAAAACCACTCTCAGCTTGCAGGCTGTACAAAAATAAGGCATAGGCTAAATCTGGTGTATAGGCTAGTCAACTCCTGGTTTAGATTATGAATTACTGGAGATATATAAGGAAAAGGCAGGAACCAGATAAAGCAATCAATAAGAGAATTTCCCAAGTTATAAAGTTTATGTCAATAGCTCTTAAAGTTTTTATAAGCAATAGATTTATACTCATATTAACTTTCCTAAAGCTACTGCTTGAAATCACATTTGGATCTACATCAGTAATTCCACATAGAGAATTCTGAACACAAGAGTCTATTTGAAGCTCTAGAAAGAGTAATAGAGAATGAATTCTTAAAAAATCATTATAAATTATATCTTCAAAGTACAAAAATAAGGATATATACTCCTGTCTCATGGAATCAAGGCTAAACGAGATGCAAGACCTGAAAATACAAGATACTCAACAGTTTCTTCTCCTTATAAGTACCAATAAATGCTTACTGAACTAGTGGTATTTCTCCCTAAGTAGACTTGTCAGTTTCTGGAAGGCAGAGGCCTTGGCCTTCTCTCTTCTCCCCCATGACAGAGTGCTCAGGTGGAATAAGATAGTTTTGAAGTAATGTGAATGATGAATCTATCTTCAGAAGTTTTATTATTCACATGACAATGCCTAAACTCATCAATTCTCTTAGTCTGGCTTCAATGTACATTCCTCTAGCTTCATCTCTCACTGCTTTACTTCTGGGTACACTACCTAACCACAGTGTGTTTGTCAAAGTCACCCTGTGCTTTCCTGCTCCCCATTTTTGTTCACATGTCCATCTTTCCTTTCTATTCACAAAGTCAACAACTTCAACTGGCACTTCTATTTCTCCTCAAAACTTTCCCTCATCAACAGAGAGGGAGATTCTCTTTTCCGAAATTCTATAGTATTAAGTGTCACCCAAGTGGTATTTTGGGCAGAAAATATCTTCTGTAACTCCAACGGCACTTAGCACACTCAATTTATTGACTCGAGCAATCAAAAAGTGATTACATTAGAAGCCAAGTATCGGTCCCTTATTTTAAGTCTCTTAAAATATTCTGAAAATTTTAGTAATTATATTAACACATCATGTAACATGGCATTATAAAGGAAAAATGTTGGCAGTATTCATGACATTTAACATCTTTGTTATTTAACTAAACAGGAGCCAAGACTTGAATCTTTTAACAAAATTTATGGGAAAAAATTAGGTAAGTTAAAAAAAGAAGAAGAAAAGGCTAGTTTCTAAATTGTTGTGGATTTATTTTTAAGATGCTGGCTTGCTATTTTTGAATATGCTTTGAGTGGTTCAATCGGGACTATTCTGTATTGTAGGTATTTTTGATGTGTTAAAGGGAAACATAAAAATTGACAGCTGCCATTAATTTTAGATAGTACAATGTACTGTAATATAATTTTTAAAAGATTAATAATATAAGTTTTTAAAAATTTGAAGGGGATTTTCCATGTCTCTGATAACCGTGAAGGTATAAAATCAGAGGACTGACATTAAGCACTTTTGGAAAGAAGGCAAAAAAAAAATCTTGGGAGAAAAGGCTTACCTATCTTTTATAGGCAGCAGGGCTCTTTGAAGGAGGGTCTCCAAAAAAGACGCCTGTCACAGAGCCAGAATCCTGTCCTCACAGCAGAAAGGTTGTACTGGGTGAACAGACGAAAATAAAAATTAGCTTAAAATACACTATTCTTATAATAACTTGGCTGAGAAAACGCAAGAGTGCCAAGAGTAAAGAATGTGCAAGTCTTGTTATATTTCACAAAAGATTATGAAAACAAGTTGACGTGTAAATATTTTAATATGGTGATTATTCAATTTTGCCTTCCAACAAAAAGTTTAATAGTTTATATGGTTATTTAATCCCTCTGATCAAATTATGAAATGGGGCGAATCCTTATTTTTTAGAACATAGTCAAGGACTAAAAAAACTTTCACATTTGCCCTCCAGTTTTAATTTTGTCTACCCAAAATTAAAACTGAAAGTTTCTCTAATTTGGCAATTATTGTACGATGGTTCACTCAACATCCCACTTTTTATTTGCCTTCCTTCTATAAATGCAGAAAATTTAACACCTGGGTCTCATAGCTTTCCTTTCAATTAGCAACGTGGCCATGTAACAAGTTCTGGCCAATGTGATATACATGGAAGATCTCTGATAAAAGGCATCCCTTGGGGGAGGCGGGGTGGTGAGAGCAGGGAAGCCAAAACATCACTAGAAGCCCTTTGCTCTTTCCTATCTGAACAGGGATACAATGCCTACAGGTAAAACCATCTTGTGGTCACCAAGTTAAAAGCCACATACAATGATGGTGGCTCAAAAGACAGATGGTACCCAAATTCTTGACACCTTTCTTGAGCAGCTATACTGGCCCAGAACTGCCTGTGGACTTGTCATGAAAGAACAAGGAGCTCTTGTTTTAGACATTATTAGTAAAGTTTTTAAGTATTTGCAGCTGAAAACATTCCTGATACATATTAGAACATTCAGATAAATTCTCAATACAATGTAAAAATTCAGTTTTATACTTTTTTCTAGAGATAAGAGAGTGTTATTAAAGCACTAGGACACAAAAACTACAGAAGTGTTAGATAAAATTGAAAAAAAAAAAAAAGGTATACTTTCAAGGGTCTAACAAATTAACTTTCCTCCAACCTGGAGAAGCATTGCTTCTCTTTTCTCTGTAGTCTCCAGTAATTTCTCTTTGCCTAAAGTCTAATATCTGTGAATGGCATGTCTGAACATGACTTAATCTCATTGGTTAATTTTAGGAAAATTTCCCCAAAGGAACAAGTTGATTTTCAGAGTAGGTTGATAGAAATTAACGAAACCTGTCACTTTTCTATTGTCTCATTTTAAACTTCATCTATCAGTTTCTTCCAGGTTCTGAATTGCTCTCCTTTAACTACAAATGTCCAAGAAAGAAGACAATACAGAAGGTTAAAGCAGCTCTTTTATAAAACAATTACTACTCAAGTCACTCTCTCTATAAAGAGCGTTTACTTATTTAATTCCAAAGAAAATGAGAATTAAAAACTGTTGTGAACCCCTCACTGCATATCATAGAAACAGAGGTACAGGAACAGAGAACTTAAAAGTCTTAGCAATTATTGCCTAACATTCTATGTGTGAGATATTTTCTTAAAGACCATTGTTAATTGTAACTATGCGATTTTGTGATTTCAATCCTACATTTAAAAAGTAATAAATTTATTTATTATCTTACTTTCACACAGCTAAATATGAAAATTAGCACGTGAGTAAATAATATTCAACCTCACGTAACTGGCCAATGGACAACTATTAACTTGAACCGAATTTTTGCATAAGTTTTGACTTCAGCAACATGATATAGATTATTTAGTCTAAAGTCCTCAATTTACAAAGGAAACAAGAAATGGCAAAATTAATCTTCACAGTTATTTACTCCAAGAATCTAAAACAGAACAGGAAGCTTATCTTAATGGGGGAAAAGTCTTTTATTTATGAAAAAAAATTTCGCTTCACGAAATAAACAGTAATTTTCTATGGAAAAAAAAGAAACTGCAAAAAAAATTCCAACTACAAGTAATCCACCATTTTCCCAATCAACTTGCAACTCTTCCTAATGGCATCTCAGAAAAGAGGTCCTTTCATGGTAATAACCAAAAATACCTCCATTTATCAAGTCCCTAACTAGGGTGCCACTTGAGTCTTCAAAAAATGGAAGAATAAAGAAAAAGTTACCATAGAAACATTGCTCCCTCCTGCTAGCACTTACCTTTCAAAGGCAGTAAGAGCTTTTCATAGAAATATAATCATCAGAGAAGGTTTTGAGTAGAAGAGCTCTAAATTTGCAAGTCCTAAGAGCAATGAAGACTAACTATGCTTATTAGAGGAAGATTTATTTGGGGAGGGGGAAGGGGGGGTCATTTCTCAGTCCAGATTTTGCTGGCATTGTGTTTTATGAAGTCTGCCACTATCAGCCCAAGCAGAAAAACTGAAGTGGAAAATAGAGTATTAGGACAGTTTCTGATATCATGTAACTTTATATACTTAATGTCCATAAAAGCATTTTTGTGTTTGCCTTTTTCCTCCATGTATTTTCATCATCTGACAAAAAAAGATCCTGCTTATGGTACTGTAGAAAGAAAGGCTTTGCTTAATAGTGGGAAAGTTTCACTTGTGAGCATTATTCAGTAACCAATAAGAGTTACAAATCAGGTGTCATCTATATTCACAGACTTCAATTCTACTTAGAACAATAGGACAATAATCTGAAAAGTAAGAAAATGAATAATCTTTCTAAATCCAATCTTCTTCTACTTTAATAATAATAACAGAAAGATTGGATTTAGAAATGCTACATACGACAAAAGGTCACCTTAGTACTAACAGTAATAGCAGCAGCTAAATACTTACAAAACACTTGTGCCAAGCACTACTCTAAGTGCTTTAAATAAAGTCATTTAATACAACTCTTTGAGGTTGGTACTATTAATATCCCCATTTTACAGACGGAACTCTAATGTTACAGTTTAAGTAACTTACCCAAAGTCATACAGTGGTACAGTGGGATTTGAACCTAGTTTCCAAAGCCCATGCTCATAATCATATTCCCTCATTGAAAAATTAGATGTTTACATTCTACAAAAACTTTCCATGTTTTTAACTCTGCCTTTAAAAAGGTTTTAGGATGCATTTTGGTTACACATAGTAACCAAAAGTTTGTTGAATGAAACATACTATTACTACAAATTGCCACTATTATGTTTATTCATATATATTACAATATTATGTATTATATTCACATATAAACATGTTTTCCTCCCAGATGTCCTTAAAACCAATTAATTCCATAAAAACCTTAGGGCTCAGATTACTCATCTTCCTTTATACCAAAAATATATTAAGATATTTAGGAAACAGCTTCTAGATATTTAAGTCTTAGAATTATGAAGCATTTCACACTTAGCTTTATAGAAGTCTTTATAAAATTTGACATTAAAATAAGCATGGATTTGAAATACCTAAAGACAAATATATACAAAACACACAAATATAAAATCAAAGTTCACGACATCTTTAGTCCCTCTAATTCAATAGTTATCAACTAATGGGTGGTGATTTCCTGCCCCACCCCAGGAGACATTTGGCAATGTCTGGAGACACTTTTGGTTTTCACAACTGGAAGAGGTGTGTGTGGGGTAGGGGGAGCCTTACTGGCATCTAGTGCACAAACATTTTACAGTGCACAAGACGGCCTTCCACAATGAACAATCATCTTGGCTCAAAATGTCAAGCCATATTAATCAAGTCCCTAAATAAGACAAGGTATATTATCTAAATTACAGTGCAAGTTCTGACCAGTGAAGGGGGCACCAAAACAAAGTTAAAATAGAGTCTACTAAAACACTATTAGCAATAATAGGAAATCATTTCTTTGTACCCATTTGCCATGTACTTGACCGAAGATATATATTAAGGAAAGGATAAAGTTAACCCTTTAAATGGCTCAGCAGCTCTAGCCCTTCCTTAAGTTACACTTTGGAAACTAAACATTTTTAACATTTTACAAATATGTGCAAGTAAAAAAAAATAGCAGGCATTCCTAAGCGACAGGAAACTTGCCCACCAAACTTCAATCATTGTTATTTTTATTAAATTCCCAACAAGAAAAAATGGTGGTCCTTATACCCCTTGCTTTTCACATGGAACAGAATAAAATGATTTAAGACCACCATAAAATACTAATACAGTATAAAAGATTCCCATCCCTTCCCTTCCCATTTGACTTACTCTGGTCAAGGCCCAGCTCAAATCTAGGCCACCTCAACCTCATTCTTTTCCAACTGTTATACTCTGGCATGGAAACAAAACTAAAAGCTTCTTAAGGGAAAGAAAGGGTTTATACGTAACTATTTCTGTGTCTTTGAATTAAAAACCACCAATATGGTACTGATAGTTCCTAGAATCTGTTTTCTGGCCATAACTACTATGTAGCAGGAACATTTAACTCTCACTATGTAAAGAAATGAGGAGGAAAAAACCCCAACATTTTACCTCCTCTTCACTTTCTTTATCTTCATCTTCCGAAGTCTCTTCCTTATTTTTCTTTTCATCTTCATCACTGCTAGATTCATCTGACAGAATTTCAGGACACTTGGTTCGCTTAGCTTTCCTTGCCATTCCAGAACTGTTTCGTTCTTTTTTGTTGCCTTTGCTAGAAGTTTTTTTAGATTTTGGCAATGGCTGCATAAAATAAAGATAACACCAACAATGTATTATATTTCCAACTCAATCAACTGTTTATGAAAACTACTTCTCAATTCAATCCTTCTTGTTCCTGCCTCAAGAAATATTTCCAAGGTTATTAGCTCTAAAGAATTCATCTTTAACTTGATGTGTCAAATTAATCTGCCTGAACTACCAATACTCTTTCATCTGTACTCTAAACACCCAAGCAATGTTTAAACACTTCACTAATGTTTAAATATGCATTCTATGTTCTGACATAGGACTAGAAGCCCAAGTACACACCGTGTTAAGCTTAGACCTTTCTTTATACTTTATCAAGACAATAATAGCGAATGAGGCTTATAATTTACTTTATTCCTCTAAGCATTAGCACTGCCACTGCCAGAATCTTCTTGTTTTGAGGGGCCTTCCATAGGATTAGGAGGAAACATCCATAAAGGAAATAAAATCTCACTTTATACATCTTGAATTTATGAACTATATAAATTTATTAACATTTTACCTCTGGGTTCTATTTTCAATAATGACAGGCTTATATTCTCACTGATGACTGTATGTTAATTATGAAACTAACACAAAATAAGTGCATTGTTCTTGCTTTGATATTCAATTAAAATATGCATATTCAAAAAGATTATGTGATGTAGGGAAAATTATTTAATTACATTAACCAACAAATTTAATTTTTAAATGCTTTCTTAGGGGAGACTTTGCTAACTTCTGAAACTGAAAACCATAAAATAACCCTGCATAAAAGATCTGAAAAGACATACACTAAGAAATTAAAATTACTTATTTCTAAAATTATGGTTATCTTTCGTTTGTTTGCCTATGTTATTCTCTGTAATAAATAGAAACATTAAGAAAAATGTGATAATATAACCTTAAGATATACAAATATATACATATTAGTGGTAACTTTAGGAAATATCTTTCATGAAACTAGCAGAATCACAGGTCCTTTCTCTCCCGGAAACTTCTAGTCTTATAGGTCACTGTCACCACAAAAATTAAAAAGTGGCTGCTTGTGTGATACAGCACTGTTAGGCAATATACGCAATAGCCTCTAACTTGCCCAAACCCACCCTTCTAAAAAGCAGACTGGGAAACAGCCAATCTAGGTGTAGGTCACTCCAGAAATTTTAAGTTAGTGGATCAAAGATATTTCTCAGAGTTCTCTACAAGAGACTTCCTTGAATGTATACAGATATCTTTGATAATGTGAGCTATTACCATTATCAACTACTACCAGAAAACAAGTCAATTTAAAATCTCTGATGTCACTGTTTGGAAAAAAGGTAACTGTCTAAACTCACTACTCACAGTATGAAATCCAGGGCTCAAATGTATTAGAAAAATATGACATCCCTCCTACTACTCAGGAACCATATCGTATGCAAGTAGTATATAGAATTTGTATAATTAGTAATATGAGGACTAGAATGGGTACTGAATAAATCTACACAGGAAAGTGAAAGGCTGTTAAATCATTCAAGTAACCAATCAAGAAAATGCAACTATCAAAAATAAATGAAGAGCTTTTAATTAAAAAATAGTACTAATATCTAAATGCTTTAGAGCTTTCCTATACTGGCTCTAAAAATTGCTGAATCTATTACTCAGAATCCAGCTTCAATGGCATCATCCTTTTTTGTAATCAAAACCTGCTTAAATAAGGTATAATTACAAAAGGTGGCTAGTAAAATGATACTGATTCAATGTTAAGATTATAAGAGAAAAAATTAGTACTAATGACTTCATAGTGTTTTTCTTAAATAATGCAAGCATACGGTAACATAGAAAATAATTTAAGATACCATTAGATTAAGTAGTAATTACCACAGAATCAAATATGAAAAATGGATTTAAGAGATTTCTTAAGAAAGGATTAGAGAGTGGTTCTCAAAGTATGGAAACCCTGGGGTTTCCTGAGAACTTTCAGAAGCCTCCCAGGTCAAAACTATTTCCATAGTAATACCAAGACAATATTTATTTGCTTTCACTGCATTGACATTTGTACTGATTATGCAAAAGCAAAGGCAGGTAAAATTGCTGGTACCTTAGTACCAACAAAGGCAGGAACAGCAAACTGTGCTAGTAGTCATTTTATTCCCAACCATACACTATCAGGGGAAAAAAGGGTGTTTCACTTAAGAATGGCCTTGATGAAGCAGTAAATATTAATTGTATTAACTCTAAACTTTTAAGTACACATCTTTAAAATATCCGTGTAAAATAGGATACACAACATACATTACTCTGGCTACAAATTGAAGTTCACTGGTTTTCTCAATAAATACATTTGTCTAATTGAGCTGGGACCTAAGCTAGCTACTCTTTTCATGAAACATCATTTTAAAAAGAATAACTGAAAAACTATTATGTATTCTGACTTAAGTATTTAATGGGCATGTTCTTAAAAATGAAGAACATGATCCTGTCACTTCAAGGAAAACTGACAATATTTAATGCCAATGATATATTTTAAAATTTCAAGTGAAAAATTATAATTTTGGAAAATTAATGTCCACTATCATGAACCTGACAACCTCCCAATACCTAAAGATTCTTCTGATGAGATAGATGATGGGTATATTAATGAATGTTACCTTTTGACAGTTTTTAATGAAATGTGACAACATGTAGAAGATCTGCATAATTCATAGGACCTGTATTTCTCAAATGGTGAATGCATATTCAAAATCATACACAGGGAAAAATGTCTAAGTTCATTAACATGATTTCAGATACTATATTACAACTAACCACTTTTAAGAAACTACCACTGTGGAGTTTTTGTGTTATATCGAAGAATACCCATAATTTTCTGAAAGGGTTTTTAAAATATTCCTCCTTTTTTCTAACTACATACCTTTGTGAAACTGGATCTTCTTTATGTACTTCAAGCAAAACAATACATGGCAACAAATTGAAATGCAGAAGCAAGTTAAGAATAGAACTGTCTTTAAGTCAGACTTGAAGATTTTCAAAAGCATAAATGATAACCTTCTTGCTAAGATTTTTATAGTTATTTTTCATACAAAATATTACTTTTGTTAACATGTAGTAGGCGTACTGTTATTTTAGAACTTTTCAGTTTTAATTTAGAATACAGTGAATATCTAAATAACCCACATAAACAAAAGCTCTTGGGGTCCTCATTAATTTCTGAGAGTAACAGGAACCTGAAACCAACTCACTTGAAACTGAGAAAAAGATGACATAAACACATCCTTCACAACTTAGGCAGCTTAGTAATTGCTTCTGGGGAAAAGTGTTCAACTTGTTACATGAAATTCTGAAGTAGAGGTACAGTCATAGTAAAAGTTTAGAAATACAGAAAGATTTCTCATCTTTAAATAAACCAATGTGAAATACCAAAAAATCACTATAACCCTTGGGTTTGTAAGCATGACACAAATATCCTTAATAATAGTAAGCAGGACCAAGAACAGACAAAAACAAAGACCAGAGGTATTTTCTGGTTTCTAATCTTTATGTCCTCTCCCCTCGCTGACAGTGTTCCCTGAACTTCTAGGCCCTACAGATTGCTTCACAATTTCTTTCCTATCTAAATGAGGAAGAATATAAAAATACTTGCTGACAAACTAAAACCAAACTGAAAATGATATTACTATTAAATAATTAGGGGAAACTTAATCTTGCTTTTAGGAAGAGTAAACTTTAAGGATGTTTTACATCTAAGTCCGGCTTCTGGGCACTGCTATAAGATTCTAGAAATCTAATCCAAGAAATCTGCAAGAGTCCTACGTCACTTTTATGTAACTTTATTCTAGTATCTAGAAAACATCCAGTTCTAATATACCCCCATCTTGTCTTTCCTGACCTGATTACAGATTGCACACCCTCCCCCACCAGCCTCAAGTCAATCTGTTTCTGTTCTTCTTGTGCCTTCTAGATATGTCTCTGGATAACTTTTATTTCTGCCCCATCTAATATTTAGTTAATAATTATTTTTCTTAATCTTATATCCTCTATGTCTGATAAGAGAGAACATATTTGTACGCCTTTTGTTATTTCTACCATGAAATTGTTATAGGTATGTCAATAAAAGGCTTATTACTCTTTGAATGTAGATAATATTACTAAATGTTGACAGCAATGCTGGTAACTAAATTGTTTCATAAAAAGGAGAAAATAAGAACAGGCTATAAACAATTGATTTGCTACTGAAATAGTATAAATCGGTCCTCACTTTGCCAGAAGGCTTTGGATGCATTAAGAAATTCAAGATCCTCTTCACCAGTTCACTATTTACACCTGATCTCTCCAAATCAAGAACCTCACAGATGCTCTTTAACATGGCATTTCTAAATCTGAAACAGAAAATGGAAGAAACCAAAGTGATTATGTATGAAAGTTAATAAACACGCTCCACAATATTGAAGCAGTAGCTAAATGAACTGACTCAGCTATAAACACTAAAAAAAAGCCAATGTTTCTCTAAATCTTAGAAGTACATCTAATAATCTTGACTAATGTACAAAACACACCAGACATGATTAAAAAACTGAAAACACCATTTACCAATTAAGTTTTAAAGTTAATAAAAGAATAAGTTAATTCACTAGAAAATAATGTAAAGTCTTTAATACCACAAAATTCAGAAACTTGGTAATTCTGGCAGCAAATTGTGATTATATAATTACATTTTCCCCTCAGCATTCCTACTATAATACTGTTTCAATGAAGGAACATAGTCATCTTTATTAGAGTTCTTAAACTACAGAAACTTTAACAAACAAAAGCTCTAAGAATATATCTTCTTGCTTGCATTACGGTGAAGGACACTTTCTATCAAATTGGTTATCTTCAAAAGAGCTGGTGCCTATAAGTGGAGGAACAGGGTGGTTGAGAGTGGAATGGGAGTGGGAGAGAATTTTTGCTATACTCCCTTTAGACCAGTGGTCCCCAATCTTTTTGGCACCAGGAATGGGTGCTCCTATGAGAATCTAATGCCTGATGATCTGAAGTGGAGCTGAGGCAGAGATCCTAGTGCTGGAGAGCAATTGCAAATACAGATAACGCTTTGCTCTCTTGCCAGCTGCTCACCTCCTGCTGCGCAGCCAGGTTCCTAACAAGTCCGAAGTAGGGGGAGAGGTTGGAGAACCCTGCTTTACCATCTGTAATTTGGACTGTGTGAATGATTTGCCTTTATTGTTCTTCTAAATAATAAAATTGTCTTTGAATTTTCAATAAACTTGATAGCCAGTATTTATTGGAAAATAATGAACATGCCAAGTTAACAGCTATGAAGATAAATCAGGCCTTAGCATTTAAAGCAAAGAATAAACAGTCTACTGAAAATATGTGGAAAATGTAGGAGTGGTCATGCTTAAATGTTTAAAAATAAAATTTAAAGAGCATTGATCAAAACATGATATTTATAAAAGTAACTTACTTTTTCAACATTTCTTCCTTCTTTTTGTACTGGGTACTTCCTTTTTCAAATGGAAAGCCACTGAACTGACCCACATTCTTCTTTAATGAGGACACCTGAAAATATTTTCCTTATTATTAATGCTATTTATTACCCAGTAACGTACACAAGAAAAAATTCAAAGCCAACACATTTTCGTATCTATTCCCAAGTTACGATATTGATTTATTCAGTATTTCTTATTCACAATTGAAAACTCTATTTTTCACTAAAATATTAACATTCTAAAAAGCCTACAAGCTTTATTTTTTGAAAATGACAATATGAACAAATGTCCATCTGGGAATTTTCACTGGTAATTATAAAACCACAACTAAATGTTATCCGACAGCACCAGGGGATGTGGAAAGTTACTACTCAAGAAGGCGTCCTTTCCTTTGTTAATACAAGTGATATTTATTTTCCAAATTACTTTGAAAAGTAAAAAACAGAGCATGTCCAGAAGTTAGAACTATTTAACAGTTACGGAACTTGTTTAAATTAGATTGCTTTAAGGATCGAATGAGATAGCACACATGAAAATAAATTATATCACACCTCAGACATTCTAACCTAACAATTTCAAACAATTTTGCCCATGCATAATCCCAACGCAGTTTCCTTGATTACATGGAATACTGAAGTTGTGTGTACAGCACAGCAGCCTTTCCCCATCCATGGTTACTGTGGTCTGAAAATATTAAACCAAAATTCCAGAAACAAGTAATTCATAAGTCTTGCCCACTGATCTGAGAATCATGATGAAATCTCAAGCTGTCCCACTATGGATGTGAATTATCCCTTTGTTTAGTGCATCCACACTGCACGACAGCCCCCCCCCCCAGACTTATCTTTGGGGGATATGTTCCATGAACCCCACTATATGCCTGAAACCAGTTAATACCGAATCCTGCGTATAGTATGTTTTTTCCTATATATACTTACCTATGATAAATTTTATATAAATTAGGCACAGTTAAGAGATTAACAATAATAACTAATAATAAAATAGAATAATTATGACAATACACTGTAATAAAAGTAGGTGAATGGCTTTGGGGACATTATTAAATAAAATAAGGGTTACCTGAACACAAGCACTGTGATACTAAGACAGTCAATCTGATAACCAAGACTTCTAGGCCACTAACAGGAAGGCAGGGTACACAGCCTGATTATGCTGGACAGATTCACATCTCGGGTAGGACAGAGTGGGATTTCATCATACTACTCAGAATGGCATGCAATTTAATACTTATGAATTTATTTCTGGAATTTTATATTTAATATTTTTGGACCATGGTTGACCACAGGTAACTAAAACCGTGAAAAGCGAAACTGTGGATAAGAAGGGACTACTGTGTATGCTCCTTGCTCATCAGTCACTTAGTAGCTGGCTCAGATGCAGAGTGGCAGTATCTCAATGCTTGTGTTCAAGTAACCCTAACTTTACTTATGGCCCCAAAGCGCAAGAGTAGTGATGCTGACAATTCAGATATGCCAAAGAAAAGCCAAAAAGTACCCCGTTTAAGTGAAAAGATGAGTACAGTACAAAAAGATATTTTGAGAGAGGCTATATCACATAACTTTCATCACAGTGTAGTTATAACTGTTCTATTTTATTATTGGCCACTGTCATTAATCTCTTACTGTGCCTAATTTAGAAATTAAACTTTATCATAAGTATGTACATACAGGAGGAAAAAACATAATATACATAGGGTTCAAGACTATCCATCTGCTGGGGGGTCTTGGAATGTATCCCATGCAGATAAGGGGAAAATATATGTTAATTCAGTAAATGAAACACTAATGTATTCTAACAAATCTACTGGCGACAAATTACCACCTAACTTATCAGATATTTCCTCAAAATGACATACAATTATACTGTCAATTATTCTGAATGGCTAAAAAAATCCAAAATGTAAATTTTTTCTAATACATTTAAAGATCACTAAAATCATCACAATTTGGGTTTCACAATTTGACATTTCAGTTTGGTATAAAAACAACTACGGCAGAAAGAGCCCTGGATACTGCAATTCTATTGCCAATATCCACCTATGTATCCTGTGATACATCATTTAAAAAGTATATGTCTCAATTTGTTCACCTGTATGGTATGGAAACTCAACTAGTTGATCGCTGAAGTCCTTTCCAGGACTAAAACTATGTTTCTATTGTAAAATATTTTAATACATAACTATGCTACCAAATTAAAGCTATAAATAAAAAAAGGTCTTACTGTGCCTGGTCTGTTGTAAAGTAGTTTATGTAGATTTCTAAGTTCATCGGTTTTCTTCTTACTTAGAAAGAAATGTATCCTTTCAATTTCACAAAGTTTCTGCCCCTTTCCTGGAAAAAAATACCATAATAATTAAAGTTAAATATCCATTACATGTTAATACATTTACAGTTAAAGAGAATTATTTTTACAGCATATTAACATATAACTTTTACTCGACAGATTAAATAAAATCATACCAATAATATATTACTATTTAGTAAACACTAAATATAAAGCACTGCTAACCATCATTTCGTATGTTTAGGCATTTTCACCATAAAATGAGAGGAACATAGAATAAACTTACCTTGTGCAATTGTAAATGGCTCTCTTTGTAAAGAAGAGACTTGCATTGTTAACCTCTCTACTTTTTTCTTTTCCCTCTTGCCTTCCACGATGAGACTCTTTTCTAGAAATTAATTTAATACTTCTTAAATAACAATAAGCTTAAAGAATATATTAACTTTATTGGATATACATGTAGAAAATCACAGAAACCTAATAGGTTACACTTCTCTTGAGCTGGAGTTTGAAAAGCAAAAAACAAATGAAAATACTTGGTAAGTTAATAGCACTACTGAAGTTTTTTTAGAGTAACATACTTACCTGGCAACCTCACAGGAGATCCAGTTTTAAAAAAAATGAGAAAAACTTTTATCTAACTACAATTATTATGGAAGTGAAAAAGCATCAAGGCTTTCACTAAGCCTACTTTACTCTTTGATTAGATATGATTCTATTGGGATTCACAGTTTACTACCACACCTCAGAAAACAGTAAGTTTAGGCTAAGATCATAACGTCAAAACATATAGAGAAAAGCAGGAATTCAGTAAGCTGACAAAATAAATAAATAAATAAGAAAAACAAAAACCTTTAGGTACTATGGATAGGGTAAAATTTAACAAGTTTACATTTACTACAATTAACTAAAAGGGTATTACTTTGTAGTTTAATAAATGATGCTCATAATAATGGCTATAACATTCCAAAAATGTTTAATTTAGTCCAGACTGTTTTTTTTTAAAGTTAGAAAATATAGAACATATACTTTAAAACTTAAAAAAATTAAGCTTGATTTTCTAAAACCACTTACTGACTCATTGAGATAGTCAGATAAATAAGACACTATCATTGGAGGTCCTTCTATTTAACCTAATGCCTGTTTCATACAAAGCTGTGCTAGATATAGATACTAAGGGGGCTGAGTAGATGATTAAGACATTGAATTATCTCTTGAAAGTGGTCATGTCTACCTGGCGGGCTATGAGACACATGTATTATACACCAAAGTAGAAGATGATAAAAACTCCTTAATAAAGATACAAATAAGAGTCCCGAGAGTTGATGAAAGAGTAATTATCTTTGGATTAGGGGTAAAGGATCAAAACATTGGAGCTGGCTTTGAAGGACAGGTAAGATTTGGAGATACAGGGATTTGCACAGAAAGAAGTAGGAGAAAAGGATCCTAGCAGGCATATTCTGGCATTCATTGTGTAGAAGAGAAAGCACTCTAAAGCAACCTGTTATCACTATGCTTCCTTACCCTGAGCAATTTAAACCACTAAATTTGCTTGTCTTAGATGACCATCTATAAGCTAATAATTTTCCTGGTCTATCTCTAGCCCAGTTTTTTCCTGAGCATCAGATCAACTAATGGGGATGCCAAGTGGACAGCTCTACTTCTTGTCCTATTAGCACCTAGGTCAATGCATCCAAAACAGAAATCATAATCATCCTCTAATCTGCTCATCTTCATAAATTCTATTTTTCAGAGTGGTAATATTATCCATCCAGCTGCCAAAGACAGAAACCTAGGAGTCATCTTGTACTAGGCATTCCCCCATCTCCACACCGTCCCCCAAGAAAACTACTGCCAAGGCAATCCCAACTCTTTACTTGGCATAGACTTCATTGCCTTGTCTCTTCAATGCGTCAGTAGTAGAGTTAAATTTTCAGAGCTAACTAGGATAAAAATGTTCAGAATTTTAATTGTTCCAGTAACAGCTAAAATGAGGGAAATAGAATAATAATAAATTAGAACTCTTAAAACTGTGTGGGAACAATTTTAAATTTTCATGTTGAAATTCATAATCCAAAAAGCCTATAAAAGCAAACAAATAAAAAAAGGAAAAAGTGTTGAGAAAGTCTTGTACTAGCAGATATTGCAGCCAATTTTGGTACTGTATTATTAATTTAAAAATAACATTTTTCTAAGCATTTTTGTATTAAATGTGGACGTGCTCCCTTCTTAGAACACTCAGCACTTTAAACAAACGAAAGGTATAACATGTAATCTCAACCTAGATTTATAAAATGCTGACCATGAACTGGTTTTGGCTTAAAAGAAATTGACAGTTAAACCTAGTTTTCGGAGGAAAATTTCAAATCTCTTCTCAAGTTTGGCTGAGTTATAGCCATATATTAAGTAAACCTAGATTGGGTTAATATCATCAAAGAATGTTAAGGTCTCCAATATAGCTTAAGTGGTTGGAAGGTGACAAACTTCAAAGAGGCACTACCTTATCTATGGTGGATAAACTGATAAAATACCATTCCTTAATCCTGTAAGGTTCTTCTATTTCATGCCTTCAAATAATGGTTAATATCACTCTCCCTCAACACCAAAACCGAGAATGCACTGAGCTCATGTTTAACTTTCATAGTTCACTGCTTTCATATTTAACTTTCTCAAGTAGCCATAGCTTTCACCAGGTGAAACTCCCCTGGGCCTTTGAAAAAAAACCTCTGCCAATATCCAGCAAATATATTTAAATTTCTAGGACCAACATTAATAATTTAATGTGTCGTTTCCTTAAAGACCTTACAGTAACTTCAAAAGGAACAAGATGAGCACTTAAAATAGCAAAAGATTAAAAAACATTACCTTAGTTAACTTCAAAGGCTAAGAGTTTTAAAAGCAGATCTGAAACTTAAAACTTCCTGTCGAGTGAAGCAATGTTATGAAAGTGTTGATGGTGAGAAGTCACTTGCACTCCATAATACGTAACATCGCTAACAAGTAGTTTCTTAAAAATCAGAATTCGCCAAGTTAATTCTCTGCTATGGCTCAACACAAAATCGGATAAATTTCGCAGACATTCTTGCGGAAAATCACTCCCATTTAGTGCTCCTAAGCGCAAAAAGGGCAAGAAGACTTGTCCGTAAAGCCTCTCTTAGAGACACGACCTTCTCCCCACCTTTTTCTTCCTCCTCGTCCTCCTCCTCGTCGTCGTCCTCGTCCTCCTCTTCACTTTCCTCTCTCGGGCCAGGAATTTCAGGTTCTTTCTCGGACGCGAGCTGGTCGGGGGTTCCCTCTCCCTCCGCAGCGGGGCCCGAGGAGGACATGCTGTCGTCCTGAGGGCGGGCGGAAATCAGACGTCTCGGTGCCCGCGCCCCGGGCGGGAAGGATGGGGCGGCCTCCGCCACCTGGCCGACCCTTCACAGCCCAGGAAGCCGGGGGCCGCGGGAAACTCGACCTCAGAGTAGCCTCCTGCGGCAGCTGGAACGGAGCCTCTCCTCCTCCCCGGGCAGCTTCCCTCCCGCTCGGCCCCGCGGTCCGGGAATCCCCGACGCGGGAACCCGCTAGGCTTGGCCGCCCCTCCCACCGCCGGCAGCGCCGCGTCCCCTCCCCCGGCCCAAGCCGCCGTCCAAATGGCCGCGGCGGAACGGGCGGGCCCGGCGGCGCCCTCTCGGCCTCCATGCCCCGACGCAGCCCTTACCGCGGGGCCCGGCCGCCGTGGGCCTGGGGCGCGTGAGCACAAGGAGGCTACTGAGGCGACGGCGGGCGCCGAAGAGAAGGCGCGAGGGCCCCGATCCGGCGTGACGCGCGCACCGCGATCTCCGCTCCCCAGAATCAACAAGATTTTCAAAATGGCGGTTCGGGCAAGAAAGCGGGAATGCGGCGGCCAATCAGAGCCGCCAGCTGGGAGTTGGCGCGCGCGGGTCGGGGGGAACGGGACGGGGGAGGCGGGACGCGCCAGGCTCCTCCGCGCAAAACCCGGCGGCTCGATGGGGCGCGGCCGCGAGAGGTCGCACCGCCACGAGCGGAGAGGCTGCGCGCTCTGGGCCCACGCGGGGCTGCGTCCAGACGCGTTTCGTCCCCGTCGGCGCTCGGCCGGGGAAGGCGGGCAGGCGGCGGGCAGGCGGCGTCCTGGGCGACGCTGGACGGAAGAACGCTAGGGGGCCTGCGTGGGTATTGTCTCCCCCGCCCATCCCCCGGAAAAGAGGCGGTGTAGTCTCGTGGCTGGGAAGGGGGCGGGTGGGTGGTGGTAATGAAGTTTACAAACCTCGGAGTCGCTGTCTACAGTATTTCGTAGAGATGGAGGGGAAGTCCCATTTAGGTCTCAGAGTTCATGCTGGTGATGACTCCCGATTCCTTTGTGTTTCCGAGGACCCCATCGCCTGAAGGTGCACCGAACGGATAAAGACTATCCATTGAAAGTAAACGTCACCAGCGACAAATAGATTTCCAGACCTGTCAATGTAGGGGGGAAAGTGTGTGCGTGTTGTAATACAGGAAATACGGTATCGCCCAGTCCAAACTCTTCTCCCACAGTTGTAGGCCAACTCCGCAGAAAACTTTTAAACTCATTTCAAAAAACGCAGTATTCCCCCCCTCCAAGGCTCCCCCTCTCTATGTGTGATTCCCTTCATTTTTACCCAGCTCTTCAACCACTAGCTGCCCAAAGGATCCTTTTACTCAGTGTATTTAATGGAAATACGACCTATCCAATTACGAAAATAAATTTGCCTGAATGGACTCTGGGTTGCAGGGCAAAAAGTAGAGCTTTTCTCTGAATCTACACTTCCTTTTATGCCCCTGCTGAAAACAAAAGCAAATCCTTTCATTTCTATCTTCAGATTTTATACCATTTCCCACTCTACTGGTGCCATTCAAAACCTGTCCTTTTCTTGGATTTCCACGCAGCCTCTCACTGGTCAGGTGGTTTCCACATTGCCACCTACTAGTCACACAGCAGCCAAATTTTTTTCTATTTTAGTTGTCAGATTGGGTACTCTCTTTTAGAACCCCAATGGCAGTTTTTTCCTATGGTACTTGGAATAAAATCCAAAATACAATGGTTTATAAGGTCCTATGTAATTCAGTTGCTGACAATATTGATCTCATTTCTGACAGATGTTTCAGCCACACAAGCCTTCTTTGATATTCCCCTATAAAGCCAAACTCATTCCTGCCTTTGAGCTTTCTACTTTTTTTTCTTCCAGGACTGCTTTTCTCTCAGAATCTTCAGATGATTTGCACCTTCAACATCATTTAGCTCTATGCTCAGGTGCTTCTACTTCAGTACTATCACTATTCCCTTTCCATTCTTTTTTTATTCATTTGTTTATTCATTCAAAAATGTATTGAGCACCTATTCTCTGTTCCTCAGACGAACAAATAAACAGATATATTGTAAGACGAGTAGTGATAAAAGTAAAACAGGGTAAAGGAGATAGGAAGTACCACTAGGGTGGATGGAATTTTATTTTTACATATTTGATAATTGAGGAAGATCTTGTTAATAAGATGACATTTGAAAAGGGCTCTTATGTAAATGAGAGCAGTGAAGAAAGACTGGATGTATCCTAAAGAATTCTCTGAAGTATCGAACGTAAGGTATAAGAGACAAAGAGAAATTAATGATGACTTTGCGTTTTTGGTTCAATAACCACAAGAGCCAAGTAGTATTTGCTGAGATGAAGAAGACCTCAGGAGTTAGGGAAGGGGTGAAGGGCTTTTGCTGGGGGATAGGTGATGACTCAGGAGATCAATTTTGTTTCCGACATGTTAAGTTGAGATTCCTGTTAGCATCTAAACAGATTCAGAATAGCCAGCTGGATGTGAGAGTGTGGCATTCAGAGGAAGAAGCTCTAGCTCAAGATGTAAATTTAGCAGTTGTCAACATGTAGAAGGTATTTAAAGCCCTGAAGCTAAATGAGATCACCAACAGAGTGAATATTGGAGAGATGAGAAAGGGTAAAGATTGTACCCTGGAACTCTTCAATGTTTAGAGGTTCGGGAGAAGGAGAAGAAGCAGCAAAGGAGATGAGACGGAACAAATATATCCAGTGAAGTGGTAAGAGAATCAAGTGAAAGTTGTATTTCAGAAGTCAAATGTATAAGAAGTGTCTAAGAGGGAAAGAGTAATCAGCTGAGTCAGAAGCAGCTTAGCAGTCAGGTGAGATGAGAACTAAGAATTGAGCATCTGATATAACAATGATAAGTTGTCAGCAGTACTAACAGCTATTTCTGTGGAATGGTGAATATGAAGGTGCCAGGAGCTGGGATGTAGAGAGACAGGTAGGCAAGGAATGGATTCAGAGACACTCTTCAGGAATTTTGCTGTTCAGGGGAGCAGAGAAATGGAGCAGTAGCTCAAAGGGAGTTTGGTTTTTAAGAAGGAAGATATTACTGTATATATCATGATGGGAACGAATCAGTAGAGAGGAAAACATGATGAAAGGAAGGGGACCTAAGGTAGATATGTCAACTTGGGTTCTCTGTAAGCAGATGCTAAAGCAGAATTTGGGATGCCAGATAATAATTAGGAATCAATACCTGTGAAAGGAAGACGGAGGACGCAGGATTGGGTACAGGAAGAGGTCCAACTGTTAATCCGACCTGACAAAGCCTCAGGCAGCCCTGTGGGGAGCTCTGGAGCTAGTACCAGCTTTTCTAAGCGTCCTGCTTGGCTGAGCTTTTATCACTGCATGCAAGCTGTCCCAGGAAGGGCGTGACCTCAGGTGAAGAGACTCCATAGCTGTGGCAGACCCTGAAGGCACTGACAGAGGGAGGCTGCTGACTGCAGGCTCTGCAGCTAGGCAGCAGGTCCTTCTTTGAAGGGGGATCTGGGTGGCACATCTCCATGTTTACTACAGGAGATGAGACGTGATAGAATCTAGTGTACAAGTGGAGGAGTTTTCCGTAGATGGGACAATGGACAGTTTCTACACAGCGATGGGAGGGAAGATGGAGCATGTGGGTACCAGTACTGGATAGGGGTTGGCTGATGTAGTAGGAGTTTTAGAAGTCCTTATTCCTTTAAGTTTCTCAGTGAAGTCAGGAGCAAAATCATTGACAGTGAGTGAGTGTGGGAGAGGACTGTTAGAGGTTTCACAAGAGAGGAAATGTGAGCTAGTCTTGTAGGAGAATGGCGGGTATATGGATTAGGGAATGTAGTATGGAAGCTGCAAGGAGGATCAAGTGAGAATAGTGGCAATGAAGTCAAAATGAGACCTATCATGATTATTATTTTTCTTCAGCCATATTCAGCTACCCAGGAGTAGGTGTGAAGATGGCAAATATTTGGATTTAATCAGGCTGTGATTTTTGCCAGGCAAGGATGAAAACAGGAGAGAAAGGTAAATGAGCTGAGGATTTGGGCAAGACAATGAACATAATGATGGAGCATAGAATCTGAGTTGAATAGAGAAGAAAGTAATGACATGAGAGGGGTGATAGTGAAAATGGGGCAAGGTCAATTAGAAAGATCATTATTTCTTTGTTGCATTTATCACTACCTGAAAAATTTGTTGGCTTTCTTCCTGTAGCTGCAGGGACTCTATCATTCACTGTTTTCTCAGCACCTGAAGCAGCACTTAACTCATAGTAAGTGGTCAATAGTTATTTGCTGAATGAATGCAAACCAAACTCTTATTAAACTCTTATTGTGAAGATTCAGAACATTTCTTCTTTAATGTGATGAGATGGTATATTAGGATAGGACAGGTGATTTCAGCAAAAGTTTGTTTAACAGCCATTCAACAGTTTTGTTTAACATCAAACATTTATTTCTCACTCTGTAAAGCTCTCTGTCAGTTCAGCTAGCTCCCCAGGGCTTCCATTCAATGGTTTATTCATTTTTCTAGGCTGCTTTGACCTTGTCGATCCACCATCTCAACACAAGTTCTTGTTGTTTATGGTGGTGGGGAAGAGAGCAGAACTCATTCCTGTTCTTCTGTGATTGTGCTCACTGACCAGAGGCCAAATCAATCATATGACCCCACCTAACTGAAAAGAAATCTAAGCAATGTGGGGCACATGTGGAATAGTTAGCATTGCTCTCTGCACAAAAGGGGCTGATCATTGCAACCAAATAAGGTACAATTGGGATGAACAAGGAATGTGCCTGAAAAGATCTGTTGGTTTTATTTTGGAAATACTAAAACCTTGATTCCTAAAGTTTTTTCATTTTGCCTTGAGAAGTTTTTATATACATTGCATATATATATTATATACATATAGATGTGTGTATGTGTGTGTGTGTATGTGTGTGTGTATATATATATATATGCCTTTCATACACGTATCTAGCTCTTACATACACATATCTATCTTTTTCAGACTATAAACTTCATGGACAGAGACCATGTTCATGCTATTTATTCTCTCCCAGTACTTGGAACAGTGCCTGACGCATAGTAAATACTTGAAAAATATTTGTGTAATTGCAATGCATCCCCTTTTGGTTCTTAGACAGTGGCATCAGACTGTTGTCTGGCTGCTATTTAAAGACCTTTCAGCAATATCAACTCAGTAAATGAACATGGCTTGACTAGGTTGATGGCCAGATTCTTATTTAAACTTGGTCATAAATATAGTGACATATTTGGTTCTTCTAAAAACAAGATATCATACTCTATTTTGGTAGAAAGAGCCAAAGTATACAGTTTAGTAATTTGAGATTAGGTTTGAAAATATTTGAATGCAGCAATATCCAGTTGGTTGGTAAACTGGATATTCTAGTTCTGACAATAGCCGGGGAAGATTATTCAAGGTGAGTAGTAGGAAAAAATGAGGGAGATGGTGGCAAGATTCATAAAATTGGGAGAACAAAGGATAAGTGGTTACCAAATTTTGGCCCTAGTACCTAATTTTGCCCTAAATTTAGCCAGTATTATTTGTAACAGTTCATTAACATATCCTTATCAACTCTTCTATGGAATGTGACCAAGGAAATAAAGAAGCATGGAACTTTGGTATTATTTCCCTTGTTTGCTGTAAAATAGGATAATCTCTGTTGAAGGTTGCTATTCTGCTCATGGACTAACATTCAGTGTTTAGATTATATTTAGTGCCACCACTGCTGGATGAATCGTCAAAGGCAATAAAGTGTTTTTCATTATAAGTTGGCTAGAAATCCTTGATATTGTCTCAAGATTATCAAAATGGGGTATTTTCTTAGAAAACATACATCTAGATCACACTCATGTTTAGCAGTCTCAATTGGCTCCCCATTACACATGATAGAATTCAAACCTGCAACAAATTGTATGATAATTTGAGCCCTCGCTTACCTGTGTAGCTCCATCACCTACTCTTCCTTGCTATTTGTACAGGCACCCATCTTTTTTTTTTCTTTTGTTTTACAATTTATTGAGGTATAATTGACATGAAATAAAATGCACGTAATGGAAGTATAATGATAAGTTTAACATATGTATACAGCATGGAACCATGACCACAATCAAGATAAGGAACATCACATCCAAAAGTGTTTTTGTGCCCTCTTTTTTTTCCTATCCTCTCATCTGTTCAATACCTACCCCTGGATAATGAGTGATATCCTTTCTGTCACTACAGGAAAAAAAAAAGATATGTGTAACTCTAAAATATTCCTATAAATCTTATTTTGAATATAGATTTTTATAAATAAAATATTTTTTTGTAAATTATTCTTTATTTAAGTGAACTAGAGAAGGTTTGGGTGGATATTTGTCCCATAGGCAACTTGGGTTTAAAAAATCAAACAACAGATGTTTGCAAATTTGGAAAAGAAAAAGATTTTTAAAAGGTGATGCTACCTCAATATTTTTTTGAAAAAGAAATTTGTTATCTCTCTCTCCCATCCATATCTCAATTTACTGCAGTGGTTCTCAAGTGGTGGGAGGCATTTTGCCTGCAGAGGACATTTAACAATGTTTGGAGACGTTTTTAGTTGTCACATGAGGGTGAGGAGCTACTGGCATATAGTGGGGAGAGGCCCAGGATGCTGCTAAACATACTATAATGTGCCGAACAACCCTCACAACAAAGAATTGTCTGGTTCAAAACATCAATAGTGCTGAGATTGAGAATGCATATGTAATGCAATACACTTTTTCATAGCACTCCACTAAAACTGCTCTCATAAAGACTAACCAAACCATGATCTCCAAATAGGCAGTCAAAAGGCTTCTTTTGAATACTCCTATAATATTACTTAGTTTCTGCACAGTATTTGACACTACCATCCCCTTCTTTCAAAAACTCTTTCTCTTGACTTGTATGACATTATTTTCTCTTATTCCTCTTCCTGGCTATCCTGCATCTGTTAAAATGTTGGTGTTCTTCAGGGATCCACCTAGGCCCTTAGTTTTTACCTTACACATGATTTCCTTGAATAATCTCATCCACATGCATGGAATCAATGAACTCCAGATTAATAAAGTCCAAATCAATATATTTGTCAACTAACTTTCTCCTTGAGTATCATGCTCTTATCAACTGCCTATTAGACTTCTTCATGCAGTATCCCATCAATATCTGAAATTCAACATATTAAACACTAAACCCATTCTCTATCCTAGCAAATCTCTCTTCTTTTTACGCATTCATTTAATTACTTTGTTGTTCACTTCGTTGCCCAAGTTTGAATATTTGAAATCATCTTTGGTCTTTCTCCTCAACTCCCCACATCAAGTTCTAAGTCTCTAAATGTGTCTTGTACACATCTCCTCTTCTTTCAGGCCATTATTAGCTCTCTAATTAACTGTTGTAATAGACTCCTTACTGGTCTCTCTCTGAAGCCTTATCCTTACTAAAAAATCAGCCACCAAACATGGAATAATCTTGCAAGTCTTACAGTCTAGCTACTGTGTTTGTCTGGCAAACAAAAGATTACTCCTTTAAGACTCAAAACATTGCATTCTCCATGAATCATTATGTCTCTGAAGTTGAGACTCCCTCTCCTCCCTCTTGCACTGTGTCCCCTTAGCACTTTGTTCATATCTTTATTACAGTACTTGTGCAGCAATTATATTGTACTTATTTATATGTCTACTTTTATAATAAACATCTGGTAAATTGTCTTTCTGAAGAGCTGCCTTCCTCCCAACCTCCTCAAATACCCTTCCATCCTCATCCCCAATCCTATGCTAGGCACCATCCATATAGTTAGTTATGTGAAGAACTCTTATAGGCATGTTTTTACACCATGACTCTGACACCCTGTCCTCCTTGACAGGGCACCTGACCCAAGTAAGGTCAGTTTGTCTCCTCCCTGGGAATTTGGAATTAAAGATGAAAGTGAATTAGGATAAAGGAAAAACAGAGATTCATAATTGTATTTAATTCTCAGCCCCAGATTGTTGAGGGAGCCTATCTGTACCCATGCCTCTGGCTTCCAAGTGACAGCCCTATTACTGTTTAAGCAATCCACCTCCCATCCCCCCACCCTTCTTAAGTTATCTTGACTGCATTTCTGTTACTTGCAACCATAGAGTTCATATATCCACTGACTGAATTCCAGTGTAAGGATCTTGCATTGGTCACCTTTGTATATCCAGTACTTACTATAGTAACATAGTAGATAGTACGACATAGACACAAAATAGATACTAGATACAAAAATATTTGTGGAATGAATCAATGAATGAAGGAAAAAAGGAGGAAAGGAAGAAAAGGAAAGAAGAAAAAAGAAGTGAGAGGTTTTAAAAAGAAGAGAAAGTGACATTAAAAAATAGGAAGGAAAATAGAACTGAGTGAGAGAAAAGGCAGCAAATGATCTTGAACAACAACAAAAGAATAATGAAGAGCGTAATCTGCGGCTAAAATATTTGGCTGTCCTGCTCCGACTCTGCTCTCTTAAGGTCAGCCTGCCTTTTTCCCTTGCTTTCGCCTCTGCCCATTTGTCTCAGTCAGATAGGAGGATCCAGCAGAGGAGCCCCATTACGTTACCTCTACCTCAGAGCACCCTTGCCCTGGCCTCATGCTTTCCATGAGATCTTCTGTTTACAGACTACCATGGTTACAGTGAAGTAATCAAGCTTCCAGTGGCAGTCATACATGTCTAGAGCTTTCTGAATCTAGAGAGCATGGCCTAGTATTAGAAGTAGCATAACTTTGATTTCAAGCATATGGATTCAAATTGAGGAAGATCATAAAATGATTAGATGGGCAGACTGAAAGTAGAAATAAAATAACTCTGAAGGAGAGGGAAACTGGAGTAGGAGCATGCTGGTTTGCTGTCATGTAGTAGGAAATTTGGAATATATATCAAATTGATTCCTGTGCGTCAAATTTTCCTTTAATTTAATTCCACTGACTAGTTACAAATTAACATTTTTTATCCTTAAACTGTGAGATAGTTAATGTATAATCAAAATTTCATTTAAAAAAATTTCTATCTCTAATTTATATTTACTCCTATTGTTTCTCAGTTGTTTACCACCACTGACTCTCTTCCACCACACCTCTCCTTCAGGAAAAGTTAATTTCTCCTGGGACTTGTCAGGGGACTGAACTTAGATTCCACAAAGGCAGGAAGATCTGTATGCTGATATTCACTGATCATGTGCCCCTTCTAGAGCTCTTTTTCCTGATTCCCTCTCATTCCTAACCCCATCCTCATTTGATAAAGACTACTATAGCATCCAGCAATCTTTCTCAAGCAAAAACTTAATCTCACCATTACCTTGCCTATAACATTTCAATTCTTCTCCATTGTCTGTGGAGTAAAGTGCACTTTTGAAAACATGGCCTAGAGCAGGGGTCCCTAACCACCCCCGCCCAGGCTTTGGACCAGTACTAGTACATGACCTGTTAGGAACTGGGCCACACAGCAGGAGGTGAGCGGCTGGTAAGCAAGCAAAGCTTCATCTGTATTTGCAGTCGCTCCCCAGCGTTAACATCACCAACTCAGCCCCACCTCAGATCATCAAGCATTAGATTCTCATAGGAGTATGGGTCCCTAGTGCCAAAAAGGTATGGAGACTGCTGGCCTAAAAGACTCTCCATGATCTTGCCTCTGCTTACCTCTCTAGCCTTGTCTTTCTATTCTTCCTCCCAGCTACTTCTACTGCCACCCCCAAGAAAAAGTCTCCCAGCCATAATGAGCTTCTTTAAACTATTTGAATTGCCAGTGTTCTTTCTTACTTTTGACTTTCTCTCCATGGTATACTGCCTACTAGAAAACCCTTTCTCCTCCTAGTCTCTTCTCCCTGGCCAAATTATGATCACTCTTCAGGTCACAGCATAAAAGTCACTTCTTCTGGTCTTCATGTATACTGCCTTCTACGTGTGCTGTCCTCCATCAGAGAATCTACTTTTAACAGCCTATGTACTCGCCTATCCTATTCAGTTTGGTGAGGTTGGGGATGTTGCCTTTCTTGTTAACTCTTTTATTCCTAGCACCCAGCAGTGTCTCAAACTAGCAAGCATTCAATAAATATTGGCGGAAGGAATAAGAAGGCCAGAGTCTTTGGGCTAACTTCCCCCTACACCTTTTTTCCTATGTCACCTAAAGGTCTTTTCAGTTGCAATAACTTGTATGGTGAGTTTATCTTCTGATACTACCTCTTGCCCAATAGAGAAAACTGACAAGTCTAGTAAGTATCCATTTTTTTTCCATCCCTCAGATTAGAAAGTTATCTGATCAATTTAAAAAAGATGATGGATTAATATGGAGTCTCTAACAGATATTTACGTTATCAGGGCTCTGTAATAAACTGATTGCTTCTCATGTTAATTCCTAGCATGACTGATTATGGATAATGCTACACTGCCTCTAATCTACTCTATAAATATATAGTATATGGATGGGTAAATGAATAAATGAATAAATGGAATGCCATTTAACTAATCACCTTCCACATTCCCAGTAGAGATTATGTCACTCCAGCTCCTGCATCTTAGTGACACAACAATGTTATCACAGATCCCTGTGCATCCTTCTTATCTATTATATTATTCAGTATGCTCTGCCTACTGCTAGTTCCCTCACTATTAGAACTCTGAGTCCATCCGCTTGTTTCTTTCCAGAACTTTGGCTTTGGAATTGCATCTCGAAGTGAGAACAGAGGCTCTCGACATGCTCAGTAACCCAAGCCAGGTGTAATTAACTGTTCTGGCTCTGAGTCGGGGACCCTGACAGGTGGCAGGCATTGACAGTGTTGGCAAAAGAGACTTGCCCTGCCTTGTACAGCTGAACATATTTTTCCTCAGGACAATCTAACGTTCTGGCAACCTAAGTTTAAATAGTGGGGACGTCTGGGTTTTAAAAACAATAAAACGGGAGGAGTTATTTTGGAAAAATTTAAATGACTGGCAGGAGAGTCTCATCACAATCTGCATGAAAATCAAGTGTTAAGTGATGTTGTGGTTAAGACTAATGAGGACAGGACGTAGGCGGGGGATGAATGGAAGTGGTGCCTATCTTGAAACTCATTGCGCAGATCAAAGATTTTTAAAAGAGTTTTCTGGGATGAGCCAGCCCCAGAATTTCAAGGACCCCCAGTCGCTGCCTCCCTGCGAAGAGAACGTGTTTCTGGGGGAGGTGTGTGCGTGCACGCGCCGGGGGAGGGCAGGCTGGGAGAGGGGCCACAGCTCTCCGGAATAAACAGCAGGGGGAGAAGGGAGCGCGCGAAGGGCTGCGGGAGGGGAGAGGAGGCAGGCGGCAGGGACAGGGCCGAAGGAGGGGCCCGAGAAGCGCTCAGGGGTTGGTAGCAGGACACCCGAAAGCTTCGGAGACCCGCGACGGCTGCGGGACAGAGCTGACAGCGGACACCAAGAGGCACACGCCCTCGCCGAGCCCTGCGCCCCCGGGTCCCCTGCTCCTCACTCAGACCTCGCGCGCAAGGTAAGGAGAGGCGCTAGGTGCTGCCCTCGCCCTCGCGGGCCAGGTCGGCGTACCAGGTGCAGTTCGGCCTCTCCAGGCTGGCACCTCTTTCTCCTTACCTCGCTCCCTCCCTGGTTCTCGGCGCCCGGGAGCTCTGCGCGAGCGACCGCAGGAACTCTGACCCTCCGCCATCCCCGCTTCTACTCCGCAGCACGCAGAACCCCACGTCTCCTCCCCATCCACCCATTCCCTCTCCCCCGGGGCAGCTCGGGAACCCCACGCCCTGGGGGAGGAGGAAGCAGGTCTTCCACCCTCACCAGTTATGGAGCGCAAACATCGCCCCACGGCTTTCCTCTCCAGTCTGCTACGATTTCCTGGCTGAAATATCACAGCTCTTCTTTCGAAACATACCTGCCCCCGCCTTCTGTTACCATCCTAACTGTGTGTGTGTGTGTGTGGCGGGGGGGAGGGCAAATTCACCCTTGGTCAAGGTAGGTATACTGTCTTATCTTTTATATCTGCAATAAACAATAGGTTGAGGGTCTTTGGGGTTTAATTTTCCTGAAAATCAAATACTGTGATAAGTTTACAAGATTTTCAGAGTGACTACGGTGCCAGAACTTCATCACAGCCTAAAGCTGAGATTCTGATTCAGAAGTGTGTGTGTGTGTGTGTGTGTGTGTGTGTGCGCGTGTGTGCGTGTGTGCGTAGGCGTGGTGTGTGCGCTGAAGGCCAGGCTTCTGTGCATTAAAAAGCGCTCCAGGTGATTGCTAAGCGATCTCCCCTCATAATCACTTGAAAATATCTGTAGAGTCTGCATGGGAGGGAAAGGGGCACCCAATCTCATCTGGATATAGTAGTGTGAATAGAAAATAAAAATGGAGTGAAAGCTGGTTGCCTTCAAGTAGATGAATTTGGTAGGGTATCATTAGTTCAGAGATGGCAATTTTGGGAAGGAAATATTATTTGAAACTCAGCTATAGGGTGAAGAGAAATAACAGCACTTCTAAGAACTCTTGTTAAAGAGTTAGATTTTACACATCAATTAAAAAAATGTAATAATTCCTTCATAAGCACTCTGGCGTAGAAAGGTCTGAGGCCTGTTCTCATGGGAATCAGAAAATCTTGCTTCACTCTGCTTGTATTGACTCTCTGTCAATGACTACTGGCATTTTTACACATGGTTACTTTAAGGCTTGAGGCCCAAATGGACTTAACCAGGAACCAGAAGGAGGAATTATATAAATTAATTTAGGTCCTGTTTATATTCCTAATTATTTGAACCAATCTCTACCCTGAATTGGTTAAGAACGTCTGAATTGACACATATAATCAAATGTTTCTCTATTTTTCACTTTGTCATAGATTTACATCTGCTGCTTTTCATATATAACTGTATATGTACCTAAACCATTCTAAGTATCTAACAAACTCTCAGAATGCAACTACCAGGGAAAGTAAGGATTTTTATTTGTCTTTTAGAAAATAGAGATGAAGGACTAATTTTTTAAAATATCATAAAGTAGATATAATAGTAACTCATGCAACTTTTAACAAAATGAGATGCTCATATTGAAATTGGGATGGCATTTGGTAACTGCTTTCAAGGATATTTAGGACAAGTAGGAGACTGTAAAACATTTTGAACTTTCAGAAAAGAGTCACTGTCTAGGTATTGAGCCAATGTGATTGTTTTCCTGGCAAACTTTTTCTTCTTTCTAAAATTAACTTTCCCTTAGGAAAAATAGTGCAGATGCACATGATTCAACTAACCAGGTCCAGAAAATACTGTTTCAATTTTAAAAGTGACCTTAATTCATCCCTATAGATCTAGTGTTTGCAGCCTATGTCACAAAATATGCAGAAATATTCATTGCTCGCTGACCTTTTCAAAGCATTGGCTTAATGCAGGAAGTAATGGACAGAGTACAAATTATGTTATGAATTTTGTTGGCTTAGGCAAAACTATTATCATTTTTTCCTAAGGTTTTTGTGTATATGTGTGTACACTGGGTCTGAGACTTACATAATTATGTATATATATGTAACACATGTTTTTAATAGGAACAAAAACCCACAATATTTTTTTTTTGTGGCAGAATACTGTAAGCATTAGGTTTTGATTACTTTTTCATGGAAATTTTAATATGACAGAACTAAAAACTTCAAGGAAATAATTCCATAAAGATCTACTTGGAACTGAAGGCCTTTTTAATAAAACATGTTTGAAGCCCTTGGTCTGTGTGCTTAGCATACGTAGAGCAGTCCTTTGTGAGCGGGTAAGGGTGGTTGATCCAATTCTGGCAGCATCAGACAGTGGATGATTAGACCCTGCTACTCTCCTCCAGACCTTTAATTTGGTATGTAACTTGATGCTTCACTGACCCCACACTCTCCTTGCCACGCTAGCTCACAGAGGAATTGCTGGCGCTCTGGATTGAATTTTTTCCCTCCCATCAATTAGAACATGTTTGCATTGGTTGCAGAATGCAGTTACATTTTTAGCTCAGTATTCTAAGAAATACCTTTAGCCACAGAGAGTAGTCTTGGTGTAGACTAGATCACAAATCGCCTTATTTAATTGTGCTGTTAATTTCCCAGTGATTCATCTATGTAGAAATAATAATCATGGAGTATTAAAATTGGAACGCACTTTGGAAGTTATCTAGATTCTAATCATTTCTTTTTACAGATGAATATTGGAGCAGTCATAGCTATAATCTACACTTTGAGACTGCCTATTAAATTTTATATTCTTCTAGTTCTTGTAGTAATGAAGATTTTTCTTAAATATATATATCAGTTCAATAATGTAGGAATGGCAGTAAAGTACATTGCAGATCTCAGCTAGATGTCTAGTGAAACTCAGAATGTGATGTTAAAGGCTATGTGGGTCATTTAAAAAAGCCGTGAACTACTCTAAACCAGCATCCTAGGTTTTTCATTATAGTAGGTGGGTACTACTTCAACTGGCTGACAGTAGGAAAGGAGTACCCTATGAAAGATGAGAATAAACAGAGAAGAGTGAGGTGGTGGGGCGTGTGATGATCATAACCTACTACATCAACGAATCCTTCAGGAATGGTTAGCTTCAAACCCCTCCCCAGAGATTTTAATCTGAAATAACTGAAACAAGCATTACAGTTTCTAGCTCTCAATACCCTACTGAATTAAGTCTTGATTTTTGGAAGTCCCACCTGATGTTTCTATCTTTCAAGATCTTCTTCCCAAGATCTATCTTCCCAAGATGTTAGTGTTGAGACATTTTTATTTTGTAATCAGTTGTAAAAGAATTTGTCCTGATATGTAGGCACCAAAAGGATTGCATCCAATCTTAAGAAACCATATAGAATCTAGGGAAGTATTCTTGCCAGTGCTATAACTTGCCACCATTTATTTACTGAGATACTTTACATACATAAAACAAAACAAAACAAAACAAAGCAAAACAAACCCTCTTTGCAGCCCTGACAGGTAGCCATAACTATCCTCTTTACATAATCTGTGATTCAGAGAAGTTAAGCATCTTGGCCAAGGATACATATCACTTTAAACAGCCCACACTGCTTCTCTAACTAGTGCAAACTGTTGGTTGAACCTATAGATGATAATATGCTTATTTGTGAGATATCTGACAAGTTTTCTAATTCTGAAGAGACTTCACAAAGTTGTCCTATGTGTTTGTATTTCATTTTAGGTGTTCTTGGTGTGTGAAGCTCAACGTTCTGACATTGATCTAATGGTTAAATACAGTTACTACATTTAAAATATGTGTTCCAAAGTGGAATTAATCCTCAACAATCAACATGTCTTTACAAATACTTTATAATTTCATGAAATTTTGGTGATTCACCAGACGTCTATAATATGACTAATTTGCCACACTCTCCATTGCTTTCTACAAGTGACTCTCCATTACATGGTACCATTTCTTTCAGGGGCTTTTTTTTAGAAATTCTGTCTTCTAGTATCATCTTGCCAGAGCAGTTATAAATTAAAATGTGTAATACTTTATTAAATTTACTTTCTTTTATGTCTCCTTTATATTACTGTTAGGATGTTATATTTGGTTTTGAAAATCTATCTATAACTAGGCTATATTTTTATGAATTTCATTTCAAAATAGTAAAGGAGTAACTTAAAAAATATTTATTAAAAAATGAGCATTAGTCTGATAGGATGGAGAGTCATTGCTCTATAAAGAAATTTTACTGAATCTGACAGAAATATAACTAGCAGTAAAAGTTTTACCTTTAGTTTCATGAATTTATACATTTTAATTTCATTCTTTTGGCTTTTGTTATTTATTCTACTTAATTAAGATGAAGCCATACATGAAAAGGTGAGTTGTCTCCTGAAAGTTTAATCTTGAAGCTTCTACTCCAAGAGAAAGTTTCGTATCTGTAGAAGGCTTTCCTTGTCTTTCATTGCCATTCTTCCATTGCAGTTTCTTGCATATCCCCAAAGGCAGAGTTAATTCTCTGAATTAGTTGGTTCATAGAAAATCTTCGTAAACACTTTGAAAGACTCTACTTTCAGGTCTAGTACCTACAGAAGTTGTTCCTCAGGTGCACCTTTGACACAGCCCAGCTTCCAGGTCTGCAGTTAGGAAATGACACTGCAAGCAAATCAGGCAGTTTGCCACCTCCTCACCTCTGTCCTCTGCTGGAGAATGTAGAAATGCCTCATGAAATTCTGCTTTAAATCTTCAAAGTTCTCGTAACTTAATACTTCTTTCCCGTAATATTTTCTTCGTCCAGTCTTTTTTTCTTTTTAAAATCACACTCTTCATTTGCATACTTCAGCACTATTTAAATGTTTTTTGAGAAACCATGTGAGCAGAAAGAGGTAAGAATATTTGGAGTATCATATTCGTATATAAATATATTTAAGTTTATAAATTGGCTTATGAAAAAGGTTAAAGAGTATGACAGACAATTGATTAATTTTACATTTTGGTTTTGAAAAATGCAGAGGAGAATAAAGAGACATATCAGAATCACCTCTAATCCCATCACCCACAGATAACCACATCTGACATTTTGGCATAACTTTTCTAGTTTTTTTAACTATGCACGTGGGCATATATGTATATGTAAAATCCAACTATTGCTGCCTTTAAGGTTTTTGTTTTTATATATACGTGAGCTTGTTTTCCCTAATCAATGCCAGGAAAAAATAGTATTTATTACCTTTCTTTCTGTAAGATGAGAAATTTGACACTTTTACTACCTCTCTTTCTCCAGCTCCTCTTTTTCCAATTTTTTTGGTTGACATAATATAGAATTATTAAAATCAAATTTATTATTATTAATAAATGCTAAAGTCATTTTTCTACTTAAAGAATTACTTTTGACATTTTCTTTAAGGTTTATGCCCATATTGATCAAATTTATGTAAACTTAACTCTGTTTAAGTTGTTCTACTGCTTATACTAGCTTAATAATATTACAGTTCTTCCATTCTTACAATTCTGTCACAAGTTTAAGTATATATCCAAGTCATTTTTAGGAGTTTATGTGTAGCTGGAAATGTTTTTTAAGAAATTGTTTTTAAGAAGCCTTGTATACATAATTTTCAAATTATTCTTTTTTAATATTTTTCATTTTGGAAGTACACATACATACATTTATGTATTCATCTCCCATATTGTCTTTTATTTAAAAAATTTAGGCTTTTTTTGCCTTTTCTCTGAATATCAGCAGAATTTCTCAAGCTTATCATCTACTTTGATTTGATTTTTAGTCATTTCCAATCTGTTACTCACTACCTCCATTGCAGTTTTTTATTTGGCATTCATATTTTTGGTATCCAAATTATCTTTTCTAATCTCAGATCTTTCTGTTTTATGATTATTTACTTTGGCTTCATAGCAGTGATGTCTTTTTGCTTCTTATTGAATCTACTAAACAGAAAATCCATAAAAGTTGCTACTGTGCGGCATCTCTTATTTCAGTAGAAATAATTACCATCTATGGCAATTCATTGGAAGAGTCTCCTTTTGAAATACAGTCTTTTTATATACCTGGTGTTTTTTGTCGGTTTTTGCTGCCTTGGAGAATAATCCCTATTAGTCCAGAATTAGGAGTTAAAATGTGTCCTGTACATAGGTGTGGACCCCTGGCTGAATCCTTGGTCAATGAAAAAAGAAGGAAAAAATTGAAATATGCTGTGGTTTACTTTACCACTTCAGAGAGAAGGGAGAGAACAAGAGACATGGTATTAAAGAAGGGAACTTCGGTTCTTTACAAAATTTTCTCTATTATACAATGCCAGAAATTCATTAAAATAGAAAACTTTATCTCAATTTTCAAACACTTTTATACATTATCTTGTTTTATCCTTAACATTATTGCTTTAGAGTTAAAAGGCTTTGGCCTTCTGATTTGGAAGGTTATGGGTTAAATGTGTTCTTTTAATGGAAACTTTGCAAATTATTTTGGTTTTCTTAGCCTCATTTCCCTCACTTGGAAAAGGTAATATTCACCTGATAGAGCAATACAGACTCCATGAGATAATTATATAGGAATTGTCAGAATCCAGATGGTAGAAGGCACGGATGAGATGGCCCTTGGAGAGTGCGAAGCAAGGCCTTCAACAATGACATTGTGATGACAGAGGAAAAGCCAACAAAAGGAGACTGAGAAGGAGTGGCCAGAACAAGGACAAAGATCAGGAGAAAGTGATAGAAGAATCAAAAGGAATTTAGTAATTTAAAATGAAAGGAACTCTCATTAGCGTCATGATGACAAAGAAGTTACCATTGGGTTTGGCAGTTAGCTTAGTGTGACCTCAACCTCAGGCAGTTTCAGTAGAGAAAAGCAGCTAGAAGACTGCGATGGAATGATTAATGAGGAAGGAAGATGAGAAAGCATAAATAGCCAATAAAAGTTTCTCTCTTAAGAGAAAGGGAAAGATAGGAAAGGAGATAATCCAGTGGCTAGACAGATACTCATAAACTGCAAAATTGGATTTGGATTTGAAGAAATAGCAAATTTTCCAAAACAAAATTTAGGAACTAAAGATTTGCCAAGTTAAAAGTTTTTTCAAGTAAGGACATTAAAAATACTACCATCTAATATTAACTTATTTCAGAAAAGAAATAAAATATTAGCATTAAAAAGCTTAATAAGTTTAGCTTTATGAGAAAGTTAGTATCTCAGATAGTGAA
>NW_024342644.1:4310972-4426664 GCF_902729225.1 Pteropus medius | reverse complement strand
CCCCCCGGTTTAAGATTCTATCTTTCCTTCTCCTTGAAGAGTTTGGATTCACCAGTGGTCTTCTCTCTCAAATATTTTCGATTTCTTGGCAGAGGGGATGGGAGGAGGGGCTAGACAGGAAAGATGTTTTATAAATAGCACTAATAGGACTTAGTGACTGATTGGATCTGGCAGGTGAGAGAGGAGGAGAAATCTAAGATAACTCTCAGAGTGCTATGCTGCATGGTGCTGACATAGAGAAAGAGCAGGGCTGAGAGAGTAAATACTCATGGACTCTGTCCAGTAGGCTGTATAGGCTGGGAAGTCTAACTGTATCTTTGACTTTTGCTCCTATGTGTTTCTAACTAGGCCTTCACCTCTCCCCAACACTCCACTCAAGCCATTGTCATGGCATCCCTCACGGTTGATGTAAACCTGTTCATGTAGAGTTATCTCACTCTTGGGAGCTCAAACCCTGCTTTCAAGGTGAACCAACAGAATTTTATATTTTCTACTGGAAAAAATAAAAATGAACCAATTGATAGAAATGTAAGTACACCTGTAACAGGATGTTAAAATGGAACCTTTTTAGTTTTCAGTTTTACTTGAGGCTTGAGACAATAGAGGTCACATTCCAAAGTCAGATGTAAGACCACAGTGCGGACTTGGAAAAGGAGAACTAGTTTAGCATTGTTTGCAGTTAGCTCATCTGCCACCTTCAACTGATAAAACTGACGAGAGGCCAAGAAAATTAGAAGATAATTTTTAGAGTTAGTGGTGGTTTTTAGTGGCCCCTCCTGGCCAAGGTGAGAGAAGATTTTCATGTAGACCAATTGCAGTATTTAATGTGTATTCCCCTAAGACCGGAGGCATAGTGGATCAGAGATTCATGCCTGAAAAATCTAAAGAAGAGACTGGCTGGCTAGTCCGATGGTGGATCAAAAAAGATACAGCTGCATTGTTCCATATTTTGATAGAGCACAGAGTGCAGGTTTGTTCCCCAAGGAGTAAAGGTAGACCACACTGGAGAGTGAACTAGTTGGGGGTCATCTCAGGTCATGTGTAAAGGGCCACCTGAACCCTATGGATTAACTGAGGGAAGAATCTTAGGTAACAGTCTGCAAAAAGGGATCTGTAAGAGAAAGATCCCCAGTAATGGGGGCAGAGTAGAGGCTCCCCACCTCCCCTGGCCGCCCGTTCCCCTCACTACCATCACACCTTTGGCTTAAGAGAAAAAGTAATCTTTAAATGCCCACCAAGTTCATGGATCACCAGCATTATGTCATTATATCTGTATAAATCACAGAAGAACTTTCCTGCTGTCTCTTCTTCCCCTTACCTTATACCCACTTTTGTGTCAGAAAGTGGAGTAACTTAAATTAGCAGTCTGGCTAAACAGCGAAGACTCTTTCCCTGTTCATCTTCCCCAGTACAAGTGGACGATGTCCAGCAGGCCATAGCTGGAAGGGAAAAGTTTAACTTTACATAAAGTTCGAAGAATTTGAGGGCTGTGTTAGATCTGACACATTAATTACAGAACGTGTAATTGATTTTTTTTGGATTTAGAGTGACTTGAAGAGTCTTCATTATTTAAGAGTGGCTAGAAAAGTTATAACAACTGCCTTGAATTTCATCCAAGACAAGGGAAGAACCAGTCCCACAGAATAAAGAGGTAATGGAGGAAATAGATAAAGTAATTTTCTGATTATATTCCACAAGTCCTGCTTGTTCATTATAAAGGTCACTCATATAAAACCATCTATAGTTTTTCAGTGATGCACAAGAAGATAAAAGGGAAGGGCAGAGATGGTTATTATAGGAATGAAACTTATTTACAGAAATGTCAAACAACTATTTTCATATCTTAAAATGATGCTAGGAGAGTTTCAATTAATCAATTAAAATAAATATTAGGCAATTTTAACGAGGTTTGTGATCTGTTCCACAGCTGGGGGAATGAGCTTAGATAGTGCCTTTGTATAATAAGCACGTAGACATTTCCCCGCTTCTGTTTCCAGAGAATCACAGAAGCAATAAGATTAATTGTTCACCATTTGTATTCTGTCATTGATCAATGAAAAAAAGTGTGTTCCTATAAAAGCAATAAAGATGATGCTCATAAGCCAGTAAGCTCTAGAATAAACAGAATGTTAATAGGTTTTCCTTTTCAGCTTCAGGGAATTTTAAAAGGGCCTTAAACTACTAGCTTCCATATTCCCAGAATTTGCAATGTTATTCAATCACAGTCTTTTAATAGTACAGAAGTGACAAGGGGACAGTCTAAATAACATTTCTATTAATGTATTCCTAAAAGTTGAAAAGACAACTTGAAAAATACACGTGAGACATACATAAAGTGTTTCCATTGACAGCGAACCAGTGCAGTTTATTCCATAGAAGTGGAGTTTTGGATCCAAAGGTGGAATATTGGATTGACCTGAAAGATAGAAGGAAGGTGACGACTTGGCATAGGGACATGGGTCAGTCTTCTGTGGCTCTAGTGGAAACCCTGCTGTGCCATTAGGATCCTGAGGGCAATACCTTGTTGCTCTAGTGCCCTGCTAAATACAGTGATCACTTCCTTTAGAGTAGTGGTGAGAGCAAAAGTGCTAGAAGTGGTGTGACCTGGGGTATATTATATCTCCTAAAAGGGCTTTTTCCCTGTAGTAGGCAAAATTCTAAGATGTCCCCAAGATTCGGCTCCCTGGTGTACACCCCGTAATTCCCTTTCTTCCCTTTGAATGGAAGCCTGTGAGGATGATGAAATAGTTATTCCTGTGATTATGATACTGCAAGGAGATCCACCTGCTGGTGTTAAAGAAACAAGCTGCCATGTTTTAAGAGGGTCATGTGACTAAGACCCTAGAGCAGTGGCTAAGTTTGTGGTAAGTTGTTTCTTGATGACAGAAAATTAATACATTCCTCATTTTCTCTAGTCTGTACTCTGAGTTATTACAAGCATATTCTGGTAATTCTTATTCTATACTGAGGTCTTTTAACTTCATATATTTTCATAAAATTTGTTTCCATGCATTGTGTCTTGGGCTACAAATTTATTTTTAGTCTCACTGTTTCTTCAGCAGGTTGCATTGATCAGCTTTGCTTTGATAATACAGTATAACAAATAACCTTAAAACCTCAGTGGCTTAGGTGTCACTTTCTTCCTCACATTGCATGTCAGTGGCTGCTGGTTGGGTGCAGTGTCTTTGATCCAGGCGGTGGGTCAAATTCATTTGACCCCATGTGCCTTCTCATTCTGAGACGCTGAAGGAGGAACATCTCATTCAGGCTGAAGGAGGAACATCCTGTCTGGTGTGTAAGAGGGCTGGCCGAGACTTGCAGTGCTTCCTGAAGCCTCTGCTTACAACTGGTACTGTGTCGCTTAGGCCATTAACCAAAACAAAATCAGTGGCCAAGCCCAACATCAATGACATGGAGAACTAGACTCTTCCTCAGGGGAAGATGAGAAGAAAAATTTTAAACAATACACTATATTAAAATGATCTATTTTTTTCATTAATGATATTTTAAATTCTAGATCTTTATGTGGTTCTTTTTGAAATCTTGTTCTTTTATGTCTTGGTCTTGATGTGTATGTTCTATTCCATCCTTTATCTTATCAAACATTTTAAAAACATTAAAATTCTTAGAGTGCTCTATTATCTGTATTATTGGTGGAGTAAATTCTCCTTTTTGATTCATCCACTGATTTCATCTTTCTCATGGCAGTTTGCTTTCTCATGTGCCTTATCATCTCTGACTGTGAGTTCAGCATTTGAGTTCCACGTGTCCTGGTTGTGGAGGTGTTCCTTTGAGGCAATTTTCCATTTGTTGAGGTCTACATGTTTCCTCAGTTTGGAATCCTGTGCGTTAGAGTGTATTTGAAGTCCTTCTTTGTGCCTTGAACAGACTTAAGTCTCTAATTTCTCATGGGTGTCTCTTTTTCCATCTCTAGGCCAGGGCCAGTGGCATGCTTTTGTATTGCTTCCTGTCTGAGAGGATGGAGTTGTTCTTGTCCTCCCTCATCCTGATTTTATGTAAGGTGCTTAATTCCAGCTCCAAATGGTGGATAAACTCCTTTTTTAAAATTAAATTTATTGGGCAACATTGGTTCATAAAATTATATAGGTTTCTGGTGAATATCCTATTTTTATATTCCTACTAGTTCTTCAATTCCTAATCACCATTGTGGGTTTTGATTTTCTTTTTTGTTTCTGGGAGATTTCCCTTTCTTGCTTTCTTCCCAGCTATGTATTTAAAAATAATTTGTTATATTTTATGTAGAACTTATGTGTTAGCAAAGAAGAGTGTGGGATGGGGTGGCAAGGGATGGAAATGGAGTGGGCTTCCCAAGTCATCTAAGCATATGCGTTATTGGCTAGAAGTCCTTAAATTCACTTTGTAACCTTTCTACTCCAAAATTCCATTTTACTTTTTATTGGAATTACATTGAATATTTCAATTAATTTGGAGAGAATTTGTATGTATTCATGATATTGGATCTTTTCATCTTTGAAACTGATGTGTATCTCACCATTTATTTGAGACTTCCCTTTAATGTCCTATTGAAATTGTGCAATTAAAAAAATAGGTACTATATACTTATTGTTAAATTTAGTTCTAGGTTTTATACTTTATGCCTGTGTATTATTCCTGGCTTATTGAATAACCATGAGCAAATTAATTATTATAGTTTTAATTTGGCTTCACTGTTTAATTAGTATTATTTAATTCAGTTGCTTAGTGAATATAAAGTGACAAACTTACTGGAATACATAATTCAGTTGTTTAACAGTTTCATTTAGTCTTAAAATAGTTCCGAATTTAAGATACGTATTTATAAAAACTACTCAAAATGCACATAAGTAAAACTTTTTGAAGTGTATGTAAAAATAGAAATTTCTGCCAGAGCAGTAAATTAAATTAAATGTATGATTCTATTACTTAATGCATGACAGAATCAGAATTTGTAAAATCATTGGTTGAAAAAGGAAATTGTATATCCTAGATCTGTTGCTAGACTGAGGATCTTAGCTTTAGGCAACAGACATTGAGCTGAGTGATCTTCACTGCTAGGATTGGTAAGTCAACTCAGATACAATAGAAATAGGTTCCTGAAGAGGCTTCATAGAGCTGTCACTGAAAACTTTGGGACTATATCCCCTCTTGGCAACGTAATACCCTGGTATTATGCAGCCTCAGTTTCAAAGGATTTTGCAAAATTGGAAAACTTTGTTTCTTTAAAAAAAAAAAAACAGATGTGTGGCATGACGTGTCAGGCAATGCAAGTATCTAAGGAGGCATCACCAAATCAATCAAGCCTAAATGAGCAAATCTTAAAATATATTCGGGATTTCTAGGCTACAATATTCTGCTATTTTTAGTCATTCTGGTATGCTTAGCCCCTATACTAAACAGCTCCCTCTATTAAAATTTGCTCACTTTAGAAAATTTCACTTTTGCTATTTATTTTTCTTATTGTTTTCAAATTACTGGAAACGATTTCAAATATAGTCTTAAATATGCATATTTAATTATGATTCCACAGAACCAATATAAGAATACATTAGGGAGGTTATGGAAAATTAAAAAATCCTGACTATGTTATTTACTCAAGTGAAATACATATATAATGAATAGATATTCATTATTGAGGTTGAAACTAACTCATAAGTTATATTATGGTTAAAAATCAAATTATTCATCAGGCAAATACACTTTCTTCACATTTGGCTGGTTTTTGCTTTTACCATCTCCCTTATAAAATGAAGAAAAAGAATGAGAGTGAAAAGAAGTCAAATTTGTTACATCTGAGAAGCCTGGTGAAAGGTTGGTAAGAATTGCTATACAATAACCTCCCTTTATATTTGCATAATATTAAATATACATTAAATAACTTTGTTACACATTATCCCATTTGGATCTCATGACAACCCTGTGAAGCAGATGGTGAGGAGATTAGCATTCTTACTTTCTTACTTTACACAACTAAGGCCCACAAAACGAATTGATTTGCCCAAGGCCTTATATAGTAAGTCCTTACTTCCTTGATAGATTCTGCAAAAATCGCCAGTTTTACATAGGTGATTGATATAAACAAGAGTTAAGTTCCTATGGCAACTCATCAGTGTTATAAAGGAACATTATAAGGAAACAATGTTGAATGACATTATTTAGGATCTGCTGTATTTAGAAAAGTAGAGGATTTGGCCTGGAAATAGAAATGACTAAAGTGAGGTGTGTGCTTTAGGAAATAGTAATAATAAACTGAGGTTTGTGAATTGAGTATAATATTTCATCTATCTCTCTAATATACTGTCAACCAGTGGCCGTTGGCACCAGTTCAACCCCAACAGAAATTCCCAATTTGGGGTGAGATGAAGAAGGAAACTATTCAGTACAAACAGTTCAATTGTGATACAGCACAGCTGTAAAACAGCTCAACAGTTTTACAGCTCAATTATGAAGCAGCACAGCTATGGAACAGCATGGCTGTGAGGTGCTCTGGGGTTGCTGAGGCTGCCCTGGGGCAAGGCCCCTCTCTAGCTAGACAGCTCTGCTCCACCTGGCTCTAGTCCAGTCTACTCTCTGCTCCAGGGAGAGGTCTTCCGTGTTTCAGTTTTAGCTCCAGCTGGGGAAAGAACACTCTCTGAGCCAGAGGGGAGCTGGCTTATATATAGAGAAGTACCCACCCCTGGTCCCTGTTTGGCACATCCTTATGCAAATGAGGGCTCCAAATTCTTACAGTTTGATTGGTCCAAAAGGCACTATCCTGATTGGTCAGTGAAGATGTCGATGTGGGGGATATAGCTGTGCAGCTCTGATTAGATGGGAAGCCTCAGTCTTGTTGGTAAAATACTACCCAGGAACTCCTTTATAAGGATTGGATCAGCTGGCAGGAACAGTGCAGGCAGGCAGTTCAGTGCAGGCTTCTCCCTGAAATGTGATTTGCCCATATTCGGAAATAGCTGCCAGGCCCTGCTTTTTAATTTGAGCCCAGTTAGCCACCAGGAGTCCTTCTTAGAAGGTATCTTCTTTCTCAGCATCCACAATACCTTTCTCTCATTGGCATGAATAGGTGAGACTTCACACTTTTCTCTTTAAATCAAAATGTTTTTTTGGTTTTATAATGAGAAAGGCCTTTTAAAGCACAGAAAAAGGCTTATCTTTTAGTGAAATGAGAAGGCAGAGGCAGGAGGAAATATGATAAGTTTGGAAGTAGCATTTGCCCAGCACCTATTATATGTCAAGTTCTGCATGAGGCACTGTGCACAGGTGACAGAGGGATTTTTATTCCCATTTTACACATGACAAAATAGGCTCAGAAAGATTTAGTTTAGTAACTACTTGTAAGATTAATTACTCAGCTACTAATGAAGAAGCAATAATTTGAGTTTACACCAAAGCATATTCCGCTTCTCTACACAAGACTATCTTTGAAATGAAAATCTAATATTAAAGACTTCTCAACAGCTGTACTACAAGATGGAGACCTTGTGTAGTTCTTTCACAATGCCGCCATGTAATCAGTTGCTTGTAGAGCTCTTTTCTCATTGGCTCCATTTATTAATGTAGAGCTTAGAACTGGAAGGGCCTTCAGAGATTAGAATTTACAAACTAAAGGTGTATATCAGAATCCTTTTGTGGAACATTTTCAAAGTATACATATTGCCTTCTGATTTAGGAGGTCTGAGGTGTGATTGGGTATATATGTTTGGAAAAGTTTCCTAGGCAATTTCTTTTAGTTTTCTGGTCTGACCCCTTAAAATTGTGTAAGTGAAAAGGTTTTCTTGAAAGGAGGAAAAATGCTTAAGATTGCCTTGGATAGTTAGAAAATGTAAGCCTTAATGATTCTATTTCTCCATTTCTTTCTGAGCTCATATTTCACCACCATCAACTTGCAATTTAGTTTCTGATTTAAAGACTTGGGGCTTTAGGTAGACCTTTATTTTCAAAACAAACCTGTTTTTCTATAATATAGATGAATGAACAATGCTCTGCACTGTGTTTTGGGTTTCAGAAATAATGATAATAATTCAAGTTAGTTGCAAACAGCTGTAACGGGGAGAGAGCAGACAGAGCTGCTTGGTCCAATGCTGGAATCTACCCTGAAGTTAATACAGTGTCTGTGGGACCAAGTCTTAGCTCTAGGCAGTAAAATAATTTTTTAGAACCCACTAAATTTATTTTATATTCATATATACCTGAAGTGATTTATGACTTGGCATCATCTCCTGTTCTGGTCATGTTTAATGACTTTGAAACATGATTTCACAATTCTTGAGGTTTATACAAATTTGTTTACTTTTTCAGATGGGTAAATCTCGCTTCTGGAAACAATGGGAAAGCATGTGTCTTCTCCTTACATTGGATATTTGGGAGAAAAAGACAAACAAACAAACTATGGAGGAATCTATCATTTGTGGAAGAGAAAAGAGCGTAGTAATTTTAAGCTTAGTTGAGACCATCCCCCTTAGTTGGTAAGTAGCTAACCAGGACTCTCTTTTCATTCATTAGGCCCCCAATTCAGCCTCCATAACAGTACAGATCAAGATATTTAATAACATGAAATCTGAATAAAATATTTTGGGTTCAAGTGACTTGCTTAATGATCTGCCTTTTATTAAAACATTTATTTTTTAAAGGTTGTATTTCTAGTTTCATACTTTCTCAAAGAGAGGCTTAGATTGTTCTTTTTCCATATTATGTAAAACATTTTTTTTCCTATTAAAATTATTCTTAATGGTTGGGAGTAAATATGAGTGTCCATATCTCCTCAACTGGTTAGACAGAATGACCTTAATTCAGGTAAAATGTCATGAGCTGATCCCTGTAAAGAAGAAGTATAGTGCTACAGTATCGCTTTGTAGAATTTAGAATTCTTTCAACCCTTTAAGAAAAGGGACAGATATAAGCAGAGAGGTAAATGACAAAAAGATGAACAGAAGACTTTTGCCTTGGTTAGAGAAACTACTCAGATATTGGTGTCAGATTCTTCAGAGCAAGCCCTATGCAAGCTACATGCCATATTTCCTTGAACAAAGTGAGATTTTCTATTTCTGTGACTATTTGGAAAAAATAAAGCTCAGAAGAAGAAAAAACAATCTAATCACCATTTTTGTATGGTTTTTTGAGATTAATATACTTGAACGTTGCGTTTTCAAGAAAATATACCTTTAACACTGCTAATGCAACCAGTGAGAAGTCTTCCTGTCTATACTCGGGCATTGTAGGCCCTATAAGTCTAGATGGGACCTTAGAAGTCATCTTTTCTCATCTATTATTTATAAATGAGGACACTAATGTGGCTTTGCCAAGTCATTGGTTATCTGGTGTTTGAACAAAGGCTACCGATGAAGGTTCTTAATTCTTAGTGACATTCTTTTTGGCTTCTTTCTCCTTATGATAAAAAATTAGGTACTTAAACTTGTGATTCAATCAGAGAAGGTCAATATCCAGTCTTTTATGTTTCAGAAATATAGGATGTGTAATAAAATCTGTTCATATATTTCTGGCTTTTTACCTTCAATGTTGCATTTTCTTACCCTCTTCTGGTTGGATGGGATTATGTGACCAGTTTAACCAATGATTTTTGAGCAGAATTGTGTGTCACTTCTGAGGGGGAGCGTATGATCCATGATATGAGGCCCTCAGAGGATCTGTCTGTTGTAGCTTCCTTTGGCCTGTGTCCCCAAACCATAGTGACATGCAGCACTTCTGCTGCACCACGTAGACATGAAGACAAGTGAGAAAATCCTTTTCGTTTTAAGCCACTGAGATCTGGGGCTTATCTGTAACCTCAGGTTACAAAACTGCTAAAGGGTGTTTTCTTTTAAGGAAGAAAATGCTTCTGATTTAGGCAGCAACATTAAAAAAAATAAAGAATTTAGGTAACACATTTGACAACTGAGGGCAAAAAGAGTGGTGGATTTTTTATTTATTTATTGGGGTTTTTTTTTTGGGTAGAGGCTGTTTCTATATCATTATCTTGATTCTCCATTTTGATTATCTTTTATCATCTGTGGTAGCAAACTGTGATTGGAATGACTGCTGCAACCAATCTGAACATTTTTGGAACTATTATCATTTTAAATCACAACTAAGATTCAGTAAATTAAACTAAGTATCAAGGAATCTGGGTTCTAGCTTGCATGTTACCACTGCATATTGCCACCTTCATACTGTCTGGGTCTCGGGACACACATCTATAAATAGTTGTTGAAACAAATCATCTTGAATATCTTTCTAACTGTGTTGATCTGTAATTCCAGGAAATCAGAGTAACATGTTGCTAGCTATTTTGGGCTAGGTATCTTAAACACAATTTTAAAATATAAGAGCCATGTCTAAGTATATCTTGGTACAACAATTCAAAGAATAAATGATGCTTAAGTCCTCTAAAACTTTAACTGTCCCAGAACACAATATATTATACTTTCAGAGTCCTATTTCTTTTGTAAGAGCTATCCATGATTTTTTAAAAATGTATTTTCCAGGTTTTTCTGGTATTTCAATGTATTTTCCTTGTATTTAAGAATCTATTTTTTCCTTTGCCATTCGGAAAATATTTCCCAAGGATGCAGTGAAACTGTGTTGTTTCGTGTAACTTACTTTATAAATCATTCAAATTTCTTATAGAGATGTGAATGCCAAGATTTTTAACACTTTTTCATGAGATTTGTCAACTTTATCTAAATTTACTTTACTCTTCCTGAGTTCTAAGACTTTGGGAAAGTGTTGTCAAGATCAGCATTAACCTCTCCTTTCGATAGAAAGGCAAAATAGTGGCTGCACTTAAAGGTTCAACTACCAAACCTTCAGAACATTTTGTTTGCAGTCAGCTTGGATGGAAGGCTCAAGTGACGAAGCCCTTAGGATCAGTTGCCATGTGCCTCTTTAATGGCGGATGCAATGTCACTGCCTTCTCGTTCTGCCCTTTGATTGTTTTCTCAGAGCCCAAAGTAAGCTGGCCACAAAGGCATAAAGCTAAAACTCCTGGCCGGGAGATACCCATTTAAGTCATATTAATTTTATTGCTATCCTAATGGATTAGTAAAGAGACTAGGTGATCTATGAAAGTCAGTTCAGTTGTTTGCCTCTATGTAGACAATGTTCTGAATTGTTCTTTTTTACTTATTATTTTTGTATCACAGTTTAATATAGTTAGTATTAATATCATGTATTCTCTTATCTTAGAGAGGTATTAATGATAGAGATAGTTACCCATAATAATTGTTATTCTTGTTGGTTGTAAAATATACTTCTAAGAATCAGAAACTAAAAAAAAGAAAAATCAGAAACTGCCTAAAAATATAAGCCTGTTGAATTGCACTGAGCTCCTGTCACCTTGTGTTAATTCAATGGCAAATAAAATGCTCTTAATGTAAAATTTGATTTTTAAGAAAGCAGACGTGTGACATTTTGAGTAGTGTTACTTACTTTGTATTCATAAAACATTATTTTCATTTTCTGCTTTCATCTGAATCTTAACTATAAATACAGTTTCTCTGCATTGACCCGAAGAAACGAAAATAACACTAATACAAATATTACTTAGTCACAAGAATTCTTATTGAGCTTAAAGTCCTGTGTGCAAAAGCACCGTTCAGTGCTTTAAAAAGATGGAAAAGGGTGATCTTAGCAGTACAGTCTTATCTTCTACAAATCATCTTACCTGATCTCAAACATTTGGCTACTCACAGTGGAGCACAGTGTTAGAAAAGGTGACAGAGTCTCCAGATTTCAGTTAACTCTGAGGAATGTGTAAGTCCCCCAGGCCAAGGTAATGCACTGTAAGTTTTCTGTATATTTGTGAACCACATTCTTAGGGTCTCTGGATAGGTATGAGAGGTATGCAGGTTGAGGTATTTTACTGACTCCTCTATGCCACCAGGCTCACAGTGCTCAACTGACTTAAGCCAGATTCCGCATGTTACAACTTGGGTGGCTTACTTGGTGAGGAGTGTAAACTAAATGGAATGTAGTAACACAGAGGATGTCCTGAAATGTGTTCAGATTTGATAGTATGAGAGATATGCATTTTGCATGATTATTTTCAGTGGAACACTTGCTATTTTAGACATTCTTTCTTAGCCTTCTAAAAACAAATAGTATTGTTTGCTTGATTTGTTATCATAGCCATTTCTCCAAGTCCGATGAATAACATTAAGAAAATTCTAATAATTACATTACTCCGTGCTTTCGCTTAATAGACCAATAAGATTCCTCTTAGCTCAGCAACTGTTCTTAAAGTGAATGAGCTATGTTGTTATGGTACTTCGCATTTGAGGTAAGTGCAGATTTTTTTCATTCATACTTAAAAGGTTGTACAACACGCTTCAGTGACTGTACCTACATACTCTAAGGGGGATGTTGACAAGAATAGGTTGATATTTGGGGGGAAATAAAAACAACCTTTGAGCTCATCAGATGAAACAGCAGAGAGGAAAGAATTCTTGCATAAATGTTCTGTTAACCTGTCTCTGTTGGGCTCTGAGGGAAAGAGTGAGCCATTTCCCCTGGGTGAGTGTTGGGTGCCCAGTTTGTGTCAGCTGCTGCTGCTAAGTGTCTGTTATGCAGGGCCCCTGACCCCTTTCCACTTTCAGAACAAGAATAGAACTAATTGTAGCATGAGGATGCAAGGCATTCCAAAATATATTTACTCTGAAGCAGTAATCTCTTCCATATCCTGCAAAGCAACCAAGGACATTTTTTTTTGTCCCTTAGAATATTTTTGACATAGAATTTGAAACTCTAAACCTTGAATATACTGGAAAAAAACATTAGCACAAATAATCCAATTTGTATGTAGTTCTCTTGTGCATTGGTTAAATGTGATTTCAAATCCACTTGCTTATGACTTAAATTGTTTTATTCCACTTGTTTATGACAAAGACAGAAAAGTTGCTTTGATATAAGTATGAAGTTTTGTCAAGATGCCATCTTTACATGTCTATTGTCATCGATAAACAGTCAGCAGCTTATTGATAAGAACATGTGGAGAAGCAGCAATGCAAGGGGGACATTTAGACTATAAATACTGAGAGTTTTGGTTTGGGTGAGGTGACTCCTCCCTAACCTAAAAACTCTCTGGACACCATTAGGACATTTGCTCCTATCTTGGCAAGATACTCCTCATAGACAGTGGTGACAAACCATTCTATGGTCCTGTGAAAGAGATCAGTCCCCCTACCAACAGTGGCATTTTTGTTCCCTAGCAATGTGCTCTAGCAACTAGGGACTTCTACTTCTGTGCTGGCAGCTGGAAATTAGTTGGTCACTTGACTCTCCCGGGTACCTCCTCGTATAAAAAGGTAGGCCTCATATTAAATTTAGACTTTATTCCTTTGTCTCTCCTTGCCTGGAACAATAGTGTGATTAATCTGTCAGTTATTTCGAATTCGTTATTTCTTTATTTGGCTTATTAAGAGATACGCTATTGGCTTGGAATATATAATATGGAAATTATTATAATTTCCACTGCAAACCTGCGCTAAATAAATTGCTGGTTAAAACAGACTCAGTTTCTGATTATGACTTCTGCTGCCTCCCCAAAACAAAAATAAAGCAGGTTCAAATCTTTTAATAATGAACTCTGTGAAGCCATTCTTTTACCATATTGGAAAGATGCTGTTAACTTTTACTTACGAGAACCATTTTTAGAGAGCATCTTTTGACAACGGTATTTGCTGTAATGGCACTGGATCTGCATCCACATCCAACCCTAGGCCAAATCACAACTTGGCAAAGTTTGTATCTTTATTCTTCACTTTCTTTGTTCTTTGAAATTTCTCTCCCGCTCAGAAGCTTTCATCCTCATTCCAATAAACTCCCAGTATTGGACAGTGTCCCTCCTTAATTACAGTAAACAATCTGGTCTTCAGAAGGAATGTAAAACTAATACACAGGTATTATGCAAAGATATAATTAACCAATAATAATGAGCAGAAATAGGAAACCTCCAAATTCAATGCCCCTGGACTGACTTCATCTAACTATAGGGAGGTTTTCGTAATTTTACCTGTTGTACTTGGAGCCGAAAGACCTGAGTCCAAGCCTGGCTTAGCCACTGTCTCAGCCCTCCATCTTTCTCAGCTTCAATTTATATCTGTTACTTGGAATTCAGTAATGATTCTACTAGATGATGTGTATAGAAGTATTTTGTAAAACATGAAGCACTTTGCAAATGGTTTTTAAAAAAATATTGCTTTAAAATCATGCAAAGAATTCTAAATGGGAAGTCAGGAATCCTAACCTTGGAGACCTTGGAAAAGTCTTCTCACCATGCCAGACTTGTTTTCGTGTCATAAAAACCTGCAGGTTGAACCCGAATGTTTCTAAAGTCCTTTTCAACTCCAGTCATTTGACAATTCCATGAAGTAAAATTATTTGCAAAGAAAATACAATGATACCTAGTACCAGGAACACAGAAGGTGGCATGAGTTTGAAGTAGGAGGAAAGTAAAGGAATAAAGGAGATTGTGATTATTGTGATTATGGAAATTGGGCTGAATCCAGAAGAGGGGTGCTGATGGAAGCCTGGGAGCAAGAACAGGTGGGGTCTGTGTGGCAGGACCGATAGGAAGGGGTAGCATTAGTTTGGGCGGGTTCACAGATTTGTGTTGAAAGTTTCAGGGGTGTCTGGAAGTTGAGCGAACAGCTGAAAATGACTGTTGCGGGGCAGTGTTCCATGTGGGTAGTGTCTAAGGCTGTAGGGATTTGGGGGGTCAGCACATTTAGGGGTGAAAGTGGCAGGAACATTACCATTACTGCTGCAATAACCAGCTCGGCAACAACCAGCTGTATCTCCCCTCCAGTTTGCCTGGCATTGAGAATGGTCAATTTATTTTATTTTATTTTTTTCCAAGATATACTTTTATTTATTTTAACTAATTACTTATATTAATTGAAAAAATGATTAATTTTTTTTCCACCATTTACCTTCCCCTTCCCCCCATCCTCTGGTAATCTCTAGTCCATTGTCCATGTTCATGAGTCTCTGTTTGTTCGTTCTGTTCATTTTGTTGCTTTTAGGTTTATATCTCACATACAAGTGGTATCATGTGATTTTCGACTTTTTCTGTCTAGCTTATTTCGCTTAGTATTATTTCAAGGTCCATTCATGTTGCTGCAAATGACAGTATTTCATCTCTTCTTATGGCTGAGTAATATTCCATTGTATATATGTACCACTGCTTTTTTAGCCAATCATCTATCAGGACACTTCGGTTGTTCCCATGTCCTGGCCACTGTGAATAATGCTGCTATGAACATCGGTGTGCAAATATCTTTTCGGATATGAGTTTTCAAGTCTTTGGGGTAAATACCCAGTAGAGGGATTGCTGGATCATAGGTAGACCAAGTCTTAGTTTTTTGAGGAACCTCCATATTGTTTTCCATAATGGCTGTACCAATTTGCAGTTCCACCAGCAGTATATGAGGGTTCCTATTTCTCCGCATCCTCTCCAACATTTGTTATTACTTGTCCTGTTAATAATAGCTATTCTAACAGGTGTGAGATTGTATCTCATTGTGGTTTTGATTTGCATTTCTCTAATAGCTAATGATGTCGAGCATCTTTTCATATATTTGTTGGCCATTTCTATGTCCTGTAGGGAGAAGCGTCTGTTTAGGTCCTCTGCCCATTTTTTTGATTGGATTTTTTTGTTGTTGTTGTTGAGTCGTGTGAGTTCTTTGTATATTTTGGATATTAGGCCCTTATCGGAGGCATTGCTCGCAAATGTATTTTCCCAGAGAATGGTCAATTTAAAATGTAAATCGCTAGACGTCTCTCCCCTGGATAAAATCTTTCATTGTATTGAGATAAAAATGCAAATTCTTTATCTTGGGCTTTCAGGTACCTGAAGGAATTGACACATGCTTATATCTCTAATATCCCCCTCCCTTCCCTTTCCCTACCTCCATCCCACTCTGTCTCTTTCTGAATTCCAGCTGCACTGGGCATTTGGTGACTTGAAGTCACCAAGGTTTTCCTGCATCAGGGCCTTAGCACATGCTGTTTCCCCACCATTTGTCATAGAATTAGCTTTGATTCTTTGGGAGCTTAGCTTAAGTATTTCTTTGCCCCTTGTTTAAGCCCTTTATTTGTTTCCATAACAACAACCACTACAGTCTATAATTATTATGCCTTAGCATGGTATCCAAATAAAGAATTATTTGCCAAAGGATTGAATGAAGAAAGAGTACATTCTTTTTTCCTCCTTTTTACTTTTCTTCTTGTATATTTTCTCTAGTTTTTAAAATCTTTCCCTCATTTTTTCAAAGTCAAATATCTTATATAATTGTCTTTGATTATAAAAGTAGTATATATAACCATGTCAAAAAATTAATACTTAAGTATGTAAGCAAGAAAATGAAAATCACTGAAATTCCATCACTCAGAGAAAGCCAGAGCTAACATTTTATTGTATGCGTTTAAAGTCTTGTTTTTAATTTTAAAAAGCAATGAGGTCAATTCCTCCCCCGCCCCCAATTTAACAAAACCAAGTTGTTTTTCCTTAAAAGACTTTTAAATTATTGAGGCTGCATCCTCCCCAGAAACTTTTTCCTCCCATTGTTATTGGTGCCATTCTCTGCCTAGGAGTTAGACTGATTCTGCCCTTTTCAGGCATAATCTGGCATTTATCTTTGGTTAAAAAAGTAACTGTTATTCTAGTCATTCATTGCCAGCATTGCAGACTGGGCATTTAGATGCCTTTGATTGTGTATTTGGAGATGCTAACAGCTGCATGTGCTATTTCCAATACTCTTTAAGACCCGCCCAGGATATGACCATGGGGAATGCTTGCCATTTTTTGGAGGGGGTGGGGTAGATATAAAATTGACGAGTGATATACAGAGGTGAAAACTAGGTGAAAAATTCTTCAACAGATTGTAGGCTTGCTATTTGATATCTATAGAAAACTGTATACCTTTGAGCAGTTCTCAGGAGGGAATCTGCTGCATCTGCCGGCACCTGAGGCAGCCTCAGATAGCCAGTCCTTCGGAGACTCAAGTAAAGTCAGTATATTTCCTAAACGAGCAAACAAACAAACAAAATCCACTTTCTCCTGCCATCTGTGTAGTGCTATATGCACTATACATATATATACTATACAGCAAGTGCTGTTCTTCAGTCTGTTGCTGGAAAGGTTCTTGTCTTACTCCATAAGAAAGAATTCAAGGGTAACACAAATGGCTGGAGAGCATGGGAGTCCAGTGACCAGAGTCTTGTCCTATTCTGCAAGAAAGAATTCAAGGGCAAGGCGAACAGCAAGCAGGGAAGCACAAAATTTATTAAAGCAAAAATACACACTCACAGCGAGGAGTGTGAGCTCACTCTAGAGAGAGAGAGCGTTAGTGCAAGATGGCTGGGTTATGAACTTTTTGTTTTCCCTGGAGGCGGAGCCTAGGAAAACGTGGGTGCTGATGTAGCCTTGTTTTCTCCTAGTAGGCAAGGGAACTCTGTTCCCACATTTTCTCCCTCCTACAGTGTTTCTGGAACTGTCATGGTGTCAGGTGCATGATGGGAGCTGCAGTATTTGTAATGTGGATGAGATTATAATGATATTCTGATTAGCCAAAGGTCATGTCTTAGCCAAAGATAGTGTCTAGGCTGGAAAAGACCAGTTTTTACTTATTCCCTTTTCTGGGGCTAAAACAGGGAAGGGTCTGAGGAAAGAAAAATTCCAGAGCCATATCTTGGAGGGTTTCCCTGCACTGTCTGACTTGCCTCAAATCTATAAGTAAATTACCAACCAACAAACTTAACCAAGTGCAAACCTACAATTTTTTTCTTAAAAAATTGGATCGATTAGAGGGCCAGGGCAAGTTCTTCCCTTCTTTGAAACATTGAAATATACAGCTGAATTGTTTCTTGTTATTTATGTTCACCTCCAACTCAATCAATAAACCATTCATTGCCACTATTTTAGGATCTGAGTAGGCTGAGAAACCCTTATTATATTTTAGTAGGGCTAATTTAATAGATTTTCTCAAAATATTTTGCAACTGTGGGGGCCTAAAAAAATTAGTACTTTTCCTCTTACCTTCTAAGTTCTTCTAGCTGGGCTAATAATCAAATTAACAGGTACAGATTAACAGGAGAAAATCAAAATTTTACTACATGAACAGGGAGAATTCATACAGAATAATACAATAATTTCAAAGATATTGGATGTGTAAGACATGTTTTGGAAAAAAGAGAAAGGGAGGAGGACAGGGTATTAGATTTCAGAAGTGAGAATGGGCGATTTGCAAATAGTTGAGAAAGAGGGTAACGTGGTGGGAAAATCCTTACTAGGCAACTCAGAAAGGATGGAGAGCAAGGGGTATTCCCTAACAGGCTTGGAGTCTTCTTGACCAATGGTGGTGTGAAAATTCTTAAGGTGAATAAACCAAGGCTCTCTTCCTAAAATAAGTTTTTCTATCTGAATCTTGAGTAGGAAAGGCAGGGAGGCTTAAAGGTTCTTTCTGAGTCTTGTTTCTTAATAAACAGCTTAGAATTAATAACCCAAAAAGGCAGCTTCGAGGTGGCAAAATTTCGATCCCTTCACAACCCAAAGCCTAGCAGAAGTTTAAATCTTTATTTCTATTCTTTTCACATAATGATATTAAATTATTTGATGTTCTAGGAATTTTTTTTGTTTGGAAAAAGAGTTTAAAATTACGACTATTTTCTTGAGCTACAATTACTTAAAAAATCCTCGCGGCTAGATTTTGACTATTTTGGTGTGAGAAGGGGCAGGCAGTTGGCATGTTACATTTGCATAATTCCTTGCTGTAAGAATATATTTTAATATGCTGTCAGTGTCCTACTTATTTCCTTTAAGACTTAAAGATTTCATTGGCTTCAGACTTCCTTTGATATACTTGTGAGTATCTGGAAATGCTGGGGAATTAACGCTACCTGCAGAAGCCCTCAGTCAGTAGCTGGTGGGAGTTAGGGTGTAATGTAATTACTTCAGCTCTCTCATCCCTTGGATGGAATGATTGTAAGGTGGAGTTAAGTTCTAGTCATGGAATAATAACCCAGCCTTTATTAGCTGTCCTCTCTTTGCTGTTGCTCCCATACCAGTAATGCCCAAACCTCCCTAATAAACTGTTTGCAATCAAATCTTTGTCTCAAATCAAACCAAATTCAATTGGGGAATACCTAATCAAAAACAAAACTCTTGGCTTCAAGCTATATTTTAATTTATTAGCCTCAGAGATTTAAAAAAGAAAATCTTGATTTAATCCACTTAACAAGTACAGTAGTCTTTCCTTCGTTTACAGGGGGTATTCCAAGACCCCCAGTTGGTACAAACTGCAGATAGTACCAAACCCTATATGTACTATGTTTTTCTTATGTGTACATACTTATGATAAAGTTCAATTTATAAATTAAGCACAGTAAGAGATTAATAACAACAATAATAAAATAGAACAATGTAACAATACAGTGTAATACAAGTTATATGAATGTGGTCTCTCTCAAAATATCTTATTATTCTGTACTTACCCTTGTGATGTGAGATGATAAAATGCCTATGCGATGAGATGAAATGAGGTGAATGACAGATATTGTGATGTAACATTAGGCTACTATTGATCTACTGATACCTCAGAAGGAGGATCATCTGCTTTGAGTGATTCTGGATCATGGAACCATGATGATGTCATTGGTTAGGTGTCAGAAGCAACTGATGTTGATGTTTTCAGACTGCAATTAAATATTAAATATTTTCAGACTGCAGTTGACCTCGGATAACTGAAACAGAGGAAAGTGAAACTGTAGATAAAGGGGGACTACTGTACTTTATACAGGCATACATACCTCTTTTTATTGTATTTCACAGATGTTGCGTTTTTTGTAGATTAAAGGCAAGACTCTCCACCAGCGAAAAGATTATGACTTACTTTATTGTGATACTCGCTTTATTGTGGTGATCTGAAACTGAACTTGCAATAGCTTGGAGGCATGCCTATATATTTTCTTTATCTGGTAGTACACGTTAATTGTCTACTAAATAATGTATTTTTTTTTAAAGGGAAAACTTTTGTACATCTAAATCATGATTGAAACAATTAAAATACAGTGAAAGCATCAGGAAAATATGTACCTAGGTTAAACATCATATTTTAAGAGTTTCTAGTCTCGATAATGACACTTAAAGACAGCAAAATATGTACTGAGTGCTAATTTTAGTGACTAACTTATTGTACTTTTTATTGTTGTTTTTCATACCATTTTTTATATTATAGGATAGGCAAGGACTTATAAAGAATTTGTAATTTTCATGAAGATGATTTCTGAGGTCATATACAGTCATGTACCACTTAACAACAGGGATACGTTCTGAGAAATGCATTGTTTGGTGATTTTGTCATTGTGCAAACATAATGGAGTATACATACATAAACCTATATGATATTGGTGGCTACACATATAGCCTGTTGCTTCTGGGCTACAAACCTATACAGCAAGTTACTGTACTGAATACTGTAGGCAGCTGTAACACAATGGAAAGTATTTGTATATCTAAACATAGAAAAGGTACAGTAAAAATACAGTCTAAAAGGTAAATTGTACACCTGGGGCATTTACCATGAATAAAACTTGCGGGGCTGGAAGTTGCTCTTGGTAAGTTGGTGAGATAGTGGTGAGTGAATGTGAAGGCCTCAGACATTACTGTATACTAATATAGACTTTATAAACACTGTATACTTATGCTTCATTAAATTTGTAAAAATTATTTTTCTTTTTTCAATAATAAATTAACCTTAGCTTACTATAAATTTACAGTTTTTAATTAAAAAATTTTTTTTGATTCTCATAACACTAGCTTAAAACACAAACACATTGTACAGTTGTACAAAAATATTTTCTTTATATCCTTATTCTATAGCTTTTTTCTATTTTAAAATTGATCTTTTTAAAAAATTTTTTATCTTTTGAACTTTTTTTGTTAAAAACTAAGACACACACATTAACTTAGGCCTAGATAGGGTCAGGATCATCACTATCACTGTCTTCTCCCTCACATCTTGTCCCACTGGAAAGCCTTCAGGGATGGTAACACACATGGAGCTGTCATCAACTATGATAGAAATGCCTTCTGGAATACCTCCTAAAGGACCTGCCTGGGGCTCTTCTTGAGAAGCTCTGACTCTTCAGAAATATGTTCATGGTGGTTTGCTTGGTTTGTATCTTTTTTTGATCACAGATTTTCCTGTAAGCAGATAGCACTAGGATGTTATGATGACAACAACGTGACTAGGCAATAGGAATGTTTCATTTCCATTATAATCTTATGGCACTATCATTGTATATTCAGTCTGTCATTGACCCAAAGATCATTATGTGGCACATTGCTATGACATTTAATACACGTTAATGTAAGAGCACTCCATTATGAATTGCCTCTTAAGTGTCTAGGATACCAATGAATGCAAAATAAAGGATTTTGGAGAACTAGAGATTACACACGCAAAAGTCATCCCTGCCTTGAAAGACATGGGGTGAATATGACTCTCCTAGGTTCTTTGGGGGCAGTTAATTGCTTAAGTTTGCAGCTGTAGTCTGGCCTCCTAAATGTGTCGGTTATCCTGAGAATGTACTGCCTTGGCCATGTGGATGATGGGGTCAGTGGTCATGATGGAACCAAAATCATTGTCATTAACAGGAAGCACATCTCTGTGTTGGGCCAGTACTATGTCCTGTAATGCAGGGAGAGAGGCTGTAGAACATGGTGACTCATTGTGCCACTTACTGTCATCAGATAAAATGAAGATAATTTCTACCCTTCAGGGTGTTTATAAAGATTAAATTGATAAAAACAGTTTGAGCACAGTGCCTGATAGATAGTAAGCTCTTGATAAATGGTAGCTGTTTGTCCAAATCAGTACACTTCCAAAAAAGGAAAGTGCTAAAATTATACATATTATGTAATTTATAAATTACCTAATTTAAAAATTATATATTTATTGAAAAATTAGTTTTATTATATGGACAGGCCTACAAAATAGTTGTATTTAAACATTTTTGAAAATGAAATTTAAAAAAAATCCATGTACCTTAAAGCAAAATAAATAACTTTTATGTTATCTTACTTGAACATTAAAAATAAGTAGATTATTTTGTTATTCACATACTCAACTTTTTGGTCATATCTAGCTCTAATGCCAAATCACTGGCATTTTTCTGAAGAATGCCTTTTTTTCTAATATGTATGTTATTTTAAATTTTCCATAATGTCTACAACTGTTTTTGAAGTTACACTTAATGATAATAAAAATTGAAATTGACACCTTCAATCTATTCTTCTCTGTAAGCCATAATATTTTTACTTGAGAATCATGATCTCTCTACAAGAACTGAGTTATCAGCTGAAAACTGAATGAATTCTGGTAAATGGAGAATATGCTCAATTGTAATATTTTTGTGTTAAAATGTATAAATAATCAGCTAAAATATAACCCTTGATACTATTTTTTTTCCAGCTTCCATTCAGAGTACTTTTCCTTGACAAACATTTCTAGAATACAATATTCATCAAATAAATGATCTCTAGATATGATTCTTCTGATGTTTCCCCAAACTGGAATACTACAAAATCATAGGCCTTTCTACTTTTGTTCCATTTCAGCAGGCATTATAACAGTTTCTCCCTACAGTGGATATATTCTAGAGAGCAATTATGGAATTTCAGTATTAAATCTTGGCCATGATTTGAGTACCTATCATTTAATTTATTCACTTCTTTCTTTGTTATAGTTGAGATGTTTCAGTGTTTTCTTTATTGCAAGTTTTGTTTTTAAATAATTGTAATTCTCCAAAAGCTTCAAAAACTGAAGATTTCTGGTGCTCCTTGAATTCTTTGGTTAAATTTCTAACTGATATTTCACAAACATACTTCAAATCTAGAGGAGTTGTTTATGAAAAAATTCGATACCATTGATAGGACACAGTTTGATTTTACTAATAGTAGCAATTAGTAATGGGCAGTGAAGAGAGAAGCCCAGTATTGCCATGTTGAAGTTGTTTATTTTTTTTTAAATTCAACATCAGCCTCATCATTAAAATTTTGTAGTTTAATTACTTGGCATATTCAAAATTTACAAATTTTGACAAATATAGCTTCTATTTCAATTGGTATAATAATGCAACTTTGGGTGAAATGATGACTTTTATACTGTAACCAATTCCAATCACATTTCTGCTTCATATCTTAATTTAAAATTAGACATCTCAAATTAGTAAAATATTGTTTTCACCATGGACACAACGTTCCACCAAAATTATAACCATAAAAAGAAATGCTTTTATATTTAATGTTGAACTTTTAAACTAAATTTACAGGGAGAGTCACAATAATGTCAAATGTTTCATCTTAAACAGACTAAATTTCCAAAAGCATTACTTTGATTTCATGAATTAGATAAAAAGTCAAACCAGTTTTAGAATTAATTGATATTTCTAGGTGAAGCCTTGGTAACACTGATATAAAATTAGAAACACTGAATTGTTTATAAAGATTCTTCTGTTTTCTTTGCCAAACACATAACTTTCAATTCACTTTTTGTACATGAACACAGACATTTGCAATAACTGGACAATCACTGGATCTAAATGTTACATAAGCACAGCTACAGCTGCATGGGATAAATCATAAACAAGTACAGGGTTCTCAAAATAGCTACTAATTTTTGATGTCTATTATGTCTCTTCAGCAGATTTGCATTTTGGGGTTTTCACTCGGTTATTGGTATCACTTTGTCCCTCATGGGTGTGGGGGTGGCAAATGTTGATTTTGCGTGATTTCACATTCATCATTAACTTGAGAAAAAAATTAATCACTTGATGTTTTACTAAATGTAAACTTCCATTTTTGAGCTCACTGCACTTGAAAATGCTTATTGCAAAATAAAAAAGCATCGCCAAATAATAACATCATTAGTAATTGTAGATATACGTCATATAAGCAATGACCAAATCATTGTGTTAAGAGTGTTCAGATTGGTCTCTGTATGCTGTATGGAAGCACTCTTGATCTTTTCCCAGCAGATAGTTAGAATACCCTAACCCATAATTTCCCACCCTTCCCACAGACTCTACCAGCTGTGCCTTCACGTTCCATAAACCCATAGGCCTGAGCATGATCATGGCAAGCCTAGCTGGTAAATCCAAGGGCATAGAGCATCAGAGTGCTCTCTCACCACCACAGAGAATGGAGGGCTTAGCTGTCTCTGGCAGCTCTTGTTTGAATGCATTTTTTTTTGTAAGCAAATGCCCTGCTGTCTCAAAAAGAAAGTGGTAGCTCTATTGTGTTTGGAAAGGATTGGGGAAAATGGAGATGAGTCATTGCTGGTCATCTTTATTTGGATGACATCTCTGTTTGCTGCTTGTTTTAGCTCAGGCTGCTATAACACAATATCATAGACTGGGTGGCTTAAACAACAGATATTTCTCACAGTTCTGGAATCTGGAATTTCAAGATCAAGATTCCGTGTCTGGTGAATACTGCTTCCTGGTTTGCAGATGGCCGTCTTCTTGTTATGTCCTCACATGGCCTTTCCTCGATTGTGCAGGGAGTGGGGTGTGCGTGTGGTGGTGGTTTGGTTTCTTTCTCTTCTTACAAGGGCACTAATTCTATTGTGAGTATTGTACTCATGACCTCATCTCCACTAATTACCTCCTCAAAGCCCCACCTCCAAATACCACCACATTGGGAATTAGGGCTTCAACATATGACTTTTGTAGGGGGTGGGGACACAAACATTCAGTCCATAGCACTGCTTATGTGCTTCACATAGTACTGGACAAGACCATGGAGGAAATTTAGAAATACAAAGTGGAGGGCTGCTCAACCAATCTCAGCCTCTTTTAAAGTGAATATTAATAGTAATTCTCCATTGAAGTGAAGATATCAAGGCAAATGTTAAACCAAACAGGATGGCAGGACAGTAGGCCTAAACCATGACTGTCCAGGGCAAAAAGGGACCCTAGCCTTTATCAGGAAGGATGGCACCTTATCATAAGAGAAGTTTTTATATGGAAACACTAGAGGGCGCCTTAGACTGTAATTAAGAATTCTGCTTTAATTTATACAAGGTAACACATACTGTACCAAATTGATGTTATAAGTTTCAGTAGTGAATAGTTTATAAAGCTTTAAAATAATCAGAAAATAGCAAATGCTTTATTTACTTAGATCGATTCATATCAGGTGATTTTAATATTCCAAAAAATATGAAAAAAAACTTAATACAAATGTTTTGTTATGCTAAAGGTTATGATAATCTTATTGTTTTACGACACAGTTTTTAAAAAAGTCTTCAGAGTGCCTTAAGTTTAAAGGTTAGGTTGCAATTTGCCCTCACTAATTGAGATTTTATTTTTTCTTGGGGAGTTGTGGGAGGGGGAGAGAGTGCTATACAGTCAATTAAAACAACTATAGCATTATCCTTTTATTGAGATGAATCTAATGATATTGTTTTACATACATATGGCACCCACTGTTCTTATCATAGGTGTTGACAAGTACTGCAGTCTTTAGGGAAACAATATGAGCCTTGGAAGAAAATGTCTGACCTGACACCTGGTCTACGGCCCATGGTTCTGTCCCCGCGTCTGTGACTTTGGGCAAATCTTATATTTTTTCTGGGTCTGTTTCTTAGTAAAGTGATGGGATCGACTGCTAAGTGTTTTTTAAGTCTGAAGTTCTCTAATCATGACTTTTACGCTTAACTTTGATTAGTCATAAATTTCTGTTTGCATGTCATGTCTAGAATTTACCTTCAACTCACATCATGAAATCTGCCACACTGTGAAAACTGGATTCAGGAGAAAGTGGGGAGGTAGGTGGTTCCCAGTTTTGGGGTATCATCAAATTTTTTTACAGTGGCTCATTTTTTACACTAGAAACAGATAGTTTTTGTCAGCTGCTAGAAAATACTCATACAAGCACAGTTGCCCAACCTCAAACTTCCCTTGAAACAAAAATGATGGTGAAATGTTTAGATTTCAATGACTTCCCTGCTAGGATTCAGACTAGATAAAAAGTGAGAGGCCAAAAATCACTTGAAATTTTAAATCAAGTCTAATTAGTCTGTTTCTGATGTTGCGAAAACAAATTAGATACACATTTGCCAGATAGATATAAACCCCATCTGCCCTCATATAATTGAGGCCAGACTGTTTAGTGATCTGGTGTTTGATTGAATATTGTTGCTACACAGTGTTTTAACTCTTGAGAAATGCTTTGACATTCTTAACTGAGTTCTGCTTTTAAAACAAACATATTGTTGAATGGCGTAATCTTTACAAGGAAAAATAAAATGTTAGCAACATTCATCTCTGTTGAAAGGATAATAATTTGGTTGGTGGAATTGTACAACTCCTGTCTTATATACACATTAAAAAAGTGGTTCTTAGCACATTTGTAAATTCATAAAAATTTCAGTAATCTTTTGCATGTCTTTGTGTGCGTATGTGTCTGTATGTGCATCTGCGTGTATGTGTCTGTGTCTTTTATCTGTAGGTGTATCTCTGTGTGCTCATGCTTCAAGTATACAGTCACTACAATTAGTAACTCTTGGATGATAACTTGTTTTAGATCTTGAAAGTTTCTCTATATTTCATAATTCCTCATCTGTGATGATGAAATCAAAATTTAAAAGATCCCAAAGGGAACTTCCCTCTTTTCATAATTTCTTCATGACTCATAATGTCTGAACCGAGTCTTGGGAACAGCAGGCAAAGAAGGGGAGGAAAGGACACAGAAGCTAACCCAAAGAGCAGGGTAAGGCAGGGGTCCTTACGGGACTCACTCCAGGGAATGTGGGAAGGTGAGTGAACATCTAGTCAAGTCGTCAAGTCTGCAAGGAGACCCCAAGTGGAAGCCTAAGGAGGTCAGTGTCAGGAAGATTCAACCCATCCATTCACCAACTCCATATTGTGCCTAGTTTGTGCCAGGTGCTACAATGAGTGAAATGAATGTGGAAGTTGTTTCCCTCGAGCATTTTAAGGACTAGTAGGTAAAACAGACGTAGAAATAAACCATGATAAAATCATAAATGCTAAGAGGAGTGCCACAGGAACCCCAGGAGTTCAGGCTGTGGGCAGGCAGGAGAAGACCTGACCGAGGACAAAATGCCTGATATCTCTCAAAGAAAGACAAGCGTTCTCCAGGTGGACAGCCATCTTTCCTAGGTGTGAATGGAGGGAACGTGAACCTCATCCTGGTGCTGTGTAGACGAGGGGCAGGGATACATTTTGGGAAATGGCAGAAGTACCTGTTAGAGATGGAGCTCGGTTCTTTTAATGATACATAAAGTCTCTGATGAACAGGCTGGCTTGGGTTCAAGATGGTACTTTCTGAATCTATTTTGCTGTTCTTTAGAGTATCTTCATTTGTTTAAAAAGTGCAACCGTTTCCTCAGGCATTTAGCCAAAAAATTAATTTTATTACTCTTCATTAAAAGCATGTCAGAAATAACTCTGGGGGAAGAGAGAGATAAAACGGATATCAATATTTACATAATCATTTTTAATGAGATCATTTTCGAGATTATCGGTCAAGACTCTCTTAATTGCAAATGACTGAACCTCCACTCAAACTAGTGTATGCAAAAAAAGGAAATTTGTGGGTTCGTAATTGGGAAATCTAAGAGGGTGGGGACAGGAATAGCTGGACCAGAGTTTCGGATGTTGCTACAGAACTCCTCTATGCCCTCCATCTCTGTTTGCCTCTCCTTACAATTTTGGATCCTACAGTTTTAAAACAGTATTTTCCTTGAGAAACCTAATGAGGTGGAGAACTTGGGTTGGATTAGCATATGCCAGGCAGCTTGCTGGTCTTTTGGCCACCATGGTACAAGCGATGAAAAAACTGTAGATAAAATTACAAAATAAAGTTCTCTTGTACCCCATTCCTCAACTTTTGTGGAACAAGAGTGTCAAACATTGGGAATAAAAAATGTCACACATTAGCAATGAGCAATGATTGAAGGTGATAAACTGATTCAGGTAACAATAAGAACAACACTTTGAGTGCTCAAAATGTGCTAGGTATTTTTCCTAAAACTTTTATGTGTAACATTTCACATTCATCAAAATCCGATGAGATAGGCACGACTGTTATCTCTGTGGATGAGGTAACTGAGGCACTGGGAGTTGAGGAGATTGCCCAGGGTCACACACTAGTCCATAAAAGTTTGTTTTCAGTCATATGCTCTTAACCATGTGCTGTACAACAAAGTTTCATGGTGTAATAATTAGTGAATAAGATCTGTGAATGAATAACTATTGTGTTACAAAGATACTAAGTACATGATAAAGAAAGAAAGAGGGAAAACTCCATACTTTTCTTTAGCCCAATCATTTGATGACTTCACCCAGCTCCCAAGGGTTCAGTGGAGCCCACTCAGGGTGGGGAATGGATTTCCCTGGGCCATATCAAGGCTTACCAAAAAATAGTGAATATGGATTCAAGGTCACCCACTATCAACCCTTGGGAGTTGGGTTCAGGGATGGCATAGAGGAGCACGGGGAACAAGAATGGAGTCTACTTCCTGAGACAATAGGTAAAATGCAATGAGGAGACCTTGCTTGAACTGTCCCCACAGTTCTGTAACACCAAATGAGGAGACATTCGAGTTTTTCTGTCTGTTTGCTCTGGGAGTCAGACCAACTTGGGTAGATAATGGTGTCCACTCCTAGTGGAACCAGAGAAGAGGGACAGACACTGAAGTGCAGGACTAAAACTGGTTTCAGTAGGGGGTGGGGGAGGTATGTGTGAGATTGTTTCCCTTTGCTAAATTTTTTCTTTTTTCTTTTGTTGTAATTTTAAAAATTGTGGTTAAATACGCATAACATAAAACTAACCATTTTATTTTATTTTATTTTTTCCCCCTTTTTAATTTTCTCCCCCTGCTTCCACCCCTGACCTATGGTATTGCTGTTTCCCCTTAAGAACTGGATCTCTGAAGACAGGGCGTCTCCTCCCACAAGCTCGCTGCGTGCACCTGGGGCCTGGCACACCCAGGGCCTGGTGCACCAGGGATATGGTCCATGGCTCCACCTAGGGCGTGAACCCAGGACCTTCTGGGCAGACATGCTAACCACTACGCTATGGAGCCACCCCTAAAACTAACCATTTTAAAGTGTACAATTCAGTAACATTAGTACCTTCACAGTGTTGTACAATATATATCACTGCTATCTACAGGGATACCCTGTTTTATTGCATTTCACTTTATTGCACTTCACAGATATTGCATTTTTACAAATAGAAGGCAGGACTCCACCAGTAAAAAAATTATGAGTTGCTTTGTTGTGGTGGTCTGGAACTAAGTCTGCAATGTCTCCAAGGTATGCGTGTTTTCTTTTTCATCATTCCAAACAGAACACTTACTATTCCACCTCCCCCATCCCCAGCCCCTGGTGACCTCTTTTCTACTTTCTGTCTCAGTGAATTTGCCTGTTTTACTTACCTCATGTAAGTGGGATCATTTGATTTGTCCTTTTGTAACTGGCTTCTTTCATTTAATATAATGTGCTCAAGGTTCATCCATGTCAGAGCATGTGCTAGAATTTAATTTCTTTGTTAAAATTATGAGACTGGAGAGGAGATGGTATGAGGTGATCTGGGCTTGCCCTCCATGGATGGCAGTGAGAGAAAGCAGAGCAGAGGTGCAGTCCTCCTGCCCTTCAGGAAGTTCCAAGTTGTGATTCGGCTGCTGCTTTGCCATTTACTAAGTCTAGCAACTGGTGTGATTGATGGGGCAACAGAAAAACAAACTTCTTACCCCCAACCTATTCCCAGATTCCTTCTCCGTACTGCCTAAAATGCAGAGACTAGACAGTGGTCCCCAACCTTTTTGGCACCAGGGACTGGTGCTCCTATGAGAATCTAATGCCTGATGATCTGTGGTGGAGCTGAGGTGGTGATGTTAGCACTGGGGAGTGGCCTGCAAATACAGATGAAGCTTCACTCCCTTGCCCGCCACTCACTTTCTGCTGTGTGGCCCAGTTCCTAATGGGCCACAGACTGATACTGGTCCGTGGCCTGAGGGTTGGGGACCCTTGGACTAGGAGATTGACTTGATTTAACAGTGAGAGAGAATAGGGAGTTGAGGTGGGAAGAAGGCCTGTCAGTTATTCACACTTTAATATGAATTAGTTTCATCAGATCATTTTCGAGCACTCTCAGCTGACCTAAACAAATAAGAATTATGATGTTGGAGTGAAGGATAGAGTAAAGCTGAAGTTTTGGAGCATATGTATGGTCGCTTATTCAGACAACCTCTAAGCCCCAGGCATCTGGGGAGAAGGAGGAAGAGAAGAACCCAGAATTGAGAGAAAAAGGGCAGTCTTAACTGGGACCGGATGGTACACCTGCCTGGCCCACCAGGAGCTGTCATTCAAAGCACCTAAGGGCCCTAGCCCACCTGCAGTCTTGAAGAGGAATGGGAGAGCCAGACTTTGCAGCCTCCCTCCCTCCATCCTTTGTAGATTCTCTGGAGATGGAGACATGAAGAAGTTTCCAAGGCTCGCTCTGGGTCAAGCAGTGCAAAACAGAAGTTCTTTGTAGAGACAGTTTATGTTCTATTCAGCTGTACTCTCACATGTTCTCTTCCAGCTCTAAGATCCTGTGTCTATGAATCTAAAGGATTCTGTGAAGGTTTACATACTTCGATACTCTCATAGGAGGCTGGGCCTTCTTTCACCTTAGTGTATTTCTTTCTTAGCGTAACATTGAATTGATTTGGTGAAAAGGTAGCAGCTTTGACCAAAGGTAGCATACTTTGAAGTATGTGCAGAGTCAGGAGACAGGAAGGAGGTTACTAGGTCTGTGTTGTTGACCTAATTCTGTATTATGTTTTTATTGACCGAGTTGATTATTTTTATTTCATTTCCTGGTAAGTGAATTACCTTCATTACTTTCAATTTTTCCACATCCTTGTTCCTTACAACATTTTACATGCACTTGAAAATTCCCTGCCTAAGCTCTTTCTCATTCTTTTAAGCTACTAGGAACAATATTATTTGAACAGCAGCATTGTTGCTGTTATTATAAACACCCTGGTCTTACACGTAATTTGTATGAAGAATAAGTTAATATTTATTGTCAAGTCTTTAAAGGAGCTGTGTTTGTTGTGTTGCATTTTAATATTTAATGTACCATCTTAATCTTTTCACTTTAATCACCTTCCTTGAGTGACTAAATATGCGTAACTAAATCTGGCTTTCTTTCACTGACTCTGAAATCTTTTTTCTTGTTAAACCAGTTAGTCGTTCCCCAAGTTATATTCATCGTATACTGTGGTTGCTGGCATTGCTTTTTGTGTTTCGATTTCAGTGAAAACACTTAAACAAATCACTTTTAAAAATACATGTTCTCATTGTATTTTGAAACTGATACTCATTTTATCTTGATGTTAGGTTGGACATAAGAGAGATATTCTAAGTTAATGTTCAAACTCATAGGCAGCATGACTTTCTTTTTTCTAAAACTTGCTCTGTTATGTCCAATTTCTGCTGGTATAACATAATAAAAAGACTCTTCTCTTCTGTAAGTTTGATTTTTGTATCCCTCTGATATTCAGTAAATTTTGAGATTCTCTTCAGTCCTAAAATTTAGGTGGAAACAGTAATTCGATTAAACATGGCTTTTAAAAATGTTTAATAACAAGATGTCCTTGCTTAAAAATTGTCTTAATAGTCAGGATATTCCAACAGGAATGATTCTTATGGCAGTATTAAACCCTTCCTGTTACGTGTATGATGAGTGTGATTGATTTATAGTCATGCGCTGCATAACGATGTTTCAGTAAATGATGGACTGCATATACTGTGGTGGTTCCATGAGATTATAATGGAGCTGAAAAATTCCTATCACCTAGTGATGTCATAGCCATTGTAACATTGTAGGGCAACATATTACACATATGTTTGTGGTGGTGCTGGTGTAAACAAACCTATTGCCCTGCCAATTGTATAAAAGTATAGCAAGTACAATTTATGTACAGTAAATACTACTTGAGAATGACAAGAAATGATTATGTTACTGCTTTATGTTTTTACTATATATACTTTTAATCATGACTTTAGAGTGAACTTTTTCTACTTATAAAAAAAGTTTGGTGTAGGACAGTATTATACAAGCAGTAGCTGCATACCTCTTGTGTTTATTGCATCTCTTGATAGTATCATTTCTCTTGTTGCTTGATTTTTATAGTAATGTGCTGTACAGGCTTGTAGCCTAGGAGCAATGGGCTATACATTATGGCCTGGGTGTATAGTAGACTGTATTGTTTAGGTCTGTGTAAGTGCACTATGATGTTTGCACAGTGACAAAATCACCTGACGACGCATTTCTCAGAATATATCCCTTTCGTTAAGTGGTGCATGACTGTATGTGTGTGAAACATATAGTTAGTGCAAATAAACACATTTAGTAACTCTTTAAGGAACAATTTTCCCTCCCCCATAAAAACATAAATCTATTTTACAAGAAGTGATAAAATTTATATTTTGTAAAAAATGTAATTTTAAATTTATTTAATAGGTGGTTTTTGCACATTAAATATGCAATATAATAGTTGTGTTTCCTTTTCCTGTTACTGAAGAGAAAAATGACTTTAGTGGACAAAACAAAAAAAAGTTTTAGGCCTCTGTCCTTAACTCTGCCTGTATTCCTTTACTGTAGCTATTAACTGAGTAGATTGCTATAATTACATAGTTTGTCTTTGCAGCAGCCTCTACTAATTCAGTTGAAAATCAGATTAAAACGAAACAAAGTTTCCTTTTTCTTGTGTGTCCAAACCCATAATTTAGACTGCTTTGAACTTTTAAAAGAATGCTTAGCCAGTTTTTTTTTTTTTTGCCAACCACAATTTAATATAACTTCTTTAAAAGCAAGAAAATTGTGCCACATCCAAAGATCCTAGATTTCGTTGTTTAGGAGCTGTTTCTGATGATGGGGCAAATTAAGCATCTATTATTTTTTAAGTATAGTTGACCCTCGAACAACATGGAGGGTAGAGGCATCAACCCCTGCACAGTCAAAAATTCATATATAACTTTTGACTTCCCCAAAACTTAACTACTAATAGCTTACAGTTGACCAGAAGCCTTATCAATAACATAAGTCAACATGTTTTGTATGTTATATATCTGTTATAAAATGTATTATTACAATAAAGTAAGCTAGAAAGGAAATGGAAATCAGGAGGAAGAGAAAGTATTTATTGAAAAAAATCTGTGTATAAGTAGATCCATGCATTTCAAACCCGTGTTGTTCAAGGGTCAGATGTAATGGGAGAGAACTAGGGCTGGAAAACCAGAGGTGAATCTTAATCAACTCAGACGAAGAGTTGGCAAGGATGAGATTCTCTATTTTTGACCTTAGTATTGCCTTGGGTCTTTTGTTTTTATGTAGACTTCCTCCCTTTTCCTTTCAAATTTTTCTTCATACAAGCTTTAAAAAAATTGATAATATTTGGATGCCCTTTGAGCTTCGGAAAGACATTTTTTTGGAGTTCAGTCTACTGGGTCCATTTAGTTCTGTGTTTTCATACTGTATTCATCAGAAAAACCTGAAGTAGAATGAAGCACACAGCAGTATTAAGTTATCTCAAGTTCCTTCTTGCGTCATTTCAGCTGTAGTGTTTCTCTTCCTTTTGAGGCTCAGAAAACGGGGACCTTTGGAAGCAGGGAATCCCCAAGCTGAAAAAGCTCCACTGTGGCTCAACATCCTGCAAACTATTCTTCCACTTCCCCATATAAGTCCAATATTTAATTTATGATTTAGTTAATGCTAAATGGAGGAGCTCTGGCTTAAGCAGTCGTGAAAGGGAAACTGTTAGCTCTAGTTCTATAGCACAGCAAAGGGAGAACATAACTATGTCAACTTGGAGATTTTTAATAAATAGAGAAACGAGGGATTGTTTATGATTTACAAAAGGAAATTTGGAGTGGTGATTAAGACTAGAACCACTGGTATTAGATAAATCTGGCTGAGCCATTGACTACCCAGGTGACTTTGATCTCACTAAAGGATTTCCATCTGTAAAGATACTACTAGTATATAATGTTTAGGGGATATTGTAAAACTAATGTACCTATGTTGATATCTAGTATAAGGAAAATTTTCAGTAAATGGATCATTCATTCATAACTTTATTCATAAATATTTTGTCATGTATGTACCAAGAGAAATATATTATAAATTTCTTTGTGGCTGTTTAGTTGAAATAGAATGATGGCTATTGTCTACAGTGTTAAAGGTACTCGTGGGTAAGGTAAATTAACATTTAACATTCATGAGTATTGATATAACTGAAGGCAATTTTCCTGCCTCTTGCCTGGTGAACTCCTATTTGTCTTTTAAACCGAGCTCTTTATCGCCTTCCCTGATCTTCCAGATGGCTCTTTCCTTTGTGTTTCCTTTGTACCAGGGCCACTCTTTTGTTGTTATCTTTATCTTAGGGTTCCTGCAGTCTCCCCTTCTGGACCGTGAACATTTTGAAAGGGGAATTGTTTTATTCATACTTACTTTCCCCTCTCCCAGCCTCCCACCCTACTGCTGTCTAGTACAGGACCTGGCATAGAGGTAACTATTACTTAGATTGAAATAGATTGCATTTAATTAAATCGAATACTTATAGAGAGGAGAGGGCCATACAAAATATTTGGGGCTCACAAGACTGTTAGCTAAGTCCATAAGGTGTCTCAAAAATAAGCTGTCTTGTTTTTGATTCCAGGACCCCAATCTTGACTTAGCACCAGATTACACATCATATTTGATGTCACTCAGGACTGCAGTTGTCATTATAGACAAACAGGGTGGTGTGATTCAGCTGCCAGCAGATGTCAGGTTTCTCCAGGCTGTACAAGTGGACTGGCTGTTCTTTGGGATATGAACAGCCATGTAGTTGGTTCAGTCTACTGGAATTAAGATTATCAGTGTGACAGTAGGCAATAAGGGCTCAGATACAAGCTCAGAAATTGTGTTCAGATGTGATGGTTTTCCTGGTGAGAATGAATGGATTTAATATTTGTTTTGGCCCTGTCGATGGGGGTATCTTTTTATTTGTAGCCTCTCTTGAGGCACGAGTTTACTTTTGTGTCCTTCAGTATCCTTTTTAAGAAAATGGAAATAGTTATTCCATGTATGGTGGCAGTTAAAAATAACACGGTTATATCTTTAAATATTAAAAATATCTATGAGCCATTTTTATGTACAAAATTTTTATGTAATTGCTACATCTGTTACATAGATTGCAGTTTTACTAGAGATTCCTTTCCAGAACTTTGGTATTCTTGAGAGGACAGCGTAGTAAGTACATATTCTTCTACCTGTTGAAATTTTTTACTCTCTGTTTGGTGAGTCTATTTTTCTTATTTTATTCAAGAATTGACTCGAAGTTCTTTTTTCTCTGGCCATAACCCCCCAAAGGTGGGATAGTAGGAGAGTCCTGCCATATGTGAATGCAATGGAGGGTGCGTTGTCTGTATAAAACAATAAAACCAACAAAAAGTTGGTCTGCTTTTTAATATCACCATGAGATGACAATTCAAAACAAATGTCAGTGATAAAATACTCTTCCCTGAAAAAACTCTGTTGTTCACCTAAGTTCTAAGTTCTGTGTGGTTACCAGTTGAATTTTAATAATATATATGTAAACTATAAATTAGTACATTTATATGGCTTATTCTTTAATAAACATTGTTTCTATGTAGAAGTTAATTTGGAGAACTCCTACTTAAACATTGAGCAACATCCATTCACTTAAAATTTTTTATTGGGGTAACATGGTTAATAATGTTTTAAAAAAATAATGAACATTTCTTTTCTCACACAGTTTCTGAGGGTCAGTACCTGTGAGTGGCTTAGGCCCATGCTTCTGGCTCAGCCTCTTTCATGAGGTTTCAGTCATTTGTTGGTTTGCCTGGGGTGTAAGATCTACTTTCTAGCTCAGTCTTCAGGTCCCCTCTGGCTGTTGGCTGGAGGCTTCAGTTCCTAGCTATTTGGGCCTCTCCACAGGCCTGTCCATCATGGCCTCTGGCTTCCCCCAGTGTGAGTGATCCACATGCATTCATTTTGAGAGTAAGTTCCTAAAGGTTCAGAATTGTTTGAGCTCACTTTAGGTGTAGTTCTAGTCTCTGACCCCTGGTAACTATATATTTCTGTGTTTAAACTGTAGATTTGAAGTAAATAATGACAGTATAGTGATTATAGAGATTAAAAAATCTACGTACTTCTGTCACTCTTTGTGACATTTGGAGTTTTTGTTTGTGTTTGAAAATTGAAATGGTGAAACAGTGTAAATTGCAGGGGGTATGATTTTTATTTGTAAGTGTGAATTTTAGTTTACACATTCATTGTATTGAATTTGAAAAACATCTTTAAAATTAAAATTTATTTTTCTTTTTAAATTCTTGTTTGTTTTAAAACTAAAGAAAGAATAAGAAAATACAATTAATTACATCAGCCTGATTTATTATTGCCCTAAACAGGAACTTTCTCGGACATTTCCTTTTTATTGAAATTAACTTATTCAGTTACTATATTATTAATTATGTATAGGTAAATTAATGTTCATTATTAATAATAAAAACAGGCCAACATATAGATAAGTTTTTCTCTATTTTAAAATACATTAAAATAGTTAAAGGCTATTGTTTCATTCTTTTTTTCTCCCTTTTTGAATGGTAACCTTTCTTTTTTATTCTTTATTTTTTTGTTGTTGGCATGATGACATAAATAAAATTAAAGTGTCTCTGCCTGTGCTTCTTTTCTGGCCGTTGTTATTATTTGTTTTATTTTACAATTTTAACTAAAAATAGTTTTGCCATATAGAGAAGTGTGGTGTTAGATGATTTACTTAGGTCAAATTTGCTAAGGTATGTCATTGCTTCTGGAATAATTTTCTCTATAAACTTTGTCATCTCTAATAACTTTCCTTGTATTCCATACTTAGTTAAATAAACATATACTGCTTTTATATAACAGCACATTCCTAAAAAATCTGTATGTAATAAGAATCATTGGAAAACAGAGATATTTAAAATATATTCTTTAAACATACAAGTTATTCATTTTCTTTTCACTATGCATTTACCTTTCCCCTCTATTTCTCTTAAAAGAGAAGCAGGAAGCACCCGTAAAGGGATATTCTGTGTTCTGACAAAGAATGTTAGATGCTTCTCCCACCTACCTTACTTTTTGCTCTGATTAAGAGAGGCATAGCTCATTTCCATCCTGAAACAACTTTGTTCCAGCCTCCTGGGTTTTCACTTGTCTTACAGACTCTGCTTCCCATAACTCTGAAGTCACAGGTCAACTTCCTATCCAGATAGAGTCAAAGCAGCACAAAGTTCCCTACCAAAGAGAGTCCATGAACCATTCAGGTTAAAGATGAAGACATTTCCGTTTTCTCGATGTGGCCTGGGGACACGGTAGATGGAAATCACATCTAAGAACAGGCACATAATATGAGCTTGACTATATTGGTTAAATGAATGAGCTCCTCATACTTCATGTTAACAATCAACCAGGAATTTCTGGATGGCCCTTACAGTCCTTAAGGAAGAGCAGCAAGTTCTTTTAGTCCCTTCATATCTGCAGGCCTGGATATATTTACTTGTGAGTTTTCCCAAATGTATTTTCAGAAGAGCTCTTTTAACAGAATGGTTTGGGTCAAACTTCTCGGTACTTCATTCTATTCAAAATATAAAAAAGATGCCTGTGATGGGGTGGCTTGCCATCTGGACATCACTGTCATACTGTCAGAGGCCAGCCATTCCCTCCTCCTATAATTTTCCCTGCTTTGTTTGGCACAGGGGAAACCTCCCTGTCCTTTGGCCTCTTCCCACAGAATCTCCTTTTTGTTGGATGACAGTAGTTGTTAATCAGATATGCTCATCTGAGTGAATGCATTAGCTAAAGAGTATGTCACTGTCTCGGATAAAACAAAAACATTTCCTGAAGACGTTGAAGGAGAGCAAACAATGGTGTGAATTTCAGGCTAGTGGCGGAAAAAGTCACATGGTATTTCTGGAGAAGGAATTCTGGCTTCAGAAACATCAGGGTATAAATCCTGGCTCCTTAATCTATTAGCTAGGTGATCTTGGGCAAATGACTGACCTCTTTGAGACTTAGTTTTCTCATCTCAAAAACGGGGATGATAATTCCAATTGGCAGGGTCGTTGTTGGATTAAGTAGGATAATGGTGGTAGTAATACTTAGCACATAGTGGGCTCTATTAATTGGCAGGTGTGACTGTGATATTAAAGGCCATTTTAGGCTTCTCTGAAGCCTTATCCTTAAGTGTAAGTTTCTGCCTGGATAGCTGATACAAAGCACTTGCTTTCCTCAAAGTTAATAGTAAAAACTCTTTCTATCGAAAATGGTATTCAGACACTTGGGAATGTTTAGTCTGGATGTTAGTTTTATTATTTGCTTTGTGCCAGTTGTTTTATTATTCTTAAATCATCTCCCTTTGAATTTATTGGCGTCTCTTCTAGTATATGTGAGGCAGATTACTGAATAATTTAAAGGTTAAAGGGATGATACATTCATTTCAGGGCAGGAGCTTCTCTCTGAAAGAGGCCAAAGTTTGCCTCTTAAATATGAGGGTGATTTTATATATGGTCACAATAAAGTTAATAAAATCCTTTGGATGAGTCTCTTCCATTTACATATACAGATCTAGTGACGACTTCAATAGAGGCACACAATTATAGCTTGACTATATGTTAAATGGTAAGCCTCAGGATTTTCAACTTGGAGAGAAAGGCTGTTACTTTCCCTTATATCAAAAACCCCAATTGAAATATTAAGGAGTTTTAATAGCCTTTGATAAAAGACTCTGAGATGGAGATCTGAGCTATTTATTAATCTGGTATATTTAATTTCTTTGGGCTAGGGAGGAAAAATAGTTTTTCCTAAAAAAGTAATATCCACAGTAAATGAAACACTTAGACACTGGTGTCTATTTTTAATGAATGGATATGAGAGCTGGGAAAGCCATTTAGTTTGCCTGTATGTCAGTTTCTTTATAAAATGAGGGAGTTGAACCGAGTGTTCAGACTTCTTCTATCTCTGACTGGTAATGCAAATCATAAGGTTTGAATGACTGTTGAACACCTGTCAGTCACTCCGTACCCGTGAAGGTTGACCAGCCTCTAGAAGATTGTCTACTTTTGATATTCTAAGAAATGAAGTTGCTTGAATTTTTATAAATGAGAAAAAAAAGAGCAAGAGAATTTTGATTTTGCCTTCATTTTTATTTATTTATTTTTTAAAATCAACCTGCAAGTCACTACTGCATCTTTAAACTTAAATAAATGCTTGTTTCTGTTGATTTTTTCTGGGTGGCTTCTCAGAGTTGTGCTTTGCTCTGATAGAATGTGCTGTGTTAAAAACATTCTCCCTCAACCCTAAAATTCTTAAACTGTGACCACTGGCGGCTGCATCACACTATTTTCTGTAGGTTTATTAGAAATTTGCTTCATAAAGCTTAAACATGAGAAGCTCAAGTAAACTAGCATTAATTTTTAAGTGACCTTTTAAGTTCATATTTTCTACCAAACGTGACTTTCTTTTTTATTCTTTAAATTTCACTTAACTTTTACTAGATATTTTGGTGGTAACTTTGAGAGAAACATTGTTATTTTACTCCTTCCAAGAGTTTACACTTCGTTAGCATGTAACTAATTACATCTTAATAGTTTTTACCAAGTGCTTCAATCATACTTAAACTCACTTCAACCAATATGAGTCTCACAACATGTTTATAAAGTTAAGCACTGTTATAATTATCAACTTTTTATAGATTAGGAAATTAAGGTGTAGGAAAGTTAAATACCTTGCTGGGTATGTTGACATGGAAATCCTAGTCTGAGTTCAACTTTAATGCTTCACCAGTTCAGGTCAAATCAGCAAGCCTGCTGGTGCTACCCACCCTCTTTTGCACTTCAAAACATTTTCAGATGAGGAACCCCAAAGAATGAATTTGTAAAGGTTGACTTTACTTATTGTGACACTTCGGACAAATGGATTTTCTCTCCCTCTCAAAATACTATACAGGTCACTCCACATTTCTTTCTAAAGCCGGACCTGTGAAATAAATACAATGTGTATTTAAGTTAAGGATTTCAGAATGTTCAGCTTAGGAGAAAGCTGTGGGCCACAGTCAGTTCATTCATTCAACAGTTAAATGAGAGTCCTAGGGAATGGGGAAACAGCAGTGAACTGAAGAGACAAAAATTCGGGCCCTCATGGAGCTGACACTGTAAGGGACGAGGATGGGGAGACCATGAAACAAGTAAATAAGTGAAAACGTAGTCTCTCATCACATGGGGATATGTGCTATGGAGAAAAATAAAGGGATTGAAGTTTTTTAAAGAGTGTGAATCAGAAGATGACATTTAAGCTTAGACCTGAAGAAGGCAGGGAAGGAAGAAGCCTCTAGATGCATGGGGGAGGAAAGCTCCTGGCAGGGGAAACAGCAAGTGTAAAAGCCCTGAGGTGGACACACTTCTGGCAGGGTCAATGAGACCATTATAAGTGAAGAAAAAGAACTAATACAATGATTATATCAGAAGTGTCAGCATGTATTAAATAGGCACCTGGATAGGTGGGCCTTTGTGCGATTATAAGATTTCATAATGCTTTTAGTGCTGGACAGTGGAAAGATACCCCCTCAATTGTTTATGTAGAGGGTAGTGTTATTACTGATACTGTCAACTCTTGTAGCAATTTCAGTCTTTAAGAAAACTTTTTATTAGTATATTTTTCTGAATAGGGAATACATCCATAAAATATAAAGTTCAAGGGATATATAAGAGTGTATAAGTTAAAAGTGTCCCTTCTATACCCCAGACACCTAGTTCTTCTCCTGGAAGGCACGAATATTATCACAATCAAGGCCCTTAGATACAAACATAGCATAGAGGTAGCGGGCAACAGCTTTGGAGCCAGAGCATTTCAGTCCTGGTTTTGACATTCGCTACCTGTGTGACCTGGGCCAAGTGCTGTCTAAATGCCTCCATTTCCTCATCTGTAGAATGGAGAGAGTAATCATAAGATAGTTGTGAGGCTTAAATGAGGTTATATATTTATGTAATACATATATATAGAGAAAATATATAAATATAAAGAATTTAGCATAGTTTCTAGCAAATAATAAGTACTTGATAAATGTTAGCTATTATCAGCATATTTAGTTCTCATAGGAAGCTTTTAAGGTAATCCCATCGTACAGATGAGGAAAGTGAGTCTTAGGTCAAGAAATTTCCTAGGAAACTGAAGCTAGTATGAGAAAGTTCAATGATGGTCAATCAGAATTATAATACCACACTCTAGGGTTTCCTAGGTGTGTCATTGAGATAGCTCTTTTATCTCAATGATAAAAGATAGCTCTTTTATCTCAATGTCTTCCTTTCAACCAAATAAGGTGGTAAATGTCAGGTGAATGTAAATATAGAGACTCGTAGGTGTTTGCTTAAGAGCCTAATCAAATTTAATTCTTTTATTTTTTATGGTTTTGGCCAAGGATATTTCATAAATGCACACTTTTTTTTTTTTTTTTACTTTAGACAACTTTCATTCTTCTAGCCACTGGTTAATGAGCATGTGTGTTCCATGCAGCATATCAGGCACAGCGGGTGAAAAAACTAGATAAAGTCCTGCCCTATGATGGTTACAGTTAAGTGAAAGACGAAGAGATCTGTAAAATACTGGGTATTATTTGCTCTCATAGGGATTTGTCCAATTTGAGGAAAGGTTGATTTCCTTAAACCAATAGGCGTTTTCAAAAACTTTTTTTTTTTTTTGAGAATTCACCAAGTTTGTTGCTCATGGACATACATCAAATAATTCTTAGAAACAATAGGCTTGTTTTTCATTTGGTACGCCTGAGAACGTGCTAAACATTTGGTGGTGTTGCTTGCTTTGAAGGTCCAGTGGGTTGCAGGCAGGTATTGCATTGTTTGCCACCAGAGAAGTCATCATCAGTGTAGTGCATAAAGGAGGTTATGACTTCATAATGTACAAAAAGAAAACAATAAGTATGGATTTTAAATGGAATGCTGTAAAGGTGGGAAATGTGAGCACAGTTTGTCTTGAAACAACGTTAAATTATAAACATCGTCAGGTATTATTTCTTGGGTGGAGGAAGTGAAAAACCTTGAACCATTAATTCTGATTTGCCTGATATATATATGATCTACTCAGCCCTGCTATAGGCCTAGGGGGAATAAAACACATAGTCGAAGGTTTAAAAATAATAAACTCTTCGATCAGCTTAAATCAGGCTTTTTATTGTTTTGTTTTGTTTTGGTAATGTTTGTTTTGCCAAATATGCCAATAAATCATGGTAGGCACTCAATAAAAAAGGGAAGTATAGTATGATTTTAAATATTTACTTATTAATTGTTGCCTTCAGTGACAGTCATTGCATGTGTTTCCTTTTGTCCATTGGTCCTTCATTTTGATTTTATTACACTTTGCCTCCTTATCTTCTCTTCTCACTCCTGTGATACCACCACTCTCACCTACCTAGCTCATGTTCTTGGTCCTGTGTAGGAAGACATCTCATAGAAATCCTAGCCTTTCCACCCCTGCTTCAGTTAAGCGTGAAATTCACCTACGGAATTTTTCCTGCCTTTCAGTTCCGGTTAATGCCTCTGAGAGTAGAGCTGCCTATAGCCCACATGGAAAGACTGAATACTTCATATTCTAGGAACAGAGCTGTAAATCCTGAATGCTTGTGCTGCTGGGGTAAGTTCTTTGCCAGCCAGCCTAGACCTCTCCTTTCAACCTCTCTGGAAGTTGTTTGTGTATCTAAGTCCCTGGTTTCTTTTAGACCCATTTTAAAGGTCAGCTGGTCAGTGTAGAGTTTCCATACTGTGAAGGCCTCAATGTGGGCTCTGTGACCTGGTAAATAGCATTGGACCTCTGGAACCCTGGAGGCTAGGCAGATTTCCTTGTGGCTCTTTTACAGATGTATTGCTTGGGATTGGTGAAGTCCTATCCCTAAGCAGAGATAGGAAAGAGGTGGCACTTAGCAGTCACTCACCATTGTTTTCTCTACTAAAGACACAGGCAGTCTCTGTTGGCCACTTGCCAGATGCTTAAAGTCCTTGAAGTTAAAGGCATCGAATTGGCAGCCCCTTTCTCCCTTCCAGGGAGAAGCCTAAGGCAGGACAAATGGAACAGCTATTGTGTTTCTCTGTAGAAGTGGGAGACATCAACTTTTCTCTAAAGGCAGCCATCGTGTCCTGTCATGTCATTCATCAGAGTGGGTAGACCTCTGCCATTTGTCCTGACTCGTTAAGATTAGTCCCAAAAAGCAGTATGTCTGAACAAAACTCCTGTCCCTTCTCAAGCCCTCAGGATGCCCTGGCCTTATTCTGAGTCAAAGATCTCTGCGGTTCCACTTCCTTCAAGAATCCTTCCACAGCCAGCTTCAGTCACTCTCTGCCGTCTCCTCTCGCCCCAACATGCATACCCGCAACTGGCTCTTCAATATCCAGCCTGCCAAATCCACTTGGGAGGTTTCTTCGGCTGCCCAACACGTGATTTCATGGTAACTCACTTTTCCATCACTGAGTAAGGCAGTATAGTGTGTCCATGACAATATGGGTTATATCTGACTCTTGATTAGATGAAATCATATACATAGAGCCCCTAGCCCAGCACTTGGTACATATGGTAGGGATACCATAAACATGAGCTTTCTTGATTCTTTCTGTATTCTTTTTTTGGCAGCAAGCAATGTGTAGGCAAGCTCTTCAATTCTTGTTTGGTGAGCACCTTCATAGTGTTATGGGTGAAAGAGTGGACCTTGGTCTCCTACTGTTTGGGTCCAAATTTATCGTCTAGGTGACTTTGGGCAACTTAGGCAATTTGCTTAACCTTTGTGCCTCGGCTACCTTATCGATAGAGTTAGCACAAAGAGTTCCTATTCATAATGTTGCAAAGATTTATATATAGGTGCTGGTAAGACTATGTGTCTGGTACATAGCGCTAAGAAAGTGGGAGAAACATTCTGTTATATTAGTAATAGAAATGGGGCTACAGAGGTCACTGCAGTATACAGCAGTGGGCTTTTGTTGCTATGAAGGCTAAAGGAAGGTGAGTACCCCCTTTCTTTATTTGGGAAAACCCAGGTCGGATTGGAGCTGAATGCATAAAATGGGGGCTCCAAAACTGGGGTCAAAAGATCATCGGAGCAGCTTTGCTGGGAATGGGAGTTTCTGACTCAGCTAAGTACGATATGCACATTTCTCAAACCTTATTGTAAGAATCACCCGGGGCACTTATTAGACATGCAGACTCTAGGCTTTGCCTCAGACAGATCTACTGAATCAGAATCTTCAGGGAGGGCCTTGGAATCTGATGGCTAACAACCCAGACAAATAGTACCGCTTGGGAACACTAAACACACCGTCACCCAGGAAGCTTGAAAAAACACTCATGCCTGGTTCTCATGCACAGGACATTCTGATTTGATTGTTTTGGGGCATGGAGACTTTTTTTTAAAGCTTCTCACAGAAATGTAATGTGAGCCAGGGTTGAAATCCACTAAAATTGAGAGAGAATCAGACTTAAGTTCTCAAAATCCGTTGGGATATGTGTTAACAATACAGATTGATTTCACCAGCCCCAGCCTGCTGAAATCCCACACACTGGTGATAGTAGGGGTTATGGAGGGGGTAGGGAGAGTGGGCCCTGGAATCTGCATTCTAACAGACGTTCCAGGTGATTCTTCTGCATGCTAGACTTTGAGAACTACCCACTGAACAATGTTTTCCCTTAGTAGGCATGTGTGAAAGTGGCTGAATGAATGGAAAAAATCATTACTTTCTTTACTGCTAAACCCATCTGTCAGAAACATGCTTATCCATGTACTGTAGGTAAATTTATTACTCTCCTTTGATTGGCATAAGGTTTCTAGATACGTCTAATTTTTAACATGGTTTGATTTGAGCTGGCAGAAATTTATGGGAGTTATTTCTGTTTTTTTTGGCACAGCCACATGAACACAACAGATCAGATGATGAAACCAGGGAAAAGTGCTGTAGAACAAAATTGACTGGTCGGGCAGGTTGTAGTTCAGCATAGGGTGCCTGTGTTCTCAAGGTTGTTAAACAAAGGGTCTGAAAAAGTTGAAAATGACTGAACAGAGAATGTAGAAGTTTATGAAATTAAATGTTTATGTAGCTGTTCTAAAGGCAGAAAGCATGCTGCTTTTCACAGATGGCCATTCTGCAAGAGGGCTGAAGTCTCATCTGCTTTTGCTCATCGCTGCATCCCCAGTGCCCAGCACGTGCTTGGCACTCAATAGGGGCTCCACAAATAGTTTAGGAATGAGAATCCTTCCTACTGCAGCAATAGTGTAAGTGCAGTGTTTTCCCTTTTTGCGTTAAGACTGAGGAAAGTAATTTCTTTGGAGAGCTAGTCTAGTACATTTGTATGTACTACATCAGTGCAGACATTTATCAGGTCCCCTTGGAGGGAATGACTCCTCTGTCTGCAAAACTAGCTCATAAAGTAGTTGGAGGCATTTTATTTGCATAGATAAAAATCTGTTACTCCTGCTGGAGGTGGGAGGAGATTAAGTGTGGAAGTATCATAATAAGAGTTTCCAGAGCTGCACATTGGCAGTTCACCTGGAGCCCTGTCCAGGGGAAAGGATGAACTGCCAAGGATAATGCTACCACTGAATGCTAGGAGTGAGTTTATCTCTATTATGGAGATGGATGCATCTGGCGATTAAAGCCTGATGGCATTAAACAGGTGGTCAGCCTCTTCTGTGATCTAATTCATGTTCAGCTCACCAATAAACTTAATCCTTTGCTTTTCTATGTAGCTCGTCTAGACCCTTGCTATGTAAAGTGTGGTCCATGGACCAGCAAGATTGACATCACCTAAGATTGACATCAGCAAGATTGACACTCCAGCAAGCCTAGTGTGCCGGGTTTGCCTGACATGTAGCATTCTCTTTTACTATATCATACTCACTGATGCTTAGTTATTGTGAGTCAGCATCCATGAGTTTGATTAACTTCAAGATACTGATGAAGTAGTTGCTGAACCTGTAAACTGAGAACTGACCCTCAGTAGAGGTGAATTGACCAAGGGAATGTCACTGAATGGGTGACAGGAGGCCAGTTGGCCTTCTTCAGGTGACCTCCCTTTTTGTTGTGTACTGCCTTTTAATTTCAGCACTGATACCTGCTACAAGTTGCCTCAGATAACTGTATGGGTCTCATTTCCATTCCAGCATGTGCACTATAATGAATTCTTCTCCTTTCTAGCTGCATGAGCATACTTACTGCAGTTACTTGGCAGCCAGCTAGGACCTCAGTGGTTTCTGAGAGTCTTTTTAGTGGTAAAAAAGGAGCCTTATTCGTTGAAATTCTGTAGAATACATTTGTCTATAGATTATTATAATCATTTTTTTTTTTAAATTAACTAAAGTCCATACTTTATTTTAACTTCTTTAGTTTTTACCTAATGTCCCTTTTCTTTTCCAGGATCCCATCTAAGATACCACATTATGTTTAGTTATCATCTCCCCTTAGGCTCTTTTTGGCTGAGTTTCTCAGATTTTCTTTGTTTTTGACGACTTTGCCAGTTTTGAGGAATACTGATCAGGTATTTTAGACTGCCCCTCAGTTGGGATTTGTCTGATGTTTTCCTCATGATTAGACTGGGATTATGCGTTTTCAGGAGGACAACTACAGAAGTGTCACTCTCATATCATATCAAGGGACACTGTTGATGTTGGCTTTGATTACCTGGCTGAGGAGTGTTAGTCAGGTTTACCTATTTTAAAGTTACTCTGTTCTACCCCTTTCCCTACAGTACTCTTTAGAAGGAAGTCATTATGTATCATACACACTCAAGAATTGAAGAACTATGTTTGAGGGTAGAGTATCTACATAAGTATTTGGAATTCTCTTTTATATGAGAGATTGGTCACTTCATCATTTATATCAGTATGGACTCATGAATGCCTATTTTATGCTTTGTGTTATAATCCAACATTACTTTTTGTCACTCAAATTATAGATTTTTTTGACATCCATTAGAAATATACAACTTTTGTTATTAACTGGGTCTAGGTCTACCTGCAAGCAAAGGTGGTAATTGCTTAACTGGTGTGATTTCAGTCCAGCTTCCCACCAATTTTAAAATTGGTGCCATTTGAAATACCTAGTTACTCCTTGTATTAATTTGCTAAAGCTGTCTTGACAAAGTATCATAGACTGGGTGGCTTAAACAACAGAAATTTATTTTCTCACAGTTCTAGAGGCTGAGAGTCTGAGATCAAGGTGTCAGCAAGGTTGAATTCTTCTGAGGCCTCTGTCCTTGGCTCTTTGATGGCCATCTTTTCCCAGTGTTCTCACATGGTCATTTTTCTGGACTTGTCTGTGTTCTAATCTCCTCTTCTTAGAAGGATACCAGTATTATTGGATTAGGACCCACCCTAATGATCTCATTCTAATCTAATCACCTTTTTAAAGACCCTGTCTTCAAATACATTCACATTTTGAGGTACTGGGGGTTAGGACTTCAACAACTGAAATTTGGGAAAATGCTGTTCACCCCCTCACACTCCTTTAGGAAGTCTTAGATACACATTTCACCAGGTTTTGCTAGAAGAGGCAGTGACTAGTTATGTTCTTCAGTTTATCTTTCTAATATTACAATCATCGCTGTGAGGCAGAAGTGTACATTCTCTAAAATGGTTTGAGACACCGGCAGTTGGAAGTAGGGCAGCATGAGACCACTGGGTGCCTAAATGAGTGGTGGGAGAAATGAGAGGAGTTTCTGGGCAAAATGCATAAAGAAGGTAGTAGGACACTAAAGTAGCCTACTTTGTGTGTAAGATGGCTTTGCCCATTATTGACAAGCATTTTGCTTTAGCTGCTTGACCATGTACAAAGTCTATAAGAATGGCCTCAGGGTCAAATATGTAAGAAAAAATGGTGACTCCCTTTTTGTATACATGCTACTCAGTGTGATGTAGAAGAATATCTGTCTCTATTCTCAGCTTGGGGTTATGTTAAAAAAAAGACCTGGCTTTATGTATACCTTGCCTAGAAGGAGTATAAATATTGTGTACTAAATGAATATCCCTTGATTCTAAGCCCAGTCTTTGAAGCTGAGTCTATTGTGGCCTTATAGAGAGCAGATCCTACTAGTGCATATGGTTTTCTGCCTTCATCTTATTCAGCCAGTGCAGAAGATAATGCTGTCAAGTTTTACAACTTCATGTTTTCTGTTATACTTGTCTGCTAAGGCCAGTAATAATTTAGGACACTATACAACAACGAGAGTGATTCAAGGAAGAAATCAAGATGGAATGGAGAGAGCCTGAGCTGTGTTCCTGATTTCTTCATCTATGGCAGGGACTACTAGTTGCCTTCCCAAATCTGGTTTCTGACTTTAACAAGAACTTTAGCCCAGTTAAAAACTATACTTCTCAGCCTCCATTGCATCCAAGTGTATCCACATGATTAAGTTTCAGCCAATAAGATGTAAGTAGAAGTGTTTGGGAAATTCCAGAAAGGCCATTGAAAAGGGAGACCACACATTTTTTGCTCCTTTCTCATTTCCTTCTTCTTATAATCTTGAATATGATGACTGGAGTCCCAGCAGCCATCTGGGACCATGAAGTGAAGTGAATTAAAGTCTTAAACATAAGACCTTTAAAACTCCTAGAAGAAAACATGGAGAAAAGCTCCTTGACAATGACGTTGGCAATGATTTTTTTACGTATGGTCCCAAAAGCACAAGCAACAAAAGCAAATATTAGTAAGTGGGACTACATCAAACTAGAAAGCTTCTGCACAGCAAAAGAAACAATAAACAAAATGAATGGCAACCTATGGAATGGGAGAAAATATTTGCAAATCATATATCTTATAAGGGGTTAGTACCCAAACTATTTAAAGGATTCATACAACCGAGTAAAACCCCCCAAAAATCCAATTAAAAATAAACAGAAGAACTGAATAGACATTTTTTTTTTCTGAAAAAGACTTACAAATGGCCAACAGGTACATAAAAAGATGCTCAACATTACTTATCATCAGGGAAATTCAAATCAAACCCACAATGAGCTATAACCTCACACCCATTAGAATGGCTGTTATCAAAAAGATAAGAAATAACACGTGTTGGTGAGGATGTAGGGGAAAGGGAATCCTTGTGTACTATTGGTAGAAATGTAAATTGGTGCAGTCACTATGAAAAACAGTATGGAGGTTCCTCAAAAATTAAAAATAGAACTACCACATAATTCAGAAATCATGCTTCTGGATATATATTAAAAGGAAATGAAAACAGGATGCTAAAGAGATATTTGCACTTCCATGATCACTGCAGCATTATTTACAATAGCCAAGATATGGAAACAACTTAAGTGTTCATTAACAGATGAAAGAATAAAGAAGAAGACACATATACACACAGTGGAATATTATTCTGCCATGAGAAAGAAAGAAATCCAGACATTTGTGACAACTTGGATGGACCTTGAGGGCATTGTGCTGAGTAAAATAAATCAGAAGGGAAGACAAATATTGTATGATATCACTTACATATGGAATCTGAAAAAGTTGAACTCGTGGAAACAGAGAGTAGAATGGTGGTTACCAGGGGCTGGGGTATGGGGAAAATAGGGTGGTTTTGGTAAAAGAGTACAAACTTTCAGTTGTAAGATGTTTGGGGATCTAATATACAGCAGGTGATTATAGTTAACAATACTGTATTATATACTTGAACATTGCTAAGAATAAATCTTAAATCATTCTCACCATAAAAAAAGAAATGTTAATTATGTGAGTTGATGGAGGTATTAGCTATGGCTATGGTGGTGGTCATTTTGCAATATATAAATGTATCAAGTCAACACGTATACACCTTAAACTTACACAATATACTATGTCAATTATATCTCAATAAAGCTTGAGAAAAAAATATACTACTTTAGAAATACCAGTACATTAGTACTTCTGAAAACCATTAACTCTTTTTGAGGTATAATTGACCTATAACATTACATTTGTTTCAGGTATACAACATAAAAATTTGATATTTGTATACATTGTGAAATGATTACCACAATAAGTCTAGTTACCGTAAAAAAGCACTAACTTTTGTACATAATTTTTTCTATTGAGATTGATATTTTGAGAAGTTTGCTTGGATTGCCATTTAGCTTTTATATTTGTATAAGCATCTTATTTTACCTAATTTTTTAAAAAATTGAACTATACCAATTTAATTCTACTTTTTTATTTAAAATGTCTGGCTCCTCCCTATTTCCCCCAAATCATTAAGTTTATTAGTAACCTAGCCTTAGGTTACTTCCAGATTATGTTGTGTTCTCAAATGAAAATGCTGAATGATTCTCATATTTGTGTATTTGCAAATCTAATAGAATTTATTCCATAGAGTTATTATTGGCAAAACAAGCAAAATTTTGAATTATTAAGGGCTGAATAAAATATTCTGTTATGGAGTCAATATTTTTGTAGTTTACATTGAATAATCATTTAGGCAAAAAATTTTAAGAGATCCAAAAGTTGGACTTGCACCCCATGACATTCTGGGTTTTTATAGAATGGTTTTGGAAATAGAACATGTGAATCATGTCATTAGCATCGTCTCTTACCAGATCCATGAAAGAAGTAAAAAGAGTACTGCTTTACCCTATAAGCAGCAAACTCCAAGATTTAGTTTGGGTTAAAAATATAAATAAGTTAAATTTGATAATTGTGTGAGAGTTATTATGACTCATTTATAGAAAAGTAACGTATTGCTAACATTCAGACGGCCTGCATTTGAGCCAAAGTCAGTGTCCTCAATTATTCCAGTTTGCTGGGACTGAGGGGGTTTCCTGGGACACAGAAATTTTAGTGTTAAAACAGAGAGGGTGTCAAGCAAAGTGAGATAAGTCAATCACCATATAGTTGGTCTGATAAGGGCAGCAGTTCTTATGTTCTCAGCGACTTGTCTGAGAATGTACATGAGTGCTCACTGATACACTGAAATGCTCCAAATTTAAGACTCATTCTCAGCAGTTCCCATAAGTGTAATGATAGTCATTGTAAATAGTCCAGAGTTCTCTCTCTCTTAATGAAAGAGCTAAATGAAAATGCAATACAGATGCGTGCGCCCCATTGCAAAGTCTCACCTGGTGGTGAGTCTTTACCTAAGGAAGAGGTATTTCCTTCTTATCTAAGGCAAATTTTACTTTTGGATTCATGGTCCAGTTCTTTCCCATCTTTTCAGTGGCCTTGTGCTATAATTTCTCTTGCTATTCTTTAATATCTTTTCTGTCTTTTACATTTGCTCTTAAACATGCATTAAAAAATATTTTCAATTAATTCCCTAGGCCTCTCTAGGTACCAATCTATCTCCTCATCTTTTTTAATCAAAATTCTTTCCCAGGCTGTCTACTTCCCATCTTCATTTTTTTTACTCCCAGCTTATTTGTTTCAGTCCATTCCAGACTGGCATTTATCTTTTCCACTTTCTGAAGCTTCTCTTGTTGAAGTTGACATTGACCTTTAATATCATTGATCCAGTGGACCCGTTTGGTCTTTTTCTTGCTTGAACTTTTACCAGCATTTGATTCTGTAGTCTTCTCTTTGCTTCTCAGAATTTTCTTGCACCACACTCACTTGATCCCTTGGTTTTCTTCTTACCTCTCTGGCCATTTCTTTTTTTTTTATTCTTTGCTCTCTCTTTGTTACTGCTTTCTCCTCTATGCATTAGTATTCCTAAGGGGTCAGGTGCTAAGCTTTTCACCTCAAACTTGAATTACTCTAGGTCATATCATTCACAGCGTGGCTTCCATAACCATAAATAAGCAGACTACTCCAAAATCACAGACCTCTTGTCAAAGAACTTACTAGATGTTTTCACAGACCTCTTGTTAAAGAGCTTACTAGACGTTTTCACTTATATATCCCACCTTTAATTCAATGTGCTTAAATTTGAACTTGTGTTTATCCACCGAGTAGCTCTTATCAGAAGCATAGAAGTCAAAGCTGAGTTCTTGTCTGCTCATATCTCCAACATCCTACTAATCTACTAATAAGACTAGAGTTTGCCCCATGTGTCTGTTTATAACTTGTTTCAACTTCAAGGTTTTGGTTAATTGTTCATTCAAAATCTTATTGAGGGCATTCATTATATGTGTCTATCAATTCTGTTTTAAATAATGTATGAAACTTTAGTTTTCTCCCACTCCGTTGCTACCATCAGCATCATTTCTCACCTGGGCTACTGAAGCAGATTCTTACCTAGAAGCACCTGTGTTAAATTTTGCTTTCGGTCAACTTATTTCTACACTGCACTCAGGGTGATAGTTAAAGAAAGATCTGGTAATGTCAAGTTGCTTAAAAAGACTTCCCATGATCTTTTAGTTTAACTCTTAGCTTACAAATTCCTTATTATTTTATCAAATTCCTTCACTCTAATCTCAAAACACTCTCAACCTTTCTATAATCCAGTTCTATTGAATTCTGTAAATTCCTCAAATGCACTATGCTTTTCTGCTCTCTGCCCTTTAAGTTGCAGTTTTCTCTTCTTTGAAATTCCTTTTTCCTATTTATTTTCTGATTCCTATTCATCCAATTCTCAGCTTAAATGTCACGTCCACAGAGTGTTCTTTTCTCTCCCTGTGGACCAGTAGTTATCAATCCTTGGCTCCACAATAGAATCAGCTAGAGATATTTAAAAATATCGATGACACAATTTAACATCTCTGGGATGGGGTGTGAATCAGAATCACCTAGAGGGCTTGTTAAAACCACCAGGTAATGCTGATGCTGCTGGTGTGGGGACCACACTTGGAAATCATTACTCTAAATTAGACTAATTTTGAGCTTTAGCTAGCTAAGTGTTTCCATAGCACCTGTACATCTCTTAGCACACACACACTTTATCACTTAAAAAAATTCTCTTTCTTGCTAGAAAGGAAAGACAACCTTTGTGAGGTTAAGCATCCCGGCTTTCTTGTTTACTTTTGTATCCGTAGGGTCTAGCACTGTGCCTGGCACATAATAAGGATTTAGTTAATATTTGTTGAATGAATAAATAAAAAGCTATTTTTGAGTAAGAAGGTGGTATTTAGATTACCTATGAATCAATTATGGCAGTAGTAATATAGAGAATAAGACTAGAGTTTGCCCTACGTGTCTGTTTGTAATTTGTTTCAACTTTGGTTTTGGTTAACTATTCATTCAAAATCTTATCGAGGGCATTCATTATATGTGCCTCGAAGTGTTTCTACACTCTAATTCTCCTTCTCATCACTACTACTACCCTTAACGTATGTAAAGAAACAACAAGTGAATATATTTTGGCTGATTGTGATACAACACAATTCTCTGAAAATCTGACACTTATTTGTGATGTATACGTATGTGCTCATGTTTGTATGTATGGTGGAATATATTTTAGAAATGTCTTAGAGTAAAAGAGAATCAAAGAGGACCAGAATTTGTACATTGTATACAGCTCCATTGCCAAAAAAATTTGATGCTTTAGAATTTACCAACCTTATCTTTCAGCTCTGGTAAGGTTGTTATGGAAATTATACTTTGGGTGATGTTTTGAAATGGATTAAAATTCTTTTATTGCCTGCACACTATCTTCAATTTTCTATTTCCTGAGTGAAAGACAAGCATAAGTTATAATTTGTATTTACAAAGTATTATATGCTTATTTATTTACCCTTTATTGAACATTTACTATGTGAAACATAATCCTAGAAATGAAAGACACACTTTCTATCTTCATTCATATCTTAGTATGAGAGGCATGCAAGTCCCCTTGCCAGACAACTGTGGGCCTGATGTATTTCATTTCAGGATATTAACCTGGGGTTGGAGAGTTTAATGCAGGTTATCTCTTGTCTGTGAGTCATACCTAGGGATACATGCTGACACACAGACTTAAGAACTGCCAAGTAAAGAAGTTTACTGGACTATTCAGTCTTTGCAGATTCATGTATGAGATTCAGTTGTATGATGCACATTGGAAAATGTACAAAATTTTGTTCTGATTTTGTATATATAAAATCTTCTCTGAAGGGAGAGCTCATAGTTTTCTCATATTTCCATAAGTGTCTGTGGTTTCAATAAGGATTAGAACTATTGCTCCAATATGTAAACTAATGGAGGAGAACAATGAGTTGGTGAAGAAGTGATTCTGTGCTTAGACTTGCTACTGGGATTTCCCTAGAACTTCCCCCTTAAATACAGAAGTAATCTGTGGTAGATGATGTATTAAAAAGTAATTCAAAATCAAGGCATATTTTGCATATGCTAGGGTATCTCAGTAAAAAATCTTGAGTAAAATTATTTTGTAAAGTACAGAATTTAAGAAAAACATCTTTCTGTATTTCTATATTCATAAGTTCTAGTTTTGTGTAGAACCCACCTATTGAGATATCCATGGTGATACCACACCAGCCATCATGACTACTGCTCCAATGAACTCTACTAGAAGTTATCATTTAATTTTTGCTTACTATGTTCCAGAAGCTCTATGTATATTTTTCTGATTTCACAACAATTTACATGGCAGTTATTGTGTCTGCATTTTATAAGTGAGAAGACCAAGGCTTAGAGAGGCTAGGAAACTCATTCTAGATGAGACAGCTTCTATTTAGTGGAACCAAGATTTGAACCCAACATTGACAGATTCAAAGATCTATGCCTGTTTGTAGCATGATGCTGATTTACTTTATGGTATTGTGGTTTAATCTAGGTGTTTTTGATTTTAAATAACAAATCAGTTTGAACTAGCGCTCACAAAAATTTAAGACAAGGAGTGTCTTGAGGATCTCGAAGAATGCAGGTGGCTTCTGGAAGGAGCTGCAACTGAGAACTGGAAAATCCTCATTCTTTTTCTCTGACTCTTATCTTACCTCCTCTCTTGCACGTCAGCTTTATTGTTCCCTCTTTGGCTTTTTCTGCTGCTCATATGGATGATGGAATATGGCTGCTGAGATAAGGTGTCCTTAAATCTCAATTCCAAATTCCTGGTAGAAAATCTGATTGGCTCTTTTTCAGGTAAACATCCATTCTGGGTTCAATCAGCTTCAGCCAAGGAGACAGAATTGCATCGTCCAAACATGGCTGCCATGGAATTTGGAGGCACCATCCTTTACTGGTAGGATGTCTGACACTTGTCCTTCCTTACTCACCTGGTTTGACTACAGACCATTCTGAGTACTCTAATCATTACATGGAGATGCCCAAGAATTCCACTCCAGGTTCGATTTATGATTATAGCTCTTTGAAGAGAAAACAAGAATAGGACAAGTTTGGCCAATATGTTGTCATGTCAATGATTTCCCCTTTTGAAGTACATCATCATTGTTCTTCCGATCTTACTGACTCCTTATAACTCAGTCACTTTTATACACATGCACGCATGTGCATGCACGCGCGCACACACACGTATGCTTTACAGTATCTGCTCAGAGGAAGCTTCTGCCTTCTTGGAGCTCAACTTTTGTCTTGGGCTGTAGTAGCAACAACTCCACTGACTCTCTTAGCCAAGATAAAGTAAATAAAACCCTTCCCTAACCTGTTGTCCTTCCTGTCTCTTTATGATGTTGAGAGTACTTTCCCCAATAGTCACTACTTATCCAGAAGTAGGCCCAGTTATTCTCATTGGGCATAATGAGAAGAATAAATTCACCTACGGCTCTTAGGAACAAATGGTGGTCACCAACTTTTTTCTCCATCAAAGGGGCTTCTAAGAAAGGTCAAACCTCGGCATCCAATTACATACATGCATCTATATTCTTCTGCAGCTGTAATGAGAAAGAAATTCAAAGAGAAAGACATATTGTTACATTTTTGGTAGATGGCCTAAACTTAGGAACATTAAGTGTTCCAAAAGTTTGTTTGTAGATCCATTGTTTAGAATTTGGAACTCATTTTACTATGGTGACAATATTATGCTTGCTAGTTTATGTTTCTAGCCAAACTGTAAATGATCATTTGGTGTACAACATAACTGAAATGGTAATTATAATCTTGAAATTTCCTTGCCCTTAAAATTGGAGTCTGGACTCTTGTGTGTCCAAAGCCTTGAATTCGTTAGCTTCCTGAATACTAATTCCGCTGAGCTTCTCTAAAGTTTGATACTCTCTGGAACCTCTATTTTCACCAATAACCACTTTGAAGCAGGTAGGGAGAATGGTGTGCAGGTGAATGATAGGTGTGGGTCTCAGGTATTCAAAGATGCAAGGGTACTAGATGCCATTAAAGGAAGGTTAGGATAGTGTAGAGAATAGTGAGTTTGATGTCCTCAGTGAGTCCCAGAGGAAAGATAGGAGAGTCTGGGGAGGAGGAGATGGGAGGGAAGAATGAGTGTCTGTAGCATTTGATAAATAGGTGTTGTCATTATTTAGTCAATGTCTACGTGTAAGGTATTTATTAACTGTTTTTTCTTGCATGTGGTTCTTTCCCCTAGATTAGTCTGCAGTAAATGAATAATGAATTTTACAGCACTTCCCATTTGTTTAGCTGAATCCCTGAACTCCCTGGGGTGAGGCACCATGACTGCACAGGAGTCCTGCCAGGTAACGGGAAAGTGTGCACTGGCCTCTAATTGCACAGTTGTGTAATGTAATCGCAGTGTGCCTTTGTGGAGCCCCTGCATACATGGCTTTGGTCGATGATGTTATCCCCTTTTCTGATATGGACCCAGACAACTTTACCTTCTCAGCAAACAGATGGACAACAAGGTTGAAACAGAATCTTGTACTAAAATAGTCTTCGAGTCATTCTCTTTGTTCACTCTTCCAGGAAAATTGCCCCTTCCTTCTTGCAGAAGGCCAGTGCTGAGAACTAATGTACTCAGACTTGTTGGACTCTCTTTCCAATGTATGTTTTATATTTTTTTTCTTGGTCAAGATTGGGATTTTGCTAAGATAGGATTAATGTCTAATTTGTTTTGGCACAACACCTGGCCTTTTGCCCTAAGTAGATGTTTAAAAATAAAATTGAAAGTTTTGCATCAACCTTCTATTTTTGTCCTCCTTCCAAAAAAGGTCCTGACATGAGAACAAGGGAAACTTGATTTCACCTATAAGTTTATTTTAGGAAGCAAGGATGCTCTAGCAGAAGTCACTTGACTTGGTTCTTAGGTTCTCATCCATGTTGTGCCAGTAACTGCCTCAGGAAGAATGGTTCATTTGACTTCAGGAAATATGTTTCATTTTTCAGTGCTCAGTTTTTTCATCTGTAAAAGGGAATGATAAAACTTCAACTGAAAGACTGTTGCGAGTATAGAATGAGATGATGATTGTGAAAGCACTCGGATGAAGTAACATTACCATAATAACATAGGTTTCAATTAGTTTTCAGAGGTTAGAACTATCTTTCCTCTATAACAAAATAATTTATAATGAGCAAGGAGTAATTCACTCAAAAATTTATTTATTGTAAACCTATTTATTGTGCTCAATGCATTTTAGAATAGGAATAATAATATTCATGCTTTTGTCATTTCATCCTCCATTTGAATTTTTGAATGCAGTATAAAATGAAGCATAGCGTAATTCATGGCATAATGTGGATCACAGTGCCCCTATCCTGCTCATTTGGAGCATTTACTGTCATCATGCTTTCTGGTGAGAGCATAAACTGATGTGCTATCAAAGGAACATCTCGAGCAATCTGAACTATTGAACTGATACAGTCAGTATGAACTGGGCAGCTGGCCACGCCAGTTTACAGCATTTCTTTGAGGATGATGGTATCTGATTTCTGTTTTCTCATCTCCAATATTTATAGCTGTAGCTAGGTACTGCAATGTCTATGTTGTCCAAGACCCTATGGGAATATGGGTAAAATTGCAAGCCGAAAATGTTGGTATTTTTTTCCCTAGAAATTAAGTAACATCACGTAATAACATTGGCCACTGAACAGTTCTCTCTCTGTCAAAAAAGATATACTTTTGGATTATTGATTTTCTACGTAACCACTAAGGAGGAAAGCTTTAGCTTGTTTGTGCCATTTAGGTCGTGGGAAAGGGAGACAGTGCTTGAAAGGACCTCTAATCCCTACAGAATGGCCTGTGGGCCTTGCACCAAAGTTTCCATCATTCGTCTCGATTTGTTCTCACCCTTACTTGGGGAGGCAAATAAGTCTTTCGTCCTCACCCCATTTCTTTGGTCTCACATGACTGAACTATTTATCTTTATTCACTAATGCTTATCAGAGCAGTTATAAAATACTCTTTTCCATCTTTAGATAAAATTTGAAAGTTTTAATATATCACTAATGAGCCTTGGGTTTAAGAAAGCACCAGATGTTAATAATAATTAGGAACAAAATTAGAGCTGACTTTCTATAATTTTCTTTTGCTTTTATTATAGCTTGAAAAGGTTATAAATGAGTAGTTTTAAAGTTGTTTTTTCCTTTTTAATAAGTACCTTGACTGGAGAAATTTTGTTTTCTGCCATTCACAAAGCTTACTTACCTATCTCTCTACTTTTGCTCACGCAATTCCTTTTGCTCAGCCTTCCTCCCTGTTGGCTTCCCACACTTCTGCCCATTTAACTCTCTCCGTCCTGCAGGGCAGGCCTCACAATGCTGCCTTCCTAGATCCGGGTGTTGTGGCACTGCTCTGACTTATTTATGTGTCTGTCTTTTCCTGTGCCACTTGAAGTTTTATGTTTTATTTATCTTTGTATTCTCAGCACCAAATAAAGAACCTGGTAGATAATACGAGTTTAATTAATGTTTACCGAACGAAGGAGTGAGTGCTTGAAGAGGGTAAGAGCATTGTACCAAGTGAGGGAAACCAGAGGAAGCCATCTAAACACATGGTGGCGGAAGGTAGAAGGGGATGTCCCAGTAAAGATATACTTTGAGTGACATTTTAGAGAATGAGCAGCTATTTGTCAGTTGAAAAGGGTGGGGGAAGAATGGCCTGGTCAAATGGAGAACCAGAGGAATGTATTGATGAGAAATTTGCCCTGAAAAGAGTGTAGTATGGCTAGAACTTACATGCAAAGTAAAAAGTGCAGAAAGTGAATCTAAAAAGTTAAACAGGTTATATGTTACTTTGAATTTTGTGTCGATTAAAAAAAAAATCACTTAGTTTATTAGCCAGAATAACCTCTGTGATGCCCTGATTAAGTGTATAATGCAAGGTGGGATTAGATCTCATGAGGTCATCTGATTAGATGAGCTATTATTTAATTAAATTTTATGTAACAATGACTTTAGAGTAAATGGATGGGTACATTGGTCTGTGTTTAAAACAAAACATTTGCTGAAATCACAAACTGAAATCTTAGAAGTTTTAGGGGATTCTTCCTGATTTAGAGGTAAAATATTGGAGTCTTAATTTAACCCTAAATGTCCTATATCTTCAGATAACTTTATAGCTGAATTGAACCTATGTTTTAACAGGATTTAACTGGTATATTAGTTACAAGCCATTTAAAAATGTAATACTTATAAAGACTTTATAATTAGATAAACTTAGAATCTTTTCTATAATGACTACTTTTGTGCAGATTGAAAGAGAGAATATATGCAAAATGCTTATTCCAAGTTCCAAGTAGGTACCTGGCACACAGCAGGTGCTCAGAAATATAATCTGTTTCTTCCTCAAACTCACTAGACCTGAGGAAGCTTCTGCTCTAGCTCTCTGAACTTTCAGGAGAAACTTTAAGAAAACAACACCCTGCCTCCACACATATCTTCGCTGAAATATCTGCTAATTCTTTTGTAAGAGTTTGGAATTTCCTTGGTGATTTTAAACAAGATTTCCTCTCTTAAATATGCTCATTGTATGAGTCTTAGATTATAAAGCTGATCTGATTTGAGTACAGAATCTTTAAAGCCTTGGTGGGACTAAATATTTTAGCAGTTACTTACATTAAAAATAATTCTAGCCCCTTTCATCTCGAGGTTTCAGTAAATCATGCCAAGGCACTTTTTGACATGCAAGACAAATGCTTTTCTCTTGGATTTGTAGGTGGGTGTTAGGTTTGTCTCATGCTGAACAGGAATTGAGATGTCAGGTTGTGAAAGGAAAACTTAAACTGTGTGTTTGCTGGGCACCATTTGGTAGTATTGCATGCCTTTGGTTTGTTTTGGTTAAATTCCAAGATGATACAATCATCTGGCTGTTAAAAATAATTAATTGCTTTGTTTTTTACTTAGAGGTATAATGATTCCAGATTTGCAAGTTAGAATGCATTTTGCATTGGGACACTGGAACATGAGCAAACATGACTTAGCCTTTAGGTGAGCATAGCAGGTTACTTGGTCACACCAAGACATCGTTCAGGGAACATTTCTGTGGAGATGTGCAATTTTCCAAACTCCAATTACTAGAAATAATAGAACTATTAACCTACTTGGCCCAAAACAAAGCAAAACTATAACAAATATAAAAAGTAGAGATTATTTTAGATCCCACTCCCTAATCATAATCTAATTAAATTATAAATCAGTATTAAAAATATGACCCTAAAGCAACTTTTGGAAATTAGGAAACACTCTCCCAGACAAACCTTTGATCAAATAGGAAATCAAAGAGAAATGATAAGTTCTTTAGAAAGCAATAAAAGTTTACTTTATACCCAGATCTTTAGGGTATTTCAGAGGAAAATTTATAACAGCAAACATTTTTTTTTTATTTGTGAAGAAAAAACCAGCAAAACATCTGCCCCCTCAACAAAAAACAAGTGATAAAGTTAAAAGCTGGAATTAATGGAATAGAAAAAAACGCAGAAAGGCTAAATTAGACAAACTGGGAAAAGTAAAAACATATAAGATTAGGAATGAGGAAACAGACATGATCACAGAAATAGGAGAGTTGGAAAGAATTATAAGAATTATACATGCAGACTAGGAGCAAAACTCTTTAGAAGCAATTTTGGAAATATGGAAGAAATGGACAGTTTTATAAGTAAAATGTAAATGATCAATATTAACTCATAGAAAATTCAAACAGATTAATTACTATGGAAGTCCTAGTTCGTGCCTTTTGTTGTGTCCCATTTGACATTGGTTCTGAACTTTTTTTTATTTTTAAGGAAGTATTATTTTAAAATGCACTAAAATTAGAGGATAATATCCTCCACCTTATCATATCAGGTTTTACTGTGGTCTCCTCTAATAGGGTGTTGCGAAATGTGTTTTTACTTTAACACATACTTAAGGGTGAAAAGAAGGTCAGTATTACACTGTGTTTTTATCCCAGTTATCTCCAAATACAAGTTAACTTACATTTCTCTTTAAAGAACAGCATGCAAAGCACTTGCTGATAAAGTGAAATGTGTTTCTGCGTTGGTGGATAAGGGTAACTAACTCATTCTCGTCTTGATGGTGGTGGGAGAAGTACTTGGTGCTGCTACTCCTGTCATCTACTTGGTATTCCAGTCTGTTGTGCCATGGCCCATGCTGTGGCCTGTAACAAGCATGAAGCTGCCAGCCTGACTGTTGGATGAAGTCAGTTGAAAGTGTGGGAAGAATGAATGTGCTTGGTACAGCAGTTTTGTCATTTATTTGTATAGTATGAGTTTATTGTTATTTATTGTTTAAGAACTTTAACTTTTATTTTGGAATAATCTCCTGTGGTAGAAAATGAGCTAATGAGGTACAAAGTTAATTAAGTACTGAATTTCTGTTTCTCAAGAAAGATGGTGATGAATGTGTAACTCACACATCTGCTGAATCAGCATCAATATCTACTTCAAAAGTTTGTAATTATTTTAAAAATACTTTGCCCAAAGACCATGATTTAAAATATATAGCTACAGACGGTGTCATTACATTTTATTCTGTGAAGCATGACTTTTCATTTAGATCACATGACTCTTTAAATCTATGTCACCCATTTTCAATGAAAAAAATTTTTTGTACCCATTTTCAATTTTAAGTTTTTAATATAGTATGAAAAGTGAGGTAGTAGCTGTTAATCTGCTGGTTCCATTAGCAGAAGAAAAATTTGCACAGTTAGATTATGCTAGTCTTATAGAAATATTACCAGATTCTTTAAATAGAAGTTCAGTTAAATTCTTTATCTGAATGGTTTAATTGTTTTCATATAAGTAAAGCTTTTACAACAATCATTCTACTGAAATTTAAATATTTAATATTGTGAATTCCATTTTAAATTTGTTTAAAAAGTTTATCATCAAAAATAAAAATTTTTAAATAGTTTTATTGGGGTAAAATTTACATACCAGTTATTTCACCCATTTAGGTGCTCAATTGGAAGACTTTTATTAAATTTATACAGTTGTGTAACCATTACTACCATTCAGTTATAGACTACTTCTGTCCCCTCCAAAAGTTCTCTGGTGCCCCTTTGCAGTTAATCTCTACTTTCACATTCAGCCCCAGGCAACCACCAAAAATGACTGATTTCTTTCAAACAAAGTGCAATGGAAATAGAAATAATTGCCAAATTTTACAAATATTTTTCTATATATATGAAGTAGTTGAACTACATTTTTGTGATGAAGCTGATATTAAATACAAAATATCCATCAGCTTGTAGTATGTATTTTCTCTCTTTGCAGTCCATTATCAATCTGATTTTAGACATGTTTTGAGTCTTTGAAGAACTACTTTGAAAATAAGTGCCTATCGATAGTATTGGACATTTTTGCAAAGGATTCTTCTAAATTTGGGCTGTATTTTGTTTGAAATCAGGTGGAAATTTTTAATTAAAGTATTCAGTTAATGGAACAAGCATAATATTCAGCTTTTGAAGTTTTACAGATTGCAGCTATGGAAAACAAAGCTTTCAAACAGAAAAGCGCTTGAATTAATTCTTACAAAGTAGACGCTAAGCAAAATAATTAAGAACTCAAACACAGTATAAAGGATTTAATTTTGAAATTTTATAGTTGTACTTGGAATATCTGACTTATGGGAAGAATCTTTTTTGATGAAAATACTATTTTTAATAGAATAAATTTGTATTTTCTACCTGAGTTCAAAATAGATTGACTTTTTAGAGGGTCTATGATTTTAAAGTATCTAATTTCAATGAAATATTAAAAGGAATCATAAATAGATACAATTTATTTAATGAGGTTTTTTATAGGCCCTCAGAAAAAGGCACTTTGCAAAGACATATCATATGACTGCAGTTACTGCTTAAACTGGTCTTCTTAAAGGTGAAGGGATTAAGAACTATAAATTGGTAGTTACAAAATAGTCACAGGGATGGGGATTAAAGTATAGGGAATATAGTCAGTAATATTGTAATAACTATGTATAGTGCCAGGTGGGTACTAGACTTATCAGGGGGATCACTTTGTAAATTATATAAATGTCTAACCTCTATGCTGCACACCTGAAGCTAATATAAAAGAATATTGAATGCCAATTCTAATTGAAAAATAAAAATTAAGAAAAATAAAGTGATCTTCAATATTTAATCTGATTATGATTCCTCTCCAGGGACCAAGGGGAATGAGAAGGATCCAGTTAAGAAACACTGATTTGTAAGAGATCTGAGATTTCATTTTGCTGGCGATGCAAGCATTGTTGCACAGTCTATGGTTTTTGCTACAACTATCAATACCTAGCAAATCCTTGGGTGCTCCTTGTGAGGGCCATCCTGTGGCATGTGCTGTGGGGAGTTTTATATTGAACCAAGCCTCTTAAGACATTCTAAGGAGGATAAAAAAGTGGTAAATATGGAAGGGAAATAGGCTTTCCCAATGTAGCTTTTTCCCTCCCTCTCTCCCTTTCTCTCTCTCTCTCTCTTTCTTTCGCTCTCTCTTTCTCTTTTTTCTCTTTCTCTCTTTCTCTTTCTCTTATAGAATACAGAATAGGATCCCTTTCTCTCCAGGCACCTGAATTTCTCCATCCAGCATTCACATAACCCTGGGTTCCATGCCCTCAATTTTGGTTTCTTTGATCTGTTGCAAATGCTAGTGTCTGTTGGTTTTATCTGGCTCCTGGTTTCACTGGGGACTTTATGATTCACTATTTTGCAGGAAGAGGGATGAGAAGAGTGAAAGGACGAAGGCAGAAAAAGAGAGAATCAGCCATCTATGTTATAGAGAAAACAACTTTTTAAGGTGCCTTTATAAGAAAGTTGTACTGGAAAATTAACATCGACAATATTTCTATCCATGAGTAATTTAATCCCTGTGAAGTGGAATCTTGATTTGAAGAATGAAGTTCCTCAAGAAATAGTTTGACTTTTACTTCAGCTGAGTTCTTTGTATCATGTAGGATGTGGATGCACAGCACTGAGCCCTTAATGTCTTAAACCAATTAGTACATTGGCTGGGATGATGACTTATGGGAACATTGGGGATTTTTTTTTTCATTGATTGTCTGATATACAGGAATTTGAAGGATGGTAGTAATATTAGTAGGAAGATTAATGAACTCTTTGCAAACATAAGGATTCTCAAAACTATTTTATCTGACTTTCTAATGGAGAATCTTAATTCAGGGCTAATGCATTCATTTTTTAGGTGAAAAACAAGAGTGCTGATTCCATTTTCTCATCAGACCCGTGACCCCAGCTTGCTAGTAGTAGTATATGTAGAATGTTAAGAGTCTTGGACAACTGAATCCTTTTGAGTTTTGCTATCTCATTCAGCTCTCCATCTTTGGCCATGGTGGGTTCTCCTGTAGCATAATGGCAGCAGCAGTTTGAGATTACAGTCATGTGCTGCTTAATGACAGCGATTCATTCTGATAATGTTATCTTTAGGCAGTTTCGTTGTATGAACATCATAGAGTGCCCTTACACAAACCTAGATGATATCGGTGACTACATACCTAGGCTGTATGGTACAGCCTATTGCTCCTAGGCAATGAACCTGTACAACATGGTACTGTACAAAACAAAAAGAGAAATGATGCAATCGAGAAGCTAGAGGTATGAAGCTGCTGCTTGTGTAACACAGCATACTGTCTTACAGCAAACTTTTCTTTATAAGTAGGAAGAGTATATTCTAAAGTAATGACATAGTATAATAAATGTATAGTATGGTAAATACATAAGCCCGTAAGAGTATACTCTAAAGTAATGATAAAGTATAGTACAGTGTATGTATAGTATAGTAAATACATAAACCAGTAACAGTCATTTATTATCACTATCAAGTAGTATGTATTGTACATAATTGTGTGTTACACTTTTATATGACTGGCAGTGCAGTAGGTTTATTTACACCAGCATTACCACAAACACACAGGGAATGCCTTGCACTATGATATTACGACGGCTCTGATGTCACAAGCAGATAGGAATTTTCCAGCTCCTTTGTAATCATGAGACCGCTGTCGCACACGCTGTCCGTTGTTGACCGAAACGTCTTGTGTGGCGGCACATGACTGTATTCTGGTCAGGTTTTTCTTGTTGGGACTTAGCTGGTTTTGGTTTGCTCTGTGAGATGTTGAGATGCTGTTGCATGTGTGAAATAGAACTGAATGACATGTCCCCAGCTTTTTAAAACCTTGTTAGCAAGTCTGAGGTAACTGGATGATAATTTCTGGGTTATAGTTTGACTTTCCATGTAATTTGACTTTCACGCCAGCCTGAGCTTATCTCTGGCATAGTTTCTATCACAATATTTTGTAATGTTCTTAGTCTCATTTTGTATTGTGTCTTACTCTTAGTTCTATACTCAATACCCTCAACAAATGTTGAATTGAATGTGTAAGATGAGCACTATTAGCTGCAACAGAAAAATGCAAATGAGATTGTAGCTGTGTGGAAATGAGAAATCACCACATTGTCAGTGGCAGAGCACTATAACCTTTGCCTTAAATCTTTTCCTGTGGAGAAAGAATTGCACCTATTGCAGAAGCTAGTTTCCTAATACTTGTGTTTTTTCATCTGATTTCTTGAAACTGAACAAATCATTAAAAATTTTTTTTATGTTTTAACACAGGATATAACTAAGATGTCACATCTAAGGTATGTGTTACTAATTTACATATTAAGGTAGATTAGAAGAGTAATTTCAATAGCACAAAAATGAATCTTGATTTTTCTTTATATTAATTGTTTAGAAAGATAAAAACAATTTTGTAAATTGTGGCTGGATCTTAACTTCTCAGTCTGAGATCTCAGATGTTACATTTATTTTTGCAGTCTAAAAAAAGCAGTTCCTTCTTAGATTTATTTGGGGACTTTTATTTACCCTTTAAATACTGGTGTTCTGTTGGGTTCTCTTTTGATTCCTTTCTTTTCACTTCCCGTCTTCCTTCCTTCTTAGATGAATAACTGACTGAGTTCCTACCGTGTATCAGGACAGGGCCGTACTGTACAGTGAAATGGTTGTGTACTACACAATTCCAGGAGATGACATTCACTGCACCACCCCCAAGACTTAGATAATGCCATCAGATATTGCGCTAGCTAATTGACAACATCTCATTTCCCTCATAACAACCTATGAGATGAATATCATCATTCCTATTTTATAGATGAGAAAACTGAGTTTGGGGTATGTTAAAACTTGTTTAAGCTTACATAATAATGAGTGGATGATAGAGTTTGTGAGAGTCCAAAGCCTCTGACTCAACAGTATGCCACCTTTTGTGGGTGATCTCAGCTCTTGGTCCTCTCATCCATGACCACAACCTGAATGATGGTAATTCCTAAAAGACTCTCCTCCCCATACTCTCCTCTCTCTGTTGCTGGCCTACTAGACAACTCTTCCAGCATATCCTCAGATTCCTCAGGATTAAAATAGAATCATCATTATTTTCTTACGACTGTTCCTTCTTTATTCCTAACCTCATTGAGTGGCACCAACAGCCCAGGCTCTTCTCTCTCCCTTATCTCCCACATCCAATCAGATATCAGGTCCCATTAGTTCTACTTCTGAAATCTCTCTTCTTTTGTTCCCTTCTTTTTCATGCCAGTTTCACCACTGTTAGTTCAGGCCCTCATTGTTTTATTCTGAATGCATCCACTCTGTCTGAATTACGAAAAATGTGACCTAAAGAATCACATCTCTAGGCCTTGCAATGGCTGTTCCCTCTGACTGGTTCACTGTTTCCCACCTTCCCCAGTTGGCTACTTAAAGACTCAGCTTTAAGGCACTTTTTCAGGGATTCCTTTCTTGATTCTTTTCATCAAGCCCTTTCCTTAAGTTAAATTATTTTCTTTCTGCTCCCATGGCATATAATGTGTAAGTCTATCACATCACTCATCACTGTACCCTGAGAATTGATTTGCTTGTCTGAGTCCTTCCTTGGACTGAGAGCTCTTTGAGGACCACATGTAACTTATCTTTGTCTTCCCAGCATCTAGCAGCTTTTCTGGGAGGAGATCAATAAATGCTTGAGGGAATGAATGAATGCACACGGTGGACTCATTAGGCAGATCTGAAAGAATTGTTCACATAATACTATAGTGTTCTACATGTTTATTTAGTCCTACTAAAGTCTGAATGCAGTTTTTGTAAACTTGTGTGGTTGAACATAATGCTGATGTTTTTAAATTATACAAAAGATTTTTTCTTCCCCCTGCCATTTACAACAGCAGGCAGCATGATTATTGCTTAACCCATATTTTCATTCATATTGGCCACAGCTTCTTCCTTTATCCTGTTGATAAGAGATGATAACTCAATTGCATGGCAATTTAAAAAGTGGACTCTGTGTTGAACTTTGGTTTAGGGTGCCAAACTTTTGCATCAACACTAATGAATAAACTAACTTCTTTCCTGATTCCTGTCCATCAACAATGGTTACTACACCAAGAAAATACCTTGAAGTTGATTATCTCAGCACCTCAGCTGCTGCTAAATTTGAAGTGAGACATCTGTGGAGTGGTGCTCATTAACATGTACTTTTTTCATCTTATACAGATATATATGTCTTGTCCCAGCTCTGCCCTATCTGGTTCAAACCAGCCTCTTAAATCTCCATGGACGTCAGTTCCCTCATCTTTAAAATTAGCATTTGGACTAAACTAGCTAGGAGAACTTTTCAAACTCGAATGTCCTCTATTCTATTACTTTGGGTCCCTACTGTATGCTCTTTCTGTCTTATCTCCCTTGCCCACCATCCCTTCCTCCCTCGCCAGTGGACTGGTCCTGCCTGCCTGTCCTACCCATATACATCGATAGGCTGTGTTTTTCAGCACTTGGCTTTGACCCGAAGGTTTTCTTCAACATGAAGAGCTGAGGAGCAGTTTGCTTTTGTGCTATCCTTTCACTGGCACACGCAGATCTCTTCCGCAAAGGGTTTGTGAGTCTCTTCCTTTTAAGAAGCACATTCCTGATTGCATTTGCAAAAGTAGAGTGAGGTTGCAGAGTGAACAGAGGAAGATTCCTGGATTAGAGTAAGAATGTTTATAAATGGCAACGGATTTGGAACTGTGATTGTGACTGCTGGGGGACATGAAGATTGAGTAGGTATATAATCTGTTATAAATATCACACAAATTAAGTATGTAAGGTTTTGGAGTGAGGAAAGAACATCATAGTCCCGCAGAGCTTCCAGATGACTTTGTTACATTTTCCTTAAATGAGAGTACAACCTGTTAGGTTACTGTTTCCCACATAATTTGTTGACAAAGCACTTCAGGTAAAATCATTGTTTCATAAAGGTGTGCCTGTTTTTTATGAGGTAAACTAAGACTTTCCTGATTTCATTTGCCTGTGTTCTAATTTTATCATTAGACACAAAAGGACAAATCAGGTACAAGGTATTTTTGATGAAATGTACATGGGAAGTGTTTCTGTTAAAACAATTTTTTGGCAAGATGGAAGGGCATGTCTGGGCTGTTGGAAGTAGAAGAGAAAAAGCTGGGAAGGAGGTGGACAGAGGTACCCTAGGAGAACAAATCTAGGAGGACGCGTGCAGAGAAACAGCAAGCTCTGAAGGCCAAAAGGTGACATATCCCTTCTGGGCGGAATGCAGAACACTAGGGGCTGCTGCTGGACACCCAGCTCTGGATTTCTGCGGCAGCCGTATCAGGACAAGAGAGAGGTCCTGTCGAGTGGAGAAAGCCGAGGAGGACTGGATTGCTCTGGAGCTCCGGCGGCCGGTTCGGACAGGGTTAAGACCATCACCTGCAGTTAAAGTGCGACCCAGATGGGAAGTAGGAAGTGCCGCGGCTGAGCTTCCTGTATAAATAAACGCGCGGCTCCCAGCGCTGCTGCTGGCGAGCTGCGCCCTACGCTCTGCAAGGTTCTCGGGCACCGCAGCAACTCCAAAGGCAGGAGGCGGTTGGTTATAGGTCCTCCTCCTACTCCTTCTGCGGCCCAATAGTTCTGGGAGCCCGAGTCTGCTACAGTCCTGCAGAGCGCAAAGCTGTCAGCCGCAGAGCACGGAGGAAGAGGGAGAGAATGAAACAGCTCCTCCTCCCCGGGGTGTGAGCAGCCCCGGCTGGCGGTGCGCGCGCGGGAGACTGCTGAAGCCCGGCGGCCGCCGGAGGAACGTAGCTCTCCTGCCAGGTAGGTTTAGCAAGCTTTTTAAACGCTGCAGGCATTGCAAGACGGGAATGGTGTTGCGCTAAGGAAAGAAAAAAGGACAGGACACTATGATACCACGATTTTCTGCTTTATTTGCTGCCTCTAGTGCTTCCAGCCACACAGAATTGAATTCATTCTACATGCCTTAAACACCTGTTAACTTAATAATAGATGTCTTTGTAAAGGTAAAATAAACTAGTTTCATTTCTACTATAATACTCTCTACAGAACGTATTGTAAAAATGGAAGGTTAGATCAAACCTTCCAATGTCTTCAGGGGAGACCAAAAGTTGGCAAAACCTTAGAGGTTTGCCTTCTGTTACGGGCAAATGCACAGCAATATGTTGACATACATAGATATGAATAAGATATTATCCATGAAATCTTGGCCACACAGTTTACTGATTATTTTGTCAGGTAATTGCAGATGAAACAGTGAAATTCTGATCTTATGCCGCTTTTCTCAAATTTAAGTTAAAAGGAAACCGATTCCTGCTATTTCAGCAGAGAAAAAGGATCTTTAGCGTATCCCTTCCCGGGTACCTTTTGCTTTTCTTAATTCGTTTCAGGGATTCTGCTGTAAGTCTACTCCTGAAGCATATAATTCTCACATTCAGATTTCTCAGAAATGAATTCTCCATTCTAGGAAAATGTTTTCTGTCTCCGTGGTCCACTAGAGCCTCTCACTTTATTTCTTTCTGCCCCATACGTATCTTATCAAAACATCAGCTGGGGCTCCCAATAGGACTCCCTGTCTTCTTCTAACTTGAAATTTCTCAACATTTATTTGAACATTTCCAGGTACGAGTTAAAGAAAAATGTATCTAACATTTCTGAAGCAGCAGATTGGGGGTGTCTAAGCAGAAGCAAAATAAATGAACTTTGAGATGACTCAGTTTTTAGGGTGTGGGTGAGAGACAGAAGGAACCCAGCCAGTCTTCACTGAGTTGCTGGCTAATTAAAGTATCTGGCTGCTGCAGCTTTCACTGAGATGACCCTCTTGATCCCTGGTCCTTTTCACTTGTAATTGCTCCTTCTCCTTACTCAGTCCTCCTTTCCCAGTCCTAGTCCTTTTCTTCTCAGTCCCTTAAGTATTTCTGAAACTATTTGAGGAGAAGAGCGGGGGAGAAAAAGTAAAATAGCTATAGCAGATCCACAAAGCCACTTGGAGAGAATTGTATTAGGAAATCCAAGGCCACATTTTCCTCCAACTCCTGCCTTCCTCTTGCACACCTGTGACTGGTATCATTCTTTCTGGTGGGCATAAACTGAGAAAAATAGGAAAGAAAAAAAGATCTGTATCAGAAATAGCCTCTGACTAATTGAAACTGTAAATGTGTATAGAGAATGTAAAAAAGATGTCAAGTTGCAGAATCTGGTTGCTTGACTTTTTATTTAAAACAAACAGAAAAAAAAAACAAACCCTCAACCAAAAAATCCCCCTAACCAATAACCCTAGATAACTTGCTTCTACACGACTGTACTGGAAGTGAGGTTTGAGTGTGGTCGAAAATTACATTTACCCAGAGTTTTACAAATATTTACAGTCATCTATGCCAAATATCTTTGTGCTGAGCCCCAAGAGCATTCTCAGCATTCAAAAGCCTTATTCTCATGAATGGTTTCAGTTCACTGGCAATTTAAAGGCATCCAGACTTCCAAACTAGGTCAATTTAAGACATTAAAAATGAATAATAATAATTAGTTTTTGGGTTTCCCAGATGATGAACCAAGTTTTCAGAGCCAAACTCTACATCAGAGAAAAAAAAATTATGCTCTATTTAGAAAGGAAAAAGCTTATTTTATCTATATAATAAGACCATTTAACTTCCTGGAAACTATCTTTCTTTTTCAATGATGAATACATTTAATCTGAGAAAGTATATTTAAATTTTCCATTTTGAAAAGTAATTTCAATATTTGAGATGTTTAGAAACATTTATAAAGATATCAGAATTATTTCTCTTTAGTGTTTCTGCTAATTCTAGCTTATGTGTTTCCCCTGGCCTTGACTAATGATTACTTTCTTGTTAAGTGAGGTTCTCGGTGTTTGAAATTTCGAGTTGAGGTAGTGGTCAAGAATCATACTGAACCCAGATGTTGATGGAGAAACAAAGTCCAAACAGTTTTGGGACTAAACTTACTTTGTGCAATTGATTATTTTAGTATGGGAAAGAGGCCAAGCTGCCCCACAAGTCACACTTTCCACTCTGAGCTGTGTGGAGTAGGTATTTGCAGTCGCTGCTCCTGGGGGCTGAGACCTTTTTTCAGGGATGCCTATCTTAATTTACAGAACTTCCTTAGCTACAGCAAATTATCGATATTTTCAGCGTTTGGATTGCCTGGAGTGAACATAGATGAGAACTAGGCCTTTACTATTTTCTCTCTTCCATGTACATTCAGAGAAGTTATCCATTGTAGTATTGAGTGACTGCTGTTTGCCAGGTGTATGCTAGGGGCTGAGGATATATAGATGTACAAAATGGCCTCTGTCCTGAAAGAATTCACAGGAGTTTGGAAGTGACTTTGAACTAGAGTGATAGTTCTAAATTAATGTTTTACCTAGGCAAGAAAAATACTTTGATGTTTGTCATCTTTATCAGGGTTTCTCTGATGTCACCTGAGCGAGCATTCAGTAACTTGAAGAGTCATAACGGCATTGAAGTTAGTTTATTTGATTATTTTAATTTTAGTTTGTTATTTCACCTTTAGGCGTGTAGTAATGTTTTATTTTCATTAACTTTGGCATTTGCTACCTATTTGGTCAATGAGTACTTCTAAACCCAGTGCTTACTGTAGTAGTTATTTAAAAAATGGAAAACAGTACATTAAAGAGAGTTAAAGTGACCAATGCTTTTTCAACACGGAATGAGAAACGTCTCATCTGTGACTGGATCCCTTCCTTTAACTGAAAACACAACAACCTAAGTGAAATGCACTTCTCTTATTCATAGTAGGAGATACTTCTGATCATATGGCTTGTAGTATCTGTTAAAGAACATACTTAGAAAGCCATGTCTTGTTGGTTTTTAATTCCTCTGCAGTCATGAATTTGAGTCCCAGAACTTTAGTCAACTGGTTCTTTGTCTTTCTTGGGAAGAAGAACAAGATATCTCATTTCTCTCTTTGCTGGACTGTGGCTGAAGCTATAAGCCCACAAATTGTCCTATGTATAATTACAAGAAACTATCTGTTGACATCTCCTCAACTAGCTTACTCTTTATAAGTGGGAACTAGATTAAATCACCTCTATATTCCAGAACCTGTGGAATTCAGTTCTTTGTGGGTTGACTTTGTTTCCTGTATTATTGGTTCCTTAAGAAACCGATTTGGCAAAGATATATGAAAATACACACCCTGTACCTTGCTTAGTGTGGGATGGAGGACATTCCTCTCCCAAACTGGTTTTAAACTTGTTTCTAATTAAAATTTCTATATACAACTTTTAACTTTCGTAGCAGAGTAACATTTACACATGCTTTTATTCATTTGAAGAAAAACTTTTGATTTAGATATTCATGCTTTAGCAACTGTAGTTTCCTGGTAATGTCATAACCCAAGAAACCAGCCCTTCTCTTGCTCTATGGACCTTTCTGAAATAACACTTCTCCTTGATCTGTTAATTACATCATTGTCTGACCTGCCTTTAAGTGGCGTTACTTCCTGCTTCTGAGCTTTGTTGTTATGCCAGGCAGGGGGAAGAAAATTATTCAGCAGGGCTGTATGAATAATTGTGGGAGGCAAGGGAACCATTGATTTAAAAAGGGGTGGGCAGGGCACATGGTGGTGTCGAGGAGGGAGCTACCACGGTGAATGTAAAATTATAATGCCAAAAATATCATTGAACTTTTATTCTCATATTCACTCTTACCTTCTTTGATAAGTTTTTATTGTTAAGAAAGCCGGGAATGGATTTTCTCCTCTTGGGCATTCCCCTGTAGTGGTAATGAGAACATAGAAAGAAGGCAAGAAAAAAGAAATGTGCTTTTTAGAAAAAAGGATCAGCATTTTGCCAGTATTAAAACTTAGCATTCCAGATGTTCTGTACTCTGTAGGGTTTAGAGTTAGCTTATCACAATGTTATGTGCTTTGTTGGCCATGATCTCATATTTCTTTTCATATACTTTGCCTATATATTTTGTAGGAAAAGATATAAAAATTGAGTCTTATTATTTTCACCATAAGAAAATTATAACTGTATGAGGTGATAGATGTGTTAACTAACCTTATTATGGTAATCATTTCACAAAATATATATATATTAAATATTATGTTGCACACCTTAAACTTATACAATGTGATGTATCAATTATGTCAACACAGCTGAAAAAACTAGGTCTTATTAAAATAGTTGTAACAGAATTTATTCATACCCTAATTTAAAATAGCAAAGAGATTGTCTAGAAAACAGTCTTGCTAATATTTAAGGTGCTCATCCTAATAGAGTGTCTGTCCTTTTCACCCACAAAACAAGTTAATATGAGTTCCATTTTTAGAAGATATCAGTCTTCAAGTTACAAAGTTTTGATCTTATTACTATCCTGGAAACTGAAGAAATGGAGGTATTAAAACTAAGGAATCATAGGCTGAAGTATTTTTTCATATTTTGATTTCCTCCAAATGAAACTTTGAAACAATGAGGAAGAGAACATGATTTCCTTTTTACCACATGAGGCACAGTGATAAACTGTTTTACAATGCCGCTACCTCACAAAGCCTAAGGTAAAGATTTACTGCTATCACATCACAGAATTAAAGATTTCTTGGGTTTGTTTATTCTAGAGATTAGTTTCTAATCTGGAACTAAGACTTCAGCACAGATCAGCTGGATTTTTATGTCGATATTCTGTTACATCAGCAATATCCTGGCGATTCATTTTGGTAGCTTTCTATTTCTTTTAGTCTCTTTAATCATGCTTTTTCAATTTATCTAAATTTTAAAGTTTTTGCAGAAGGGTGTAAAAATTCCTAAATAACTGGATAAGTGTCCTAGTAAAACATTATCCTTTCCAACCACATTATCTTTTTGTGCAATGGAATAATTACTATAATTTTAGGTAGTGAAACAAGTATAAATACATTAGTTAAAAATGCTTTGAATGTTGGCTCTCCCACCCTCTGCATTTTTAAAGCAGATTGCTTTTTCAGTCCACCAGCAGAATATGAAAATTTCTTATACATCCCGTGCTTCCAGCACTACTTCTGAAGTATTCCTTTCTTTGGCAATTCTAATGAAAACACATGAGGGAAAAAGTGACTTTCCCATTTTTTCCTACCAGATAGTACTTGCTTCTCATATAATGAACACTTTATGGTGCAAGAGACACTCAGAATAGATAGAACTGCTGATTTCCTCCTTCCTCTAAAGCAAAATCAGATGCTTTAGAGTGGTTTTCCTTCCTTGCACACCCCAGCCAGTCCGTCCTATTCTGTGGTTAGTTATAGTGGAACAAATGATACTTCTATAATTTGGGTGAAGTCTGCCTTCACCATCCCACCCAACCCTGCCATCGACTTTAGAAAGTTTAAACCTGAAGGCAGCTGTCGGTTTCTTTTTTCCAACATGCCCCTTGCATTTACTGCCAAAATTCTTTTCTCATTGGGTTCTTGACATGCAGTAAGAGGCTCGATCACATTTGTAATAATTGTAAAAGTAATTATAATCGTTACTGTTTTAGATCGAGCAGTAATCTGGAACATTCAAATGACTTTGTTATTTCAGGTAAAACGTGAAATATGAAGTAAAACAAGTTGAACAAGAATGAGTTACAGGCTCTCTAGAAGGAAAACTTCTTGAGACCTGGAGGGGAGGAGTGTGAGCTGTCAGTGTACCCATGAGGATGTGGTCCCATGAAAGGATCGGGAGGAGCTGTGTGCGTGTGGTCAGTCTTCCTGTGGGCACCCCCTCTAAATCTCATGCCATTTACTAGTAGTTTGGCTGTGGGGACTGAGTTTCTATTATTGGTGATTTCATGTTGTGGAGACTGGTGAATCTTAACAAGACATAAACGAGGAAACACTAGAACACCATGGAACCATTCACAAGCATCTCAAGTGTGGGGGAGTTCATTAGGGAATGTCAGCATTCTCCTAATTATTGCTTGAAGAGCTCAATATCTAATGAATCGATGGTAAAAAATCTTTTGATATTCTTTTTTTTTTTTTATGACGTGCCCACTATGTATCATTTATTTTTGAAATATTCATTGTTCATTTTACCCAGAGTGAAAAACCAAAGGGCTTGTTTTCAAACTGTGCATGGTGAATGCTTCGGCTTTTGTGACGGTACCTGGAAGGCTGCTGGGGTAAAGGTCAACGGTACCTGTCCTTGGCCTCCCAGCATTGCTTCAGCCAGCACTCGTCTTCCTTATCTCTTTTATAGAGTGGCAATTTACTGAAGATTTTATTTTCATAAAATTCTATTGCTTAAAAAATGTTCGAAAGCCATCACTTTAGGAAATTGGTGTTATTGTACACAGAACAATAAATCACTTCTTTTTGAAGAATCATTTTGGATTGTTCACATCTCAGAGATGAAATATGTGACTTCTTTCCTCTCTTCTACTGAGTCACAAGTACTGCCTAGACTGGAATTCTTGGTATTTTTTTTTTTTTTTTAACAAAATAGGTCTCTGCTTGGTAAAAAGTTTTTATGTCATAAAATATTTTAATACATAAAATATATTTTTAAAATTTTTATATATTTTAAACCACTTTATTGTGATATTATTGGCAGAAAGCTACACATATTTGATGTATACAACTTGATAAGTTTGGAGATGAGCATACACCCATGGAACAATGTAATGCTTAGAATTAAGAATACTGTCTTGTATACTTAAAAATTTGATAAGAGGGTAGATCTTATATTGAGTACAAATAAAAAGGGCAGGAGGAAATTTTTGGAGATGATAGATATATTTTTATAACTTTGATTTTGTAGCCTATAGGCATGTAACTCACAAATTAAGAAATAAAATCTTAAGTATATGGCAAGAGACAAGATGATGTTTCAGATGGCCTTGATTAACACAATTTCTAGTTCTGCTGACAAAAGAAGGTTGTTTCTAAGATATACCTTTTAAGGTATCCAATTATGTCTTCGCTTTTTGAGTACATTAAAAATTTATCTTGTTTAATGTCTCCTAAAAATAATGTAAGTTGAGACTCAGAAATAATTAACTTTCTTGAAGAATATCTATATTTCTTGTTGGGTTGGAGCAACAGGAGTTATCTATTCACAACAGCTTTCCTCAGATGGGCTCAGAGGATAATTGACATTTGGGGAACGAGATGGTTTGGGCCTGTATCATTTCCCATCTTCCTCTCTCAGGAAGCAGTTACAGGCTATATTTCTTCTTGTTGTTTGACTTGGGATTTCTTTTTTGTGGCGGGGAAGATAATTCAGAATATGTTGCATGAGTAGTGTTGGGAAAATAGAGATTAGTAATTAGGGGAGATTGATGAGCTTCTGTGTACTGTGAACTGGAGAGTCTTAGAGAAACAAATGGGTGATACCTGTCTAAGCATAGACTGGGAAGAATAGAGAGGTAAAATCATTCATTTTTACCCCTAAATGACTCTAAAGAGAGATTTTTTTTTTTTAAATTTTAAAATCCTGAATTTGATATGTGGGTTGCTTGGATTTAATTTGCTCTTGGATGATAACTCATTAACAGTTAATCGAATAAGAACACTGTGTTTTGAACCTTATTAGGTCTTTCCCAAGAAGTATCATATTAGAAGCCAATCATTGGTTAACTTCCTATTTAATTTATTTTTAATCAAGTCTTCTACTACCACTCAATGAGTTAGGTGAAAAATCTTGAACACTTCAGGTTATTAGTTAGTAAATGTTGACTTTTTCTGGTATGACACTCAGAAAGTCAGTGCAGTTAGATCTCAGATTTTTTTTCATTCCACCTGCTCCAATTGGTTTGTCCCTCCATTCTTTTAGCACTTCTATACATATATATTGGGACTTAAGCCACTGTGGGGCTATGTAGCAAATGTTGAACATGTAATTTCTTTTGCCCAGAAATTAGGAGGAAAAAAGTATGACTCTTGTAGGGGTAGAGGGAGGGTATTTACAATTATTTCTATAGCAGAATGTATTAGAGTTGGCCACACTCTTTTAAAATAGTAAGAACTTTAGGATTTTGCTTTTATTTAATCAGAATAGGAAATATCTTGATTTGATATAAACTATGAATATGCAGGAAGATTATTTTCACAATTATTTTACTGCTTTTAAAGATATTGTAAATAAAAACAATACAACAGAAGGACTTCAGTTATAATTTTCATATTTCAGTGTAGAAACATCCTTTCCTATGGTCATGCTATGTGTAGAGACACATTTTATTCTGGTACAGTTTCATTGAACTTATGGTAATTGTAGTCATGGACTTCATGTCTCTTTTTTTCTCTCTCTTTTTTTTCTTTCTCTCTCTCCTCCCTACTTCTCACTCTCCCTGCTTCATTCCTCCACATAATATTCACTTGCAAGGTAGCTCTACTGTAATGGACCAGGCACTGGGCTCAGCCTCAGAAGATGGAGGTTTAAGTTTTCTCTGCCATATACAAACTCTGAGAACTTTGGCAGAATAGTTAACTTCTCAGGACCTCAATTCATCTATAAAATAAAGGAAATACTCTATGGTTGCAAAAGATTAAATGAAGTAATATATACCAAGGAACACAATTAACACTGACATCCTATCGAAAATTTTTTTTATACATAAGGGTTACCGTTTCAACCATCTTAAGTGTATCTTTCAGTGGCATTAAGTACATTTACAATATTGTGCAACCATCACACTATCCGTTCCAGAACTATTTCCCAAATAGACACACTGTACTCATTAAATAATAACTCTCTATTTCTCCCTCCCCCAGCTCTTGGTGACCACCTTTCTACTTGCCATTTCTATGAATTTGACTGCTCTAGGTATTTATGTAAATGGAATCATACAATATTTGTCCTTTTGTCTCTGGCTTATTTCACTTAGCATAATGTCCTCAAGGTTCATCCACGTTGTAGCATATGTCAGAATTTTATTCAGTCCTTTTGAAGGCTGAATAATATTCCATTTTATGTTTATATCACATTTTATTTATCCAGTCATCCATTGATGGACATATGGATTGTTTTCACCTTTTAGCTATTGTGAATAGCACTGCTATGAACATTGGTGTGCAAATATCTGAGTCCTTTTTTTCAATTCTTTTGGATGTACACCTAGAAGTAGAATTGCTGGATCATATGGTAATTCTTTAACTTTTTGAGTGACATCCTATTTTTAAGTATTTTTTTGAATCTATTGATTGTAGTGGTGTGACTCCTAAATGGAGTGTTTGTTCATAGTGGTCTTTAATTCCCATAGTTTACATGATATGAGTCATCTTAACTGAGTAAGGTCACCTTAAATTTCAGGACTCCAATAACACCTTGCCAAGGTGACAGGTTCTTCAGCCCATGGTTCTCAGAAACACATTCATTGTACGCTTAGAGATCATTGAGGGTGAGGATTTGCTCTGTTGATGCCTAAATGTGTTGCTTAAACAATAGCTGTATCAATGGATATAATATTTTCTGCTTTGGAACTTTCTGTAGGGATTGAAAAGACTGAAGAAGGCTGAAGACAGGCTGATGGGCTCAGTTGGTAGGCTGCATTATCTCACCATGAATGCTGAAAATCCGACGCCTGGAGACCTGGCTCTTGCTCCCCTCATCACTTGCAAACTCTGCCTGTGTGAACAGTCTTTGGACAAGATGACCACACTCCAAGAATGCCAGTGCATCTTTTGCACAGCTGTAAGTTTTCCGTGATGCCTTCATCATGGGAGAATACCAAGGAAGAACTGTAAAAGTTCAGGATACATTTCTGTGGCTTACTGAGAAGCCAGGGTTTGTTAGATATAAATATGATCCTGCATTGAAGAGCAATTTCACATTTAGAGCTGCTTCCACATAGTACCTTGAATGGTAAAGCCTGTATTTACTAGTTTTTAGGAAAAGTGTAAAATTTGTGTGAAATCTATTTATTTATTTATTTTTAATTAATTTTTTTTTATGGTGGCATTGGTTAACGAAAATTTGATTATTAGTTGAATAAGCAGAATTCTTCTCTTAAAGTTCTAGCTAAGGAACAAAATAGAGACATTTTTAACATGCCTTAGTTACTTATCATCTACAAGAAGCTTTGTATTCTTTCTCATCTCCTATAAGGCACATGGTGTACAACTGTTTTACTTTGTCATAGCTCCTTTTATTTTTCTATTTTCACAATATGCTGAAAGCTGCTTATTCCTCATAATAGAGAAACCTATAGATCTCCAGGTATGAGCTTATCTCTTTCAGTCTGACACTTGATATCAATACCAGTGACCTTCATTGCACGTTTCCCCGAAGGCTGGTTAAGGCATAAAGGTAGGAAACAGATTGATGAGTTCAAAGTGACTGTTAGAAGTTTGAGCCCAGGTGGTCTTATTCAAATTTTCATGTATTCAAACATTTTTTGAGCTCCTCCTATGTGCCAGGCACTCTGCTGAATGCTGGGAATATAATAATGAATAAGGCACTTTCCACAGAGAAGATGGAACTCTACAAGAGTCTGGTAAAATCAGGGACAGCTAAACATAGCGTTCCACAGGAGCATCTCACCTACTCTGGGCTGGGTCCTGCTTGCAGTGATCTCTGAGTTGAAGTTTTAAACAAGAGATATAAACTGATGTCCATGGCCTCATGGAAGATTACAAACTACATCTGGCCTCAACACATTTTTGTTTGGATCCCCAACTTGGAAATTTAAAATAACAAATTTTATAATTTTTTCATGAAAAAGTGGTAAGGTACAGTTATCCTGTGCCTGTATTCATTGGCCCAGAAATAGATGATCCTTTCTCTATTTACATACTTGACTTGCTCCTGTATATATTCAAATCAACTACACTTTCAAACTCAGGATGGGTTAAGAATTAGAAAGAGTCCTTGACATCTCAGCATGGTAGAGAGGAGGGCCCAATGCCTAAATTATAACATTTACCATTTATCTTTTCTTTGGTAGGCCTTATATGGGCAGTCTGTTAATATTTGTTATACAATCAGTATAGTAATCCCCAGACAAATGTGGGTTTAATGCCCTGATTTATAAAGGAAATTGAATAGTTTAGTTACAGTAACCAACCAGTGGTTAAATCAAGGAGAATAAGGAGAGAGGAATCATTTAGAAAGTAGAACCATTTAGAAAGAGGCAAGTTTACTAAGGTTGACTGTGAATGTTTTTTTTTAACAGACAAGTTAGGTGAAATAGAATTTATTTCATTTTTCCTTGTTAATTTAATCAACATGGCCCATTTTCAAGTTAGTTTGTACCATTTAAAAAAAATTTTATTTTTGATTGAGGATTAGAGTAGGGAGAAGCCTCAGCATGGTATTTAGGTGAAAAGGAAAGAGACTAAAATCCTTTTTTTTTTTTTCATTTTGAACTCTAGGATCCAAAGATAGCAAAGAATAGAATTGTTTGTCCATTCATTCGACAAAAATCTAGTGAGCAGCATCTGTGTCGCAGAAACTGTTCTAGGCGTGAGGATTTACCAGTTAAAGAAAGAAAACCCAGCAGAGATCCTTGCTCTTACCAAGTTACCTAATACACAAGAAAAGCAATGAATAGGTGCGTTATAGTATTGGGTGAAAAGGGCTCAGGAAAAAAATAGAGCAGGAGAAGAGGTTAAGCATGCGGGTGAGGAGGTGTTGCACGCGGTTCAAGTAGAGTGGTGAGGAAGAGGCCTCACTAAGTGATGTTTGTGCTGGTTCTTTATCATCTTGTCAGCGTGTGTTGCTTTATAGGAAGTGAGGAAATGACCTTGTCATCGAGGGCAGCTGCAATTTCCTTTGGTCTTTCTTTGTTTCTGAACGCTATGCTTCCAAAATGATTATTTCTCTGACTTTCTCACATATGTTTTGGACCCTTGCTAATCCTTCAAACAAATGAGTCAGAAGCAACATTTGGTTAAAAGCAGGATGGAAATTTTTGTCCAAGAGTTATGGATGTTTAAAAGTAGGATATGGAATTCAGTTTTTGCTATGAGATTTAATAGTGCGGAATTCAAGTTTGTGCGTCAATGTTGGGTAAAGAGTACACAGGCAAAGGTTGTATTTCATGGTCCCAAAGAGCTGACACTGACATATTGTTTCAGTAGTTCTTAGTTCCCAATTATAAACAGAACGACTGCTTCTCATTTTTCCTTCAGCAATTTAGGGGTAGGAGTACAATTAGATTATTCTGTCATTTAGGTTTGTACTTCCTCATTGTTGGGGAATGGTGAAAAGCAGAAAGTCATATGGCTTGGTATTTTTGGTGTCCCTCCAACTTTGGAACGTTTTGTACCTATAAACATTAACCTTCCCTGGCTTACTGATACCCTCTTCCTTATGATCTGCCAAAATAATAAGCTCTGTGTGTTTGATCACCTTAGTGTCTATAAATTTGCAATTAATATCAGATTCACCTGAAATACTACTTTAACTTTTTATTGTTGGAGCTTTTATTTCTTCTTTTCAAAAAAATATTTAAAAATGTGTCTAATCCCCTCAGATATTAATTTGCACTCAAATTAAAGATATCAGATGTATTTTGTGTTTTCAAGGCTGAAAATAAATTCGTGACTTTTTATTATGCCATGTACTACTAATTTCTTACTTTAAATATGATTGGATGACATCTCCCAATTATTGGCTTGGAAAGACTTCTGGTACATATCATATTTTTAAAATGGTTTTGTTAAGATAGTCCCTCTCTCCCCTACTTTCAGGGAATGGCCAAACATCATGGTCTTCTAGCTGGATATGGTGCTATACTGATATATTTTCATAGATTTAATCATGCTTTTTATACATTCTGTCTTCGTCTTGTTTTCCCTAAGATATATCCCTGACCATTTGTTGTGAGGTTGAATTCTTTCTGTTTCCACGATCAGGGTGCCCTGGGAGTGCAGAATGGACAGATGTGGAGTGTCTCACTTGACCATTGGATGTTAGTTAGTTAGTTAGTTCATTCTCTATCTTTAGGGAGACCTGGCCTTTAAATAGGTGCTGCCCCAACCTGAATCTGTTCCATGGACCTCCGGCTCTATGCAACAGAGATGCTCCTTGAATAAAGTGTTCCATAGTCAAATTAGCTTAGAAACTGGTATGTAATCTATTCTTCTCTTGGAGGGACCTAATGCATATTTGCATTTTAGAGACTCTGAAATCTTGTGGTCAAGAAGAAAGCCAGGGGACCCTGTTTAACTTCTTCTGAAGCATTCCCGTTTGATCATACTACTTTTTCTAGTGGCATACCTATTAACTTCCCCACAACCAGTTTTCTGAAGAATGCTACTTTAAATTATTCCATCTAGATAATTCTCGATTTAAATGACATCCAGAGAAAGGAGTGTGACAGATGTTGCTTTATATAATCCATCAATATATCTAGTTTCTTGTTAAAGGAAACTTAACATGATATATCTGCGAAGATGGTTTCTGTTACACTATTTTCTCAGCTTTAATATACAGAAGAAAGGCTAGTATAAAGCAAGGGGTGCTGAATCTACAGGACAAAAATGAGCATAGCTCTCATTAGCATGACTGATGTTATAGATCATCGGCGTATCATGGAGCCAGAGAATTTGATATTTGGGGGTTATGGAGAGAGGTGGTGCCAAATTATTATTGTAATTAAAGGTTAAATTTCTCAAGGATATTTGTCTACTGACTAATGATATGCAAAAACTTAGTTTCTTTCTCTCTCTCTCTCTCTGCCTGTGGATTTAAATAACCTAAATATGAAAATTCAAAATTTCCTCTTGCTTCTGCAACTCACTTTTTTAGATAATAACACATGATTATAATTCAAGTGAAAGAAGAAAAATTCACAAGTCAGTTATCAAAGGAGGGCAAATTTGTGGGTTTGTTCCCTTGCGAGCAATATTTGCCTCTTTGATTTATTCTGGAAGCTATTTCTGTTAGCTATGAATTAAATAATCATGAAAACATGGTTGTTGCTTGTTTTTATAACCTAGATAATTTCACCTGAAAAGAGTTGGTATGTTGGGCATGGCCTATTTACTTTTCAGATTAAAGACAGGATGTGCTGAGCAAAAAGAAAATAAAGTCCAGCCATATTCTTGCCTTTTCTCCATTACGTTTTGTTGGCTCTAAATAGTTAGAACTCCTTTTACTATTCATTTCTCTGAGCCAAATGGATTTTCCAATGTTTAAAAAAGTGAGAGGAAATATAAAACTTTTTAGACCAAGCCCTTCTTTTCCTTGGGGCCTGGTGGGTGACCTTTAAGAAAAGCCCACATATGGCCTGGGAGACATTTCAGTTTGGGAAGATTTGCAGAGAGAGGGAGAGAGGGAGAGAGGGAGAGGGTGAGGGGCAGAGGGAGGAGAGAGAGGGGAAGAGAAAGAAGGAGGGAGAGAGGAGTGTGTATGCATATGTTTGTGTGTCCATGTACAAACTTGTGTACCCACATGGTTGGTAACTTTCAAATGAAGCAAAGAACCTGCAATAGTTCTTTTCTGGATTCTAACTGATATCTTTATTAGGATAAAGGAATGCCATTTTTCTACTCCCACCTCCATTTTTCTCTCCCAGTGTAACTTGGTGGTTAAGAGTGTAGATACAAAGCTAGAAAAATCCAGGCTCAAGTTCAAGTTTGGCCATTTAATGGTGTGTAACTTAAGGCAAAATCTTTGGCTTCTCTGAACCTTAGTTTTTTCACCTGTAGGATAGAGGGAAGTAGAGGATGATAACACCTATCTCAGAGTGTTGTAGGAAGCATCAAATAAGAATTTCAGTAAAGTGGCTAGCACAGGGCCAAGCCCCTAGTAAATAGTGTTTTTATTTCTTTCTTTCCTAAGTTCTGTTAGTATACTGAGCTGTTCTGTTTTTTCAAAGTGTTTTAAGAAAGCAAATCCTATTAAAAACTTGTCTGGCTTCCTCATTAGCCTTTTAGAAAAAGATAGTTACATAGGTGATTTCAACCTTACTACTATTCTGAAATTTCTTTGTAGGATTTGTCCAAAGAATGGCTAACGGAAGGGTGTTTCAACTGAAGATCTTGAAGTAGGATTTACAGAAAAAAAAAAAAAAAAACAACAAAAAACCAATACAACTTTGAAACTGAATAGATGAGTACATTTCCGATGGATGTAAAAGATTCATATGGAAGAGTGTCTCAAGCCACCATTTATTTAAGAGCTGCTTTCCTCTAACAAGAATATATAATATAATTACTTGTTAGCTTAATATGTTTAGTCTAGTATCTTTTTAAGTGGGTTTTTGTTTTGTTTTGTTTTGTTTTTATAACTCCGTGGAGCTGCAAGCAATACTTAGGCATTTTACTTCAGCAATGTCACCGAACATTTTTTTGTTCCCTCTTCTGGTCATGTGACCTGTCAACCTTTCCTGATGCTTTTAAATTCTTCAATTCTCTTGATTCCCACGTCTTCTAGTACTATTGAATGGACAGAACTGAATTCTGCCAGTTCAAAGCCGTCTCTTATTTTGTCGGTTTCTGGTACTAAAATATACTGGCTTACAAGGTTAGTTTTATGCTTTCCTTTCACTTTACCTTGGGTGATCAACAGTGAGTCAGCGAATTTATCTTTCTCTTTGTTTATTTTTGTAAATGACTTCAGTATACTTACTGCTTATATTTAAGAGATTTAATGATCATGCTATGATCATTATGCTATGACCCTCTGATAGAGGAGGTCTTTTGTATTTATTAGTTAAGTCACAGTTTTAAAATACAGATTTTGATACTATTTTTCCACTGATGATTGAGCTGCTACAGGTCAAATGGCATCTGAGAAATAGGAGCAAATTATAACAGCGTGAGAAATGGATTAGAGATGACTCAAGGAGGAGCTGGCTTCCTGGACCTATGATCTCATTCATGCCTAATGCTCACCACTTACTTATTCAAAGAAAGTGGTACAATTGTGGCAAGAGAGGAAGGAGCAGCAAAAGAAAACTATACACTTAAGGCCAAATGACTTTGTCATAGCATCATATTCCTAGAATTGGAAGGGACCTTAGCTCTTCTAATCCCCCCACTCTCCTAATGAAAGAAGTCCTTTTCCTGGATGCCAATATGGTTTGGCATTTTAGAGAATGGGTCTCAAATCTGGTTGCTTGAACTTTATTCATCCAACATATATTTATTATACATACCATGCTCAGTTTTGATGGTTAAGATATAGTGGTGAACAATCTGATCAAGGCCTGGTTTTCAGATAGCTCAAATTTTAATGCAAAGTACAGATACCAACAAGTACATACAGAAGTCAGATGACAATATGTGCTCTGAGGAAAAACAGCAGGGAAGGGGGATAGGGAGTGCTATAGGAGAGGGGGTTTACACTTGATGTTAGGTGGTCAGGGAAGTCTCACTGACAAGATGTTATTTAAGAAGAGGCATGAAGGACATGAGGGAAGAAGCTGTATAGATATCTGAGAGAAGAGAGTTTTAGGCAGAGGGGAACGATGTGGTGGTCCTAAGCTGGGAGTGTACTTGGTATATTCAATATAGCAAGGAGGCCAGTGTGAATGTGTCTGAGTGTGAGAGTGTGTGTGTGTGTGTGTGGGGGTGGTGGGGAACAGTAGGAGATGAAGTCAGAGAGGTATAGTGATGTTAGTATGTAGGACTTTGCAGGCTATGGTAAGGGTTTCGGTCCCAGTATAATGTGAGAACAGAAGCCTTTGGAGAGTTTTGACCCACAGAGAGACGTGATCTAACAATGATTTAAGTGGATCACTGGGTTAGTAAGAGTTCTTCAGAGAAACAGATCCAATATGAAGTATATGTCCAATATGATATTTATATATATGTATATACATATATATATATATATGTATACACACATACATACATACATACATACACATATACATATATGAATTGGCTCATGCAGTTATGGAGGTGAAGTCTCATGATCTGCTGTCTTCATGTTGGAGACTCAGGAGAAACAATGGTGTAGTTCCAGTCTGTGTCCAAAGGCCCGAGAATGAGGAGATCCATTGGCGTAAGTTCTAGTCTGAAGGCAGGAGGAAACCAGTGTCCCAGCTCATGCAGTGTCAGGGGGGAGAGTAAATTATCCATTCCTTTGCCTTTTTGTTGTATTTATTTCCTCAGCTGCTTAGATGAGGCTCACTTATCTAGGAAGGGGGCAGTCTACTTAGTCTACTGATTGAAATGCTAATCTGGAAACACTCTCACAGATACAACTATAAGTAATGTGAAACCAACTATCTGGGCAGTCTGTCTGTGGCCTAATCAAGTTGACTTGCATAGAGAATGAACTAAAGGAACAAGGGTGAAAGCAAGGAGACTGGTTGAAAGGTAAATATAATAATTCAGGCCAGAGATGATAGTGGATTGGACGAGCAGGTGGTAGCAGTTAATGTCTTTGGGTAGTCCAAGTCTTCATTTTCTCTTATTTAGGAATCATAATAAATCATATCATAAGGATATAGAGAAGATCGCAGTAGAAATCTAGATAAAGCACATAGTACAGTGCCTGGAATATAGCAATCGTGTGTCACTCTCATTTAGATTTTGCTTGAAAACTTCCAGGATTGGGACATACCATACATAACTGGCTATTCAGCTATTAGAAATTCTAGTTCTAAACTATCTTTTCTTCTACATTCATTTGAACCTATTTCTGTATAAATTCTACCTGTTAATACTGTTTCTTCTCTCAAGAACAAAAATGGTTGAAATCTAATTTTTTTATGCTCACTAGCTTTATATTATTTGAATGAAGGTTATCTTTCTGTGAGCAGGCAAGGAAATTACTTATTAAATATTATCCACAGTGCTTCGTCAAGTGTGTGAATATTAATAAATAGAACTTTATTTCTCCCATTTTCCCCTTTTGTTGACACAGTCTTTTGGAACAAGTTTCATTTGCATGACATTCTTGACTTTGTCATAGGTTGAACAAGTACTTCAGGCTTGTACTATATTCTCTTGGAAAAGCATATGGTGTCAGGGCAGGGTAGGGAGGTGTGTTACTATAATAAGGACTGAGATTTAATTTCTTTTTCTCAAAGAAGATTATAAAAAGATGCTGTGTCGGTAATCCGTGTTTGTATGTTGTGGAGACTTTTTTTTTTTTTAATGCATACCTTGCTTTTAATTTAATTCTTTAAACCATATATTGGAATGTGATAAGCTGGCCAAACATGCAGACCAGAGTGTAGACAAAAGTGGGCTTACTGTGAAAGAATTTTCTTTTTCATCCAGAGTCACCAAGGCTTATCTATTTATTCTTTTGAAGTTGCACCTTTATTCCAATTTCTTCTAAGTCTATTCCCCTTTTAGTCCTGATTCTGCTCTTCCATTTGGTACTACTATGTACTAGCCACTGTGCTAATTATTTGCATAACGCATTACCAGTCTGGCTCTCATGTGGGAAGCTGACCCTCTGATAGAGGAGGTATAGTGTGTTAGGGGAGCATATAAGAGCCCACCTAAACTAGATTCGAAGAGGTTAGGGAAGGTTTCCTGAGATGCTGACACCCAAAGATGAATAGAAAATTACTTGATGGTAGTGTCGGTAGATGGGAAGAATGTGGAAGGGAAGAGGCAGCCACATGTGAAGGCACAGCACCAAGGAAGGATGGCCTACTGAAGAACCAAACTGAAGGACATGCCTGGAACATATTGCTGGAAGTGCACTTGGGCATGAGGCTGGAGAGGCAAGCAGAGGCTAGATGGAAGGTCTTGTATGCCATGTTAAAGAGCATTATGGAGCCAGTGGAAGGCTTTGTTTGGGAGTGGGATAGGGAGGGTGGCTTTGGCATAGGATGGAGAATGGTCTGAAAGTGGGCAAAACTGGAGCTGGGTGAAGGAAGAGGGTGGTGAGAGCTCAAGAACAACCTATCATCAACATAATGCTGTATTTGTTAGGGTAGACTGAAATTATGAGGCCTGGAGTATTTAAATTACTTTCATTTCCCTAATATTCTTCTTTTTCCTAGCTATTTGGATACTAATGTCAGCTTTCTTAAAATATCGCTGTCCAAATGCCACTACCATTATTAAGGATTCATTTGCTCCTGTTTGAATCATATTCCTTAGTGCTGACATTCAAATTCCTCTATGAACTGTCTGTTGCACAGTGTCTATCCAGAGCACCTTCTGATACCTCTTATATGAGATATCTCATACCTCCATGTCTTTCCTTCTTCCTAGAATGCTCCTCAATTCCTAATGATGATGTCTCATTGCCTGGTCAGTGCATACTTCCATTCATTATTTAACAGATACTCATTCTGACAAGCAGAATACTAGATTGGAGGCAGGGATTTATTGGTGAAAAACTCAAACATGGTTCTTACCTTTGTGGCTCTGGCTATTCTAGTGTATAATTATCATTTCTTCTCTGAAAGCATTTAAAATCTAATTAAGTAGATTCCATACAAATATTTGTATTGCCTTGTATTCCTTGTATGCTCTCTGACATAGATCCCTTTGATTTTCTCACCTTGACTTGTAGTTTACTGAGGACACAAACCCAGAAAAGCAATAGGCATCACTAATCATTATTGTGGTTGTCATCATAATAGTAAGCATTTATTCAACTTATTCATTGGAAGGCATTGTTCTAAGTGCTTTAACTCATTTCATTCATATAATGACCCAAATTGGTCATTTAAAAATCTCTATTTTAAAAATTATGAAGTAGATATATAGTAGTTACTTATTTACTAGTGGAACAATTTTTTTTTTTGAACTTATATGTTCATGTTTTGAGGCCTACCTAGCCATCTCAAGCAAATCATTTATCTAATTGCCAATTTCCAAAAGTGCTTGAGACAGGCAGGGACAACTGTGCCAGAAGCAGATAGCTACTCCAGTTAGCTTCAACTACTTCTACAAATTTTGCAGTAATTTAAGGGCGGGATGTGTAGGGTGTTAGTTCCTCTGTTTATCTCTTTGCAGAAATAGGAAGCCAACAGGCAAATGAAGGCCCCCAAGAGAAGGGTCAGAAGGGAAGGACATAGCTGAATCCTCTCTTCCCTTCAGCTGTCAACCCAGAATGTCTTTCAGTACCAGACTGCCACTTTAGCTCAATGCAAAGTTTTTGGTGACTAGTTTCCCGTATGATGGGGACAGAGAATTTTAACTAGACATATAGTGAAATCTTACTTACTTGTTCCCTTCCCTCCTATCCCCTTTATCCTTGCTCTCTTCTTTTTAAAGATTAATTTTTAATTATAAATGCAATACATGCTGGTTTTAAAACAAAACAAAAATCTCCAAAGTATTGATGATATGAACAGTTCATCTGTACCCCCTTCCGAACTTTTCCTCTGAGTGTAACTAAACATGTGGATGGATATATATTCATACACAACACATAATGGAGAAATGAGATCTTATCTATAGATACTTTTCTTAACTTGAGTTTTATAAATTTAACAGTGCATTGTGGACATGGTTCTCTGTAAGCATATGCAAGACCTACCCTCCCTACCTTCCTTTTTAAGTATTGTGTAATGTTCTATGGTATGGCTCTATCAACATTTATTTAACTAGGCCCCTTCTTATAAAAGGACTCTAAGGTTGTTTCCAGTTTTTGCTATTATAAATGAAAATGTTTGTACTTATATAAATGTGAAAATATACCTCTCTAGGATAAATTTCTAGAAGTGGAATTGCCTAGTCAAAAGGTGTGTGCATTTTAAATCGACACATGTTACAAAATTGCCTTCTCACACTGTTGTGCCAGTTTAGCATTCCTATCAATAGTGTAGGAAAGACCCCTTTTTTGACACTCTGGGTATTTTCAAATTTTTCGTCTTCTCTAATCTGATATGTGAAAAGAACACACCTCATAGCTTAATCCATGCTTCCTCTTTTAAGGAGGAAGCAAATTGTAGCAAAACAAAATCATTTCATAAATCTCTCTTTAAAAAAAATGTATGGTATATCCAGTGCCAGTACAGTTTCAGCTGATTTAGACCTTGGTATTCACAGTACTGTCCAGTTGGAAAAATGGGCCATATCTAGAAAAGTATATTACATGTAGGATACACGAATGAATGAACAAATAATGCTTATAATGGTTGTCTTAAGGCGATGGGAAATACAGTATCACAAAGTTTATGTTCAGTGGCAAGATAAGTAGGAAAAGGAACTTTTAAAAATTTAGGCTAGTGGAAGCCAAAAAGATTGTGAGCTAACCAGAAAATTCAGTTAACTGTAAAATTCCATTTTTTGAATATTTAAGTTCATCAAGAATTGGTTGTGTTGTGGATTCCAGATGTGCGCAGCACCTCTTAGAATGAGTCTGGACACAGTCAAGTGCCTCATTTTCATGGAAATAAATAGCTCTACATTAACTAAAAGCCTCAATGGTTTTGAGTCATTTCTCACCCCCAATAAGGAGGCCCTTTTGGTTGGACTCTTCTGGAAAGTGTTTGTGAGTTATTAGCCACGTGAATGCAGGGTTTTTATTCAATTTCTTTGACCCTCAGTTTACTTATTAAAAAAATCAAAGACAAATGCAAATCAAAACCACAATGAGATACCATCTCACACCTGTTAGAATAGCTATAATCAAAAGGACAAATGATAACAAATGTTAGAGAGGATTCAGAGAAAAAGGAACCCTCAGACACTGCTGATGGGACTGCAGACTGGTACAGCCACTATGGAAAACGGTATGGGGGTTCTTCAAAAAACTAAGAATTGATCTACCATATGACCCAGCAATCCCTCTACTGGGTATTTACCCCAAAGACTTGAAAACTCATATCCAAAAAGATATTTGCACACTGATGTTCATAGCAGCGTTATTCACGGTGGCCAAGACATGGAAGCAACCAAAGTGTCCTACGATAGATGATTGGATAAAGAATCTGTGGTACATATATACAATGGAATATTACTCAGCCATAAGAGGAGATGAAATACTGCCATTTGCGACAACATGGATGGACCTCAGGATAATCATGCGAAGCGAAATAAGCCAGACAGAAAAGTTGAAAATCACATGATATCATTTATATGTGGTATATAAACCTAAAAGCAACAAATGAACAGGACAAACAAACAGACTCATGGACATGGACTATAGACTAGTGGTTACCAGAGGGTATGAGGTTGGGGGATGAGGGGGTAGATAGATGGTTAAAGGGGTCAAATATAGCGGGGTAGGGGTAGAGTGAAGTGGGTAAAGGGGATCAAATATATGGTAGCTGAAGGAAATGACTTTGGGTGGTAAACACAATAGAATTACAGATGTCAAATTATATATAATGTACACCTGAAATTATATAATTGTATTAACCAATGTTACCCCAATAAACTTAATTAAAACAACTTAAAAAAATCAAGGACAAGTAAGGGCATTTGAGTATCTATCATATAATATATATTATACAAGAGTACTATTTTTTCCTTTTCCAGTTTATAGATAAAGAAACCAGTGCCAGAATTAAATTACTTGCCCAAGATCCATATTCTTAATTCCTGAATCATAGTGTTGTTTGGATGAAATAAGAGAAACCTCTGTGAAAATACATAGTATGTGCTCCCTACATTTTATTTGTTAGCATAAACAGTGGATGAGCCTACCTGTAGTTTCTAAAGCTTGACAATGGCCTATATAATGTAAAACTGATGACTGGCTTTTGTGTACGTAAAAGTTTAATCGATACAAAAAAAATGTAAAGAGTAACTGATTTAAAAAAATCCAAGGATTTTTCCAGAGATCAGAGAGTATGTAGTCTGACTACAATGGTGGCCATAGGTTCAGATGGAAGGGATTGAACTTTCAGCTATGTGATTTTGGGCAAGCTACTTGAGGAAATGAAGGGCTGAGAGATTAAGAGGTCTGCTTTACATAGCAGGAAGTTCTCAGTGCACTTAGCATATATTCAGATTTTGAAATGGAAATCAAAGTTCAAGCCTAGATCTTCTGGTTTAATGGTGTTCTTCCAACTGCTACATGTATCACGTTTGTGGAAGTTACCGGTGTTCCCAAAAGGACCTCAGTCTGGCAGTTTTTTTTTCAAGTAACTGTTGTGTGCTGAGAGTAATTACTGAATGGGTAACTCTAAAGCACAAGGATCTTTACTGCAACTGGAAAAGAATATTTTATAGCTGTAATACCTGTTTTTCCTAGGGTAGCGTGTTAAATACAGATTGTTTTAAGATGGCATGGTGTCTAGTCTTTGAAAAACTTTATGGGTTTTTGTGTCGATAACCTTCAGAAGGAAAAAAGGTAATGTTTTCAAGTTGTAAAGATTTCAGAATTTTCTCATGCTCTAGTTCTGATAACATGAAAATCATTTTGACGTAATGAGAAAGCAAACAAAGGCTGTGTCTCAATTAGACCTTGGTTTAAACCTCCACTGTTATATTTGCTAGTCATGGGAACTTTGGATAAGTTGTTGAACTGCTTTGTGTGAAATGGGGATAATAGCAGTCTCAGAGTTGCTATGAAGATTAAATGAGATAATTTTAAATCACATACCATAGCTATCATAGGAGCTTGACAAATAAGTTTCATTCCTATCATCTCCTCCTTTCCTCTGCCTCTTATATAATGAATATTTTAGTTCTAGGCCTGTGGTTCTCAAAGTGTGGCCCTCAAACCAGCAGCATCAGCAGTAGCTGAACTCGTTAGAATTACACATTCTTGAGACCTGCCTACCCTGGACCTACAGAATAGGAAACTCTGGGGATAGGGCCTTATAATCTGTGTTTCAGTTCACCCTCCAGGGAGTTCTGGTGCACTAGTCTAGGGTTTTTGCAGAGCACCGTATTGGTGAAACACACATAAATTGCTAACTATCATGTGTTTTGAAATATATACGCTCCCTTTGTCTCTTCTGTGACTGCTGACACACATCTCTGAAACAACTAGTCATATGGCTTTGACTTAAGATCTTTGCCTTGAGAGTCTAATTTGCTAGAATACGGTGCTAACTCAAAACATTTGGAAAGTGGCAGTTCAAGGACAGTAACTAGGTTGGATTTTATAAGAGAGTCAAGAGCAGTCTCAGATACATAAGCCTATGGATTTACTAAAAGAAAGATAAAAAAGACTGGTTCAAATTATAGCAATTAAAAAAAAAAAAGAGTAAGTACCACATATAAACCCTCCTGATTTCTAGAAACTTGGTTTTTAGGGAATGTCAACAACATTCACATCTTTTCAGAATGAAGTCTTGGCATAAAATGACGAGGTGAGGGATAGTTGAAATTATGTGACCATCTAAATTATAAGTGGAAAAATATTCTGATTTTGCTGTGGAGAAATTGGATAAAATAATTTCAAATTAATCTTGACTAAAACAAGATGCTCATAGTTCATGCAGTCACTGTTAGCCATTGTCCAACTTTTTCTACTTTTTCAGAGTTCACATTTTTAAATCTAATAAATTCTCTTTTGTAAATGTAGCCAAGGAGGAAGTTTGCTTAAGGCTGTTGCCTAGTCTAAACTGATTGTACTTGGTTCCTATCATTCCATGTAGAGAAACAGTATCCTCTTAAGGAAGTGAATAGCGTCACTATTGTCCAGTTGTCATTGATGTGAGCTAGTTTTCATGCTGGCTTTATAGGTTATATCCTGTAGAAAAAATGTAATTGATGGTGCATTAGCTTCATTCTCATTTATACAGTGTAAATATTCTTTTAAATTTCAAATATTTAGATAATCATTAGTTAATACTGCTACCATTAGTTTTAATTAATAAGATTTTATTTCGCTGTATTTATTAAAACTCTAGTTTAAATACTAATACAGATATTGAGGTTTTATATAAAATGTAATACAGATGATTCCTATTTTAAGAAACATTAAAATCTGAGATTTGGTGAATGCTGTAATTTTTTTTTTAGTTTTAAAAAATTGTGCAACAGTTTGTTATAAAACTTTTCAAACATACAACAAAGGTGAAAGTATTTTAACAATGATCGTATTCCTACTACCTCTTAGATTCTAACATTAATTTTTTACTCTACATTTATCCATCCATCCATCCTTCTATCCTTTAAATGGTATAGTTTTAATATTCACTGTGAATTCTGTAGTAGAATGTAAGCACAACATTGTTCAATGCATTTGTTTAGACTGGTTGAATGTTGCATTTTATTGCAGATAACTTGCATAATCCTACGTCATGAATGAAAGAGTTTCTTGATCTTTTATTAAGTTGGGGTTTGTTCCTTTTTGTGTTTCTGAGACCTTATGTATGTTCTGAGAGTCAGAAGAGTCGCCTGAGAGTTCAAACAGGGACACTTTAGGTACACAGTAGGAGGAAGAGGAAGAAAGTGATAAATGAGTTTAGTGGGATCTGCTGACTAATCCAGTGTGTGCTTATTCTCATTGCCTGTCCTGGGCCTGTGGGCTGGGGCCTTAGAGCCCGCTGAGAGCTGGCAGTTCTGAGGTCTAATGTTTCTTTGGAGGAAATGGAAGGATGTAAACTTGGCTAGCCTTTCTTTCTCCTGGAACCATTGGTTGTTTTTTTGGGTATACTGTGTTGTAAGATAGCACCTGGCACAGATGGATCTCTTTGGAACTAGTATGAGAATTAAGAATTGGGGCAATCCTCTGTAAAGAAAGGCAGCACAGGTGGGAAAAAAAGGACAGCCTCTGAAAGGTCATTCAAAGAGTTATTGAATTACTCGTGTTGGAAGCAGATCTTTCCAATGCTGGTGCCCACTCCCTGCTCTGATTGAAATGTTGCTATGTTTAGCATATTTAATTGGCTTTCCTGTGAGAACTGGACCAGGCTGCAGCATTTCCAGTGGATTTCTCTTCAGAACTATTTTTGTCACTGAGTTTTTTAATTTAGATGTTTCATGATCGCTTGAGATAAAGATAGAAGTGTTTGATCACTCTTGCTTGGTGGGTACTGAAGTAATTTTAATTGGGGGCCAAATTTAATCTCCCATGTTGAATGACTGTTCTGAAATTTATGAGATGAATCTAGTACCCTTTTCCAGAAAAAGTAACGGCGCTATTTTGGGTAAAGTATTTAAAGGATCTCAATCAGAACTTTAAAGTTTGCGTATATAATTTCCCCCTTAAACTTCTTTTACTATTTCTTCTGGAAATAGCTGAACGCATGTATTCTCTATGGAGAAGTTGGTTAGAAAGGAATCCTTCCTATGGACATCATGCTTCTGAATATTACAAAATGACCTAAAGGCAACGATGATGGACATATCTTCCTTGATTAGACTTGAGAGTATGAATAGTATTGAATTTGTGGTTCTCAGACTTGCACATTGGAATCACTTTGAGAGTTTAAAAATACCGATGCCAGTTCAATGAGGTTGCAGAATGCAAGATCAATATACAAAAATTAATTGTATTTTTATACATTAGCAAAGGATAACATGATGATGGCATTAAGACAAGTTTCATTTATAATAATATCAAAAAGAATAAAATACTTAGGAATAAATTTAACAAAATGAGTACAAGTCTACAATCTGAAGACTACAAAACATTGTTGAAAGAAATTCAAGAAGACTAAGTAGAAAGACACCCCATGTTCATGAAGTGGAAGGCTTACTATTATTAAAATGACAATATTCCCCAAATGGATCTTCAGATTCAACACAATTCCCATCAAAATGCAGATCTTTTTTTGTAGAAATTGACAAGCTGATCCTAAAATTCATATGAAAATTTGAGGGACCTAGAATAGTCAAAACAATCTTAAAAAAGAACAAAGTTAGAGAACTCACTTCCTGATTTCAAACACACTATGGCACTATAGTAATCAAAACTCTGTGATACTGTCATAAGCATAAACAGATCAGTGAAATAGACTTGAGAGTCCAGAAATAAATTCCAATGTTTATTGTCAGTTGATTTTTGTCATGGATGCTAAGATAGTTCAAAGGGTAAAAAATAGTTTCTCAATAAATGGTGCTAGGACAACTGGATATCCACTTACAAAATAATGAAGTTCGACTGCTTCCTTGCACCATGGACAGATATTAACTCAAATGGATTATAGACCTAACTGTAAGAGCTAAAACTTATAACTCTTAGAAGATATCAGAAATAGAAAAAAATTCATGACCTTGGGTTAGGCAAAGCACGGACCACAAAAGAAAAAATATAAATTGGACTTCATCAAAATTAAAAACCTTTGTATTTCAATAGACGCCATTAAGAAAGTGAAAAGCTAGTCCACAGAATGGGAGAGAATATTTGTAAATCATAGCCAATAAGAAACATATCTAGACTATATAAAAATTCTTACAAGTCAATAATAAAAACACAAATGACCCAATTAAAAATGGACATAGGATCTTAATAGACATTTCTCCAAAGAAGATGTATAAATTACCCATACACATGAAAAAATGCTCAAAATCATTATCCATCAGAGAAATGCAAATCAAAACCATAGTGAGATAACATTTTGCACACATTAGGATGGCAGGAGTAAAAAAGATAGACAATAACAAGTTCTGGTGAAGATTTGAAGAAATTAGAGCCCTCATACACTGCTGGTGGGAATGTAAAATTATGCAGCTGCTTTGAAAAATAGTCTAGCAGTTCTTCAAAAGACATAGAGTTATGCCATATACCACATCCACTCATAAGGACATACCCAAGAGAAATGAAAACATATATCTACAAGAAAACTTATACATAGATGTTCATAGAGGCATTATTCATGGTAACAAAAAGATGAAAATAACCCACATGTCCATCAACTGATGAATGGATAAATAAAAATGGCATATCCATATAATGGAATATTTTTCGGCAATAAAAAATGTCGATACATGCTGTAACATGGATCAACCTTGAAAGCATTTTGGTGAAAGGATCCAGTTACAGAGGACCACATATTGTATTAGTCAATTTATATGAAATGTCCAGAATAGGCAAATCTATAGAGACAGAAAGTAGACTGGTAGTTGCCTAGACCTTGGGTGGTGGGGAGACTTAAAGGTGAAATGGGAAGTGACTACTAGTGGGCATGGTATTTCTTTGGGGATAATGAAATATTCTAAACTCTATGTGTGATAGTAGTACAACTGTGAATATACTAAAAACCATTAAATTGTATACTTCAAATAGGCAAATTATATAGTATGTGAATTATATCTCAATAAAACTGTTATATATATAAACACATATGCACATATATATATATACATGTATATAAAATACTGATGCCTGGTCCCTCAAAAATTCTGAATTGATTGATCTGTGGTGTGGCCTGGGCATTGAGCTTTTGGAAAACTCCCCAGATGACCCTATTAAACATCCAGTGTAGAGTGTCTTTGTCCTAGACCTTGCTACTCAAAAGTGCGGCCTGTGTACTCTGTGTACCAGCAGAATTAACAAGACCTGGGAGATTATAAGGAGTGCAGGTTCTCAGGCCCAACCCCAGATCTACTGAATCAATCTGCATTTTTAACAGGATCCTTAAGTGATTCAAATGGACATTAAATAAGTTCAAGAAGCATTGTCAGTAAGGCAGGTGAATGTGATTTTGAAATTCACTGCCTTCCTGTTGAAATATCCCTCTTCCTTCTGCCCAGGTCTTTCCCTTAAGCCTGTTCTCTTGGGTTCCTGTACCCTATTCCAATGTGCCTGTATGTGGAGGGGGGCCTCCCTTCATACCACCAAGCAATTCTTGGATACTAGTAGGGTGTCCAAGAATTCACCTCAGTTCTGACACTATATCTGGAGATAACATCAGATTCTACATGTTAAGAGTTTAGTCCGACAAGACTCTGCTCCCTCCTCGATTCCAATACCAGTTGCATGCCTAGGTTGTTGCCTATGCTTCTGACCAGCTGGCTATAAATCAGAGACTCCCATGACCCCCTTTTTAAGTTCTATTAATTTGTTAAAGCAGTTCACAGAACTCAGAGAAACAGTTACATAATAGATTACTGGTTTATTATAAAAGTATATGACCAGCCAGATTGAAGAGGTGCATAGGGCAAGGCATGGGGAAGGGACACAGAGCTTCCATGCCCTCCTCAGGCTTACCACCCTCACCAAATCTCCATTTGTTCACCAACCAGGAAGCTCTCTAATCCCTGTCCCTTTGGGGTTTTATGGAGCTTTTATTACATATGCACAACTGATTAAATCACTGGCCAAGGGTGATCCATTTAACTCCCAGCCCCTCTGCCTCCCAGGAGATGGAGGGGTGAGACTAAAAATCTCAGCCTTCTAATAACAGGGTTGGTTGCCCTGGCAACCAGCCCCCATCCTAGGGACTTGGGGCATTCCACAGGTCACTTCGTCAATATAACAAAAGACATCTTTATATCTATCACCACTTAGGAAATTCTGTGTTTTAGAAGCTTCCTGCTAAAAATGGGGACAAAGACCAAATATGTATTTCTACTTATAAATCAAAATATCACAACTGCCCTTCCCAGTAGTGTCCCATAGTTTTTGGTGTTTCTTGTCCATAAAAACATATTTGTCTTACATTTTTTCTTCAGCTCTCTGATGTCCCATGTTGTTAGAGGGATATGAAGGTGGTCCCCATCACTATCATATTTGTGAAAAGCCAAAGTTTCTGAAAAGAGTTTTATAAGAAAAACTTTTAGGATCATACCGTACCAAGAAACAACTTACTACCTAGCTGTAGATTACTGATTTATTTGAATTTTTTTCAAACCATTATACATTTCCAAACCAGAATGCTTTTGATGTGTTAAAAGTATTTTGAATTGGGAGAGATATACCATCTTGAGTTTACTAATAATTTAACTCAACAGCATCCAACAAAGGGCTTTATTCTTGTATCGTGTGTAGAAATCATAGTCTGAACCTGGAGTAAACAATATTGACCTCAATGTATGATATCATTTAGAACACTCTTGAGACATTATGCTGTAGTTATGTACTGAAGCAGATAAGTGTTAGTCTATAGTTTATTAAATATTCATTTTAGTGTACAGCATTATACCAGGAATGATGAAAAGCAAATTTTAAAACTCAAGGCCGTCTAGGTTTTGGCCTGTGGGTACCTTCTCCGTTCCCCCTTCCTTCCCACCTATGACTGAGTTAAGGGATGAGAAACCCTAGGTCAGTAGTTCACCAACTCAGCTTCAAGCTAGGTGGGCTGCCAGTCCTTTTTGGACTTCAGAACCCCAGCACTTGAATCCAGAAGCATCTAAGAGCCTGGGGATCAATTTAAACTTTAATGGCACCCATTATCTTCTTCTTCTCAACAACAGTACCTATTCTCCTCTTACCTTGCCTTCTCACCATCATGGGACTTATCTCTAGGGGTCACATCTGTTTAGGGACTTTCATTTCTGCATGCCTCCCTATAGTTCAGAAACATCTATTCCATTTTCCAATTATACTTTATGTTTGCATACTTCTTTTCATTTTTCATTGTGTTTTCATGTATTTACCCTCATGAAGGACTCTCCATTTCCCTGAGAGTAGGCTAGGGAGCTGGTATTGTCCCACTTTATAATCGAGAATGCTATAACTAGAGAGGTCAATGACTTGACTAAGATGCCAAGGAGACTTTAGGGCTTGTACTTTTTTTCCTTTTTTTTTAAAATAATTTTTTATTTTTCATTTACAGTTGGCGTACAATATTTTATTAGTTTCAGGTGTATAAAATGGTGATTAGATATTTATAGAACTTAAGTGATCACCCTGATAAATCTAGTACCCATCATACACCATACCCAGTTATTACATTATTGACTATATTCCCTATGCTGTACCTTACATCACCATGACTATTTTGTAACTATCAATTTGTACTTCTTAGTCCCTTCTCCTTTTTCACTCACTCCTCAACCCCCTCCCATTTGTCAAGCATCAAAATGTTCTCTATATCTATGAGTCTGTTTCTGTTTTGTTTGTTCATTTATTTTGTTCTTTAGATTTTACATATGAGTGAAATCATCATGTGGCATTTGTGTTTCTCTGTCTGACTTACTCTACTCAGCACAGTACTCTCTAGGGCTAGCCATGTTGTTGCAGATGGCAAGATTCCATTCTTTTTTATGGCTGAGTACTATTCCATTGTATATTTGTACAACCTCTCTTTTACCCATTCAAATATTGATGGACACCCAGGTCGCCTTCATATCTTGGCCATTGCAGATAATGTTGCAATGAACATATGGATTCACATGTTTCTTCAAAGTAATGATTAGGGTTCATTTGAATAATACCCAGAAGTGGAAATTACTATGTTCTTTTTGTCTCTTGTTATAGCCTTTGTTTTAAAGCCTATTGTCTGGTAAAAGTATTGCTACTCATGCCTTTTCTTGTATGTTTCCATTTTCATGAAATATCTTTTTCCATCTCTTATGCTTTCAGTCTATATATGTCTTGATCTGAAGTGAGTCTCTCGTAGGCAACATATGTAAGAGTTGTTTTCTTATTCAGTCAGCCACCCTAACTTTTGATTGGAGCATTTAATCCATTTACATTTAAAGTAATTATTGATATGTAGTTATTGCCATTTTATTATTTATATTTTTAATCTTTTTTTTTTCTTCTTAAAGAAGTCCCTCTAACATTTCTTCTAATACTAGTTTGGTGTTGATGAACTTTAGCTTTTTCTTGTCTGGGAAGCTCTTTTTCTGTCCTTTGATTCTAAATGATAGCTTTATTGGGTAGAGTAACCTTGGTTGCAGGTCCTTGCTTTTCATCACTTTGAATATTTCTTGCCAATTTCTTATGGCCTGCAAAGTTTCTGTTGAGAAATCAGCTGACAGTCTTATGGGAGCTTCTTTGTTTCTTAATCGGGGACTCATTGCTTTTCTTTTCTCTTGCTGCTTTTAAGATTGTCTTTAACCTTTGTCATTTTAATTATGACGTTTTTATGATTTTAATTATGGTGTGGGCCTCCTTGGGTTCATCTTGTTTGGAACCCTCTGCACTTTTTGGGCTTTTATGTCTACTTTCTTTGCCAGGTTAGGGAAGTTTTCCGTCATTATTTCTTCCAATAGGTTTTCTATCTCTTGCTCTCTCTATCTTCTCCTTCTGGTACCTCTAAGATGTGAATATTGTTATGCTGTTATACTTAATGTTGTCCCAGAGGCCCCTTAAACTATCCTGTTTTTTGGATTCTTTTTTTTCATTGCTGTTCTGATTGGGGGGTTTTGCTATCTTATTTTCTAAATCGCTGATTCCCTCCTCTACTTTATCTACTGTTGATTCCCTCTAATGTATTCCTCATTTCAGTCATTGTATTCTTTATTTCTGACTGATTCTGTTTTATGTTTTCTATCTCTTTGTTAAAGTTCTCACTGAGTTCATCTACTCTTCCTTTACATTCATTGTGCATCCATATAACCAGCATTTGAACACTGCATCTGGTAGGTTGCTCATTTTGTTTAGTTCTTTTTTTTTTGAGCTTTGTTTTCTTTCATTTGGGACATATTTTTTTATCTCCCTGTGTTGGTTTCTATGTATTAGGTAGGGCTGCTATGTCTCCCAGTCTTAGTAGAGTGGTCTTATATAGTATGTGTCCTGTGGGGCTCAGTGGTGCAGTTTTCTTTGTCATCTGAGCTAGGTCCTCCAGGTGTGTCCCTTGTATGGGTTGTGTGTGCCCTTCCCTTGTAGTTGAGCCTTGGTTGCTGTTTATATATCAGTGAGAGGGATTGACCCTTGGGCTGATTGGTTGTGAGGAGTGGCCAGTGAGGGGCTGACCCTATGGAGCAAGATTTGCTTTAGCAGGGCTCTGGTGCCTGCCCAGTCTGCCTTTTGCTTGTATTGTCCTTGGATTGCCCCGGGTGGTGATCTGGCTCCAGCTCCATCTGAACCAGGCCACTGGGTGTGCTGGCCTTGGGCCTCCTGGGAGGGGCCCAGCTGTAGGCCAAATTTAGCTGCAGCCTGTGCCCTGCATAGGGCCACCTGGCAAGAGTCACCAAGCAATCCGAAGATGACCGCCACTCATTAGAGTTTGTACTTTAATCTTAATGGTTAGAATCCAGTTCCACTGACTAGTCGTTGTAATGCTTTTTTTCCTTAGAGAAAAATTTTAAGAAAATGACAGAATGAGCAACTGTATAGTAAATATATATATATATGTATATATGTATATATGTATATTTATGTATATTATTCTTTAGTGGATCTATAGTAGCTTTTTCTAAATATTGTAGCCCTTTTTTGCCTTTGTCCACCTAGTAGATGAGAATACCTATGATAAATACACATTGGTACATTGGAAAATAACATCCCTGAAAGGGATCTAGGAAACTTCTTTCTGGGAAGATTTCATTGTACATATTTCATAGGCTTTCAGGTTTGGGAAGAGACAATACAAGTCATCTGGTTCACCAGGCATTTGATGCTTAAGTCCTTGTTTAGATCACATTTGAATCCTTGAGGGCTATGGAAGGATTTTTAGGAACAATTATTATTATACAGGACACTTCATAGCCTAAAAATGTTTCTATATTCTACCAAACTAATTAAGTGGAATGTTGACTATTCAAAACAAAAGTTGTTTCTCTCTTTCTTTGGTCATCTGGATTTTTGAAATGTTCTGTTCGAAACATTTCCCTTAGAACTTGTTAGCTGTTATGGAAATAGCATATTTAGACAATTGTTTAATACTATAATTTATTGGAATATAATTTTTTTCAATGGGACTAAATAATGGTGGTTTTCTTTTTCCTCTTTCTGTGTTTCTGTCTTTATTTACAAGCTAGATCCAGTTTCTTTCATAATTGTTATATGTGAGTGTTTTCAGTTCTTTTGTGCTTTAGCTTGAAGTTTTGACGAAGAGAGGAGTTCAAGATTAAATTTTTAGTGAAAGCTAATGGAAGATATATAATGAACCTAAGGTTCTTAAATAAGAAGAAATAACTAGAGATGGTCATTTTCCCTCTTTGCCTTTGAATAGAAATGCAGGCCCCTAGTGATGGAATGTCAAGAGCATTATTTAGCAGCTTACTAACAGATCTCTTTTTTGAACCAGTGTTTCTTAGAATTTAGAACAAAGATATGTAGGATATGTATACTTATACCCTGTAGTTGGCGTATATATAGCTCTAACCTCCTGAAATCATATTGTGGCCAGGAGAGTACTTGTGGGAAGCTTAAAAGTTCATTGGGTATATGTATCATGGTTACAGTGTGCCTAAGAACATGCCATTAGCGAATAGAATATCCATTATAAACTCTTGGGAAAACTTGCATTTCAACTTTACAAATTTGCAACATAAGTGGAAATGAATCTTTTTTTTTGCCTATAAAGACTCACATAGTCTTTTCAGTTCCTGTTTTATCCTAAGCTTTATCTATAGGCCTAAATTGTTGTAAGGAAAAGCCCGAATAGAGATATGTGGGATATTCTGTTACAAATATTTGTTCTGTCTGTGGAGCTTCTCTACCATAAGTGGCTTAACTGGTCCCCTGCAGGGAATGGAGAAAGGGTAATCTGAAAAGGTCAAAGGATTAACAGTTTCTTTTAAAGTTTTTCATAGAAAGTCTAAGACCAGGTGAAGGTCATAGAAATACAACCAAATATTCTGCAACTAACAGATTTTCAAAGGGCATCCATATATGAAATTTCAAGTTTATGTTTGTGCTTGTGAGTGTTTTAAACCTTGTAAGGTAACCATAACAGGTATTATTGTCCCTATTTTAAAATTAAGGGAGGCAAATCTGGGTCATAGTTTAATTACTTTTTCCATTGTCATCTGAACAGAGTGGTGCTGGGGCTAGAGCCCAGATATTAGAATTTGACGTTCATTGCACTGTACAATTTGTTTTCCTCTGATAACTTTCCATTGAACCTAAACACCATACATTTTTCAGTCTTTCTACTCAAATTTCAAGTGGCACCTGGGGAGGTCAAGGCAATAACAATGGAATCTGTGTGGCAGATGAAAGACCTGAGAGATCCTTAGGAGCAGAGGCGGGGTGGACAAGGCTTCACATTGTTTATTCATTTATCCCTTGGTGTGACACTCCTTTTTGTGAGCCACCTTTGCTATTTCTCTCGAGGTTTGCCTGCCCATTGAAATTCTTCCCTATATTTCCGTGCTGCTGCTTTCTCCTAATTATCATTCTTGCTAGGACTGGAGACCATGTTTGGCACAGTAACTCCTTGTGAAAGTGATTGTTCATGCTTCTCTTGAACAAGACAGTGAAAGTTAAAATATGGTATCTATATTGAGGTCAATTGTAGGGAAAGAGGAACTTAAGACCCCAGCTTCCAGGTATCTTTTATTCCCAATTCATACTAAATAATGAGCACTTTCTCATGTCTTTAAACATCATTTGAAAATGTTTTTCATGATTCTTCAGCATTCCATTGCATGAATTTGCCATAATTTATATACACGTTATTCTATTTTGGATAGTTAGGTTATATTTTAGTTATTTATTTATTTTTTTTTGTGATAAATATTTTAGAAGAAATGGGCTCCTTGAAGAAGGGAATAAATACTTGAAGAGAGACAAATATGGTTTAAACGGTTTGCCCTAGTCATTGATTCATGAGTACACTGTAACTAAGTTCAATCAGGTAAAAATCATGATTTTTTTTCTGAAATAATACAGTTGTGATATTACTTTTATTTTCAGATGGAGAAAATGAGTAAAGATGGTCAATGAAAGGAATAGATTTCACAATTATGTCATCAGTGTTCTGAACATAGAATTTGTGTAATACTTAAGGTGTTGTAAAAGGTTGGTGCATCGGCAATATTTTTAATGTATCAATTTGAAAGATCTGAGCCCAATTATAAATAATCACTTTATGAGAGTCATTAATTCATTGGCTAGCTTATGTATTTTGAGGATATCCTCCTCAAACACTGAGCTTGCTTTTCATCATTGTGTGTATAGAAAAAAGCTGACCAATTAGCAAATTAGTAGGAATTGAGGAGCCAGATTTTGGATTTCTTAAGAGTTTTATCTTCTGGAACTAATTTTGTGTGGGCATGTGTGGATCGTTTGGGAGGAGAAGGGAGGTGTTAGAGGTCTCCATAATGCTATCAGTTCTCCTACCTTCTCATTCTGACTCACACCTCCACCCACTGCCCAAGATTCAGGTGCAACCAGCAATAAGTAGATCAAGTTTGTCCTTGGGGTTTTAGCTCTTCTTTTCTCTGGGTTTCTTTTTTCTACCCAATTTGTTCTTTACGCAGATTCTATTCATACCTCCTCATCATAACATCTACCAAGGCCCATAGTTTTGGGGAAGAAGCAAGGCTACTGACTTTAAGCAAAGGCCTTGCCTCAAGTAATCAGAACAAACAATCTCAATGGGGGGGACATCTCTTTTTCCCAAATTGTCTTTGACGTTATCTTTTCCAGGTGTATTTGCTGTTCAAGGTGTTCCTGAATAAGTCAGGGCCTTAATCCCAATTGATTTTGTTTGACTAATTTAGCATGAGGGTCGCAGTTCTATTTTGGGGCAAACTTTGAGGGAGAGGACCACTAGATAAAAATGAAACTGGAAAGTCACATAAGTTAAAAAAAAAGTAAAAAGAAGGCTTTTGCCATTAGTGTAAAAGTGTTTCTTTTTTTCCTATTGTGTGGTGGATAAAATGTGTGAGCATACAGGAATTTGACTTGTTGCCTTGAATAAACTCAATATTCTTAGGATGAAGTCATACATAATTAATTGCCTGTCTCTGCATTTTTTTCCCAAAGTGATGGCTCTTAGTATTCATACTTGTGATAACTTATGTTTCCTGAGTACAAGAGCCTGAGGACTGCCAAGTAAGGAAGAAGAGGCAGTGGTGGTTTTGTAACCTCTGTGCTACTGTAATACAATGGATAATTGGTTTTGTTTTTTTTTTTAACTTCCAGTGCCTGAAGCAGTACATGCAGCTGGCAATCCGAGAAGGATGTGGATCTCCCATCACTTGCCCTGACATGGTGTGCCTAAACCATGGGACCCTGCAGGAAGCTGAGGTATGGATGAGTGCCATGATCTTCCTCTCTTTCCTGTTGACATTATTTCCTAGGATCTTTACTCTACTGTACTTCCCTACCAGGGAGTCTAGAAACAAAAGCTAGAGTTAACTTTTTAAAGGAGTATTTTATTGCTACATAGCTTTGGATTCTTTATACAAACTGTTAAAGCTGTTATTTACCACTGTTCTGTTTATAAGTGCTATCTGATTGTCGAAGAAACTCTAGAATAGGCAAAGATCTAGAAATCAAATTTACCAAATGTGAGGTTTGGAGGCTGAATAGGGAGTGGTCTTATGATCTTTATTTTATTTTTTTTAAATTGATTTATTTTAATTAGTTTCAAGTATACAGTACATTGGTTAGACATCCATATAGTTCATAAAGTGATCCGCCCAATTGCTCCCTCCCTCCCCTGACCCTCTACCTAGCCCACATATTAATGCTAACTGCATTCCCTATGCCGTGCTCCCCATCCCCGTGACCATCCATCAGCTACTAATTTGTACTTCTTTAACCCTTCACCCCATTCTCCTATTCCCCTAATCTCCCCACCCCTCTGTCCATCACCAAATTGTCCACTATATTTGTGAGTCTGTTTTTGATTAGTTTGTTCTTTTTATTCAATAGATTCCGCATTTAAGTGAAATCATACAGTGTTTATCTTTCTCTGTCAGACTTAAATACCTTCTAGTTCCATCAAAGAAATATCTTGTTCCATCCCCTTCCTTTTAGTCTGTGTGTGTCCTTTAATCTAAAGCAAGTCTCTTGTAGGCAGCATATGTAGGGGTCTTCTTTTCTTATCCTTTCAGCCACTCTATCTTTTAATTGGAGCACTTAATTCTTTTCCATTTAAGGTACTTATTGATAGGAATGTAGTTGTTACCATTCTGTATTCCTGTTTTTGATACATGTTTTTTCTTTTTAAAGAAGTCCCTCCAACATTTCCTGTAATACTGGCTTGGCGGTGATAAATTCCTTTAGCTTATTTTTGTCTGGGAAGCTCTTTATCTGTCCTTCAACTCTAAATGATAGCTTTGCTGGATAAAATATTCTTGATTGTAGATCCTGGGTCTTCATCCTGTTGAATATTTTGTGCCAAGCCCTTCTGTCCTGCATAGTTTCTTTTGAGACAGCTGCCAGTCTTATGGGTGTTCCCTTATAGGTAACTATCTGTTTTTTTTTTCTTGCTGCTTTTAATGTTCTTTCTTTGTATTTAACCTTTGGCATTTTAATTATGATATGTCTTGGTGTGGGTCTCTTTGGATCCCTGGTTTTTGGGATTCTCTGAGCCTCCTAGGGTTCTGTCCATTTCCTTCACCAGGTTAGGGAAGTTTTCCATCATTATTTCTTCAAACATCTCTTCAACATCTTATTTTCCTTCAGGTAGGCCGATCAAATGGATATTTGAGAATAGTGTCCCATATATTCCTTAAATTATTTTTATAGTCTAAGCATCTTATCTCTCACCATTCTGATTGAGTGCCCTTGGCTTTCCCATTCTCTAGATAGGGCATTTGATACTTTTCTTTATTCACTTTGTTTATTCCATTTACTATATTTCTCATCTCAGATAATATGTTCTTCATTTCAGACTGGTTCCTTTTTATAATTTCCATTTCCATTTTTATGTTTTTTATCTCTTTGTTGAAGTTCTCACTGAATTCATTTACTCTTCCCCTAAGTTCATTGAGCATCTTTATAATCATTGTTTTGAACTCTGCATCTGTTATATTACCTGACTCCATTTATCTAGATCTCTGTTCTGTTCTCTCACATGGTTTCTGATTCCTTGTCTTCCCATTTTGCCTGCCTTTTCATGTCTGTTTCTATGTATTGAGCAAAGCTCCTAAGTCTCCCTGTCTTATTAGTGTGGATTTGTGAAGAAGGTATCCAGTGGTGTTCAGCTGCAGGCCAAATTTAGCCCAAACTTCTACCCCTCTGAGGCCACCTGTTAAGATTCAGCAAGCAGTCCACAGATGCTGTGCTTATAGTTGCCTCAAAAGGCCACACCAGAAACTGAGGCCAGCTGCCTCCAGTGTGAGTCTAGGCGCTGCTCAGCAAGGAGCACCTGACTCGCTGAGGATACATATACCTGGATGTGGCTTGGGAGGGACCGTGAGTCGAGAGAGGCAGCATTTCAGGGAATCCTCTGGGTGGAGCAACCTCTGTTATCCAGTTTGATGATGTCACAGCTATGGCAGTGCTGTGTCCGTGCACTGGGAGGAGTGAGGGCTCACCAGGGAACAATGGATACCACCGGCACTTTTGTACAGAGCTACAGAGTGAGTCTCGCCTTGGCCCTCAATCGAACAATGTCTCCCTATAAGTCCCTGTTGCCCCCTGTGCGCAGCCGAATTGGCACTGGTGCTCACAGCTAGCAAGTCTGTCACCATGAAAATCCACCTGTGGATATGGCCCTTTTAAGAGGTTTCTGCCCTTGCCGCTACCGCAGCCTCCGCCTCATTTAGTGGCTGGAGACTGAGCAGCTCCTCGTCCTCTCTCTGTCCTACCTTCTGCCATTGCATGGTGATTTCTTGGATTTCTTCCTAGTTGTACGGCTTGTTCATCTAGATCCCAGGCAATTTTTCCCTGCTGCTTGCTCCTTGTTTCCATCACAACTTTGATTTGGTCACCAGAGGGATGACACAGAGCCTCTATCATCTACACCATTCCCCCTCCCCTCCCCACTTGTCTTGTGATCTTTAATACTTTAAATATAAACAGACGACAGCTTAGCCACAGTTGTGGACGATAAACTATGTATTTGATTCTACAAAGGTAGCCTGAGTCTAACCATTTCCAAAGAGCAGAGAAAGGCCTTTCGTTCGATCTTTATCAGAGTTGTTTTTTTTGACTGAGTTCTCATATTTTCTAAAGACTGTGATATTACTCTTTCCTTTGTTTCTTCAATTCCTGTTCAGTAGCTGGCCCTTAACTCTGCTTTTAATCTGTCCTGCTCTCTTTAAATCAGAAGATAACCAACTCTTGTCCATTCTTAGGGAATTGGTAAGCGTCTCAAAGAGGTCCTAAGAAACAGATCAAATTTTATTCATTCAGCAAACGCAGCACACCTGCTGTGCGTCAGGCATTCTTCCATTATTTTCGTAGCCAGTGTACCATCTAATTCCTTCAAAAAACTTATAAAACTGAGGTCCAGAGGGTTTAAGTAATTTGTTCAAAAGTACATATCTGAAAAAGTAGAAGAGCTAGAATTCTATTTCATTTCTTTCTGACCACCATAATTCTATGGCTTTAAGAATGTGCTGAAAGACTTGATTATTGGAAGCTCAATAGTGTGCGTGTGCGTGTGTGTGTGTGTGTGTGTGTGTGTATACATACACACACAAATATAGAAATATTTGGGTGCATCTGTGTGTGTGTGTACCTGTGTGTATACATGCTTCATTTACAAATATATATGCTTTTACACGTGTATTTTTTTGTTTTGTAAGCAAAGCAGTCAGAAAGGTATTATAGACCATTTTCAATTAATCTGCCTTTGCATGTCCTGTGTTCAGCTTATGGAATATTGGCTAAGTGGTACAAGTGAGCTTGAAGTGCTTTTTTTCAGGAAGAACCAAAGGAATACATAATGGTTTAGGTGTGATTCATATTAGGAAAATCATGAAATAATGGATTTTTAAATTAAAATCTAATATTGAATATGGAAAGCCTATGATGAGAAATATTGCTTACTTTAATGTGAGTCATAGGTAGAAGAAAATTAAAGTGGGGAAAGATTAGGTTAGCTACCAGGAATATTATTGATCTATACAACCCAGAAATGGTTTTTAAAATGAGTCTCAGGTATTCAGGGACATCTTTCTAGGCATAATCTTTCCAAGAAAGATGCTTCCTTTTTGACTTGCTTCTCTGATGTCTGATCAGTGAACAAGTGTTTATTAAGAGTGTGCAGTGTGCTGGGCCTATTCCAGGCCAGGAAATAGAGGTGAATAACACAGGCCTAGTGCTGTCCTCACAGTAGCTCCTGATCTACTAGAGAGACATTAAGCTGAGAAGGACTCAGATAATTATAAAAGTAAAAAGCGTGAGTTGGAGCAGACAGCAAGAGCTGTGTCTCATATGAAATCTTATTTAATTCATGCTTGCAAAATCTGATAAATATAAATGAATAGTTGAGTGAAGTTTCAATATAAGCCTTAGAAATTGATCACAGTCCTATATTCTAGACTTGGCTGTCCAATCTGGTAGCCACTAGCTACATGTAGCTATTTATAATTAAATTAATTAAAATAAAATGCAATAAGAAATTTATTCCTTTGGTTGCAGTAATCACATTTTAAGTGCTCAGTAGCCATATGTGGCTAGTGATTACCACTTGGACAGCACAGAATAGAACATTTCCATCACAGCAGCAAGTTCAGTTGCATGATGTTATTCTAGACTTTTAAATGAATGGTGACCATTAGTCACTGACACTTTGGATATCAAATGTTAGGGCCGATGTGCTCAGGCAGGTGAGTGAAGATAGGCCATCGTTTGTCTCATAGTTCAGTTCTCTAGAACAGAGCTTATCTTTTCTGAGTTTCTTAGTATAGACAGTTTCTTCTCATATTCCCTGCAGTTCTCCTCTCCTTTTTAATTCTTACCCTTTTCCTCTTGTACCCATTGTCATTCATGCTTTCCAAGTTCTGATTTTTTACCCAGTTTACTCTAAAAACAATTTTACTTTTAGGTTGTATTAAAACCAAACAAACTCACGATGTCTCTTAAAAATAACAAGAGTATTTAAAAAACAGAACAAAAACTTATTCCAAATGAAACTATGGTATTTATTAAAGTCTGTTTTCCATTAGGCAAGAAGACACTCCAGCCCATTAATGGACCTTTCTGTACTTACTGGTCTTGCTAAGAGCCTGATTGAAGATGGGCAGGAATGTACAGTAAAAAAAAAAAGTGGTGGGGGTGGTGGTGATTATCTCTCATTTTGAAATGAGAAATGAAGAAATTACATTAGAGATATTGGTAGCTTTATCAGTTTACATGGGACTACTCCTTTCACACACACATGAACTTGGGCTGTACCACCTTCCTTTCTGACTTGCTTTACATCAAGCTTTCCTCACATATAGTTATTATAATACATACCTCTTAATCTAAATATTAACTTGAATATATCACAATGGGGCTTATCTACATTATGCTTGACTGGAATTATATCCATAACTACTTTTTCTGCCTTTAAGAAAATGTTTAATTATATAGGTAACATGTAAATATACTTTACTTATTAAAAATAATTCTGGTTAAGGCTCAAGTTCCCTTTGTCCTGCTGCTATTTATATTACATTACAATATATGGTTCTCCATCATTCATTGTCTTATAAAATGCATGTAAGTTTAACATTTCTTCATCTTCAAAGGACACAAGGCATTTAAGCTCTAACCTCTGAATGCTTTCCTGCATGGGTCTAGTTCACACAGTTGCCTGTGCTCCATCTGTGTGCCTCCTGCAGGCTTTAGGACCTGCCTGCCTTCTTAATGCTTCCAGATTGGCTCAGCTGTGGCTCTGTCTCTTATTTATCAGGAATAGCTTCATCAGTAAAACATTTAATGGCCAATTTAAGTACTGTTTGCTTATGCAGGAAATAGTAGAAAAGGCAGCTTTTCCCCTTCAGTGTCCTTGAAGCTGTTGGGAGGAAGTGCCTCTGGAGGGCTTGTGGCTAGAGGTGCTCCACTGGGAGCCAGGGAAAAGTAAAACTTTCCTTCCTTGTGTCCTCTGGTACTTTCAGCTGTTGCGCTATAGGGCTTTTCTGATGTCCTTGATCCAGGGATCTTGTCCAACATGGAATTAAGAAAGGCAGGGCACAGATTGTTTATTCTGATAGCATTACTTCAGGCAAGGCCTTTCCTTGAAGTCGGTAGTATTATTAAAAAGGCGATGACTACTTTAAATAGATCCCTTACAGTGTTAGGGAAGTAGAGTATCACCACTTGCTGGGCAAGCCTGAACCGTTGGTCTGGACCATGTAAAATTTGAATGGTGAGCACATGACCCATTAGAGTAGTACCCACTGAGAAATTGAACTTCTTCCTGCTGCCGGTGGAAAGCAGGAAATAGCTTCTCACCCGCCAATCCTCCTTCCAAGCCCTGGGGCATGGAAGTGACCAGCCTGCCTTTTACTGCTGGTGCCACAGCATGTACCAGAGGAAGGACAGGTGTAGCTGCTCTTGCCAAGAATGGGGGCTCCAGAATTCCATAGGAAGGGATTTAGGGGGGCACTCTGGAGGACTGTGATAGAGGGATGGTAGAAGGTGGGCGTGCAGTGCTAGGGAATTTGAAACTACATTTGCAAAATAAACAGTTTTTACTTACATGGTATGTTCGTTAAGGGTGGCTTTGGTAAAGCCTGCTGGAATTTTAGAGATCCATATATTCCCCCAAATCACCCTTTAGCACTGACTCCCTCCATTTGCCACCTCTTAACACTCTTTTTTCCCATCATCACAGTGCGAAGCAGGGGCAGAAGATGAGGATGCCCAGGCAAGTGGCCATACTTCTGTTACTGTTTCAGGATCTGAATGGGAAGGGATTAAGTCTGCTTCTAATGATAACCTTTGGCTGCAATAACGTGCTGTGATTCTTACCCATAAGAGTAAAACTTTGAGATGGTGAAGGGTAAAGGAATCTGCTATGTCAAAGTGAATAGACATTTTTGAGGTTCTCAGCTGAATTTTGTTTTAGAACGTTTTAAACTTTGTTTTAAAACTGCATATAAGTGGAGAATAATGTTTCTAAGCTTCTTCTTTAACTAAAGGCCAATGAAAGAAGAATAAGCAGCAATGGGTTGAACGTGTCACAAGGATGTGCACATAGGCATATCCCTGACTCCCTAGATGTGCAGAGGAAGAAAAAGCAAGGAATGATGAAGGAAGATGTACTGAGGCCTCTGCAGAACAGGTGAAAAAGGAATAGCAAAAGCAGCTCTCTGCAGGGAACTGTGTGAAAGATTCCTGGCCCTGGAATTCCAGTCTCCCCGTCCTTCGCTTCCCAAGTGGACCCTGCCGTCTGGCTCTCAGACAATGATGCCTTCTTGTTTTTACGACCAGGGTTCGATATGTAGTATGTAATATCGATAAGGAGAAGAGCTTGGGTGAACGTGCCGTTTTTCTTTTCCGTTAGGAAAATACAGTTCTCATTTTCTGGATTGAGATAGGAAACATTTTTGGTTTCTGTATTAATGTGATGAGACACCCATAAGACATAGTACTGTTTCTCTTGCCATAGCTTTGCAAGTCATAGCACTTCAGAAATTGCCAAAATCTTGACTTGCTGTAATTATCTACTAGTAGTCAATTCCACCTCCAGATATACTGACCTGTTGTATTTCATGTTCATCCTGGTCCTTTAATTTTTAAAAGCAACTATAGCAGAGATATGATTGCAAGGGCCAGACCTAAGTTAAGTCTGGACATTTTTTCTTGCTTCTGTCCTGGCTTTCTAAGCCTGAGGGACAGTACTTTCATGAAGTTGATCCCTAGCTTCTCTGTTCTATTTTATTTTCCTAACTAAAAGGCAATATACGTTATATTTATCAATATTTCTTACGAGAACACATACCGCTTTTAGCATAAATGCTCTTCTGGCAAGCAGGCTCCACCATCTGCACCTTTTTTAATTTTGCTTTTTGTAGGGCTAGTTTCAATGTAGGTGGTGAGGCCTGCTCAGCTATTATAGTCATTGTTAATAATGGTAAATAGAATATGCCTTGCTTTTCATTTCTTCTCAATTGTGGATGTATCCCATTAACTGTTACATAGAATAGTTACAGCAACCCACCCCCACCCCCACCCACACATAGGTATATTTTAACTTCCCTGGTTATGTTTTGCTATAGGAGGAGTGGAATGGAAAGTGAAAACTTTTCAGCAGAGTAGGAACTAGGTACTTAATAAGTATCCCCAGGTTCATTTTTACAAGGAAAAAAAAAAAAAAGATGGTGATTGTAGGCAGTTAGTAACTTTGTATTGTATTCTTATTCTATGTAAATGAAACTGAATTTATTTTCTCTTTGAATTAATATATTTTTTTCTTTTTGGAAAGATTTTCTAGAATGATAATGAGAAGGAAAAGTCTTCCATGTTTGGATAGGAGGAGAGATTTTTAACAGAGTAGATAAGCACAAATTTCAAAGGAGAAATAGCAAAAAATAACTTTAAATCACGTTAAGGATTTTTTTTAGTATTTGATCTGAGGGAAGTGGTCTTTTGATAGTTGAGAAGATACTTGAATTTCTTTGTTTCTAGTTCTTTAATAAGGATTTGGTTAGTAATGGATTAGAACACACTGAGTAAAATAATTATCAGTAGTCCATACTGACTTAAATAAATAGATGAATAAACAAATAAATGGAGGAGAAAGGGTAGGTAGCTCTTTCTTACAGGAGAATTCTAATGAATGAGTGATGGGTATAGAAACTTATTATTAACCAAATAGCACAGTAATAATTTTTGTAGGCAAGAATTATCGATAGCTACAAAAAGTAGTAGGCAAAGGTATGATGAGAAGCAGGATATTTGCAGAATTTCACAATATCTCCCTATAAGATACTTTGTCAGTTACAAAGAGGGGAGCAAGAACGTTGTACAAAATAACTGGTTTGGACTCTTCATATATGTCAAGGTCATGAAGGGCAAACATAGACTGAGGAACTGCCTCAGATAAGAGAAGGCTGAGGAGACACTGCAAATAAATGCAAAGTGGTGTCCTCAACTGGATCTTGGAGTGAAAAAAAAACAAAAGGACGTTATGAGACAGTTTATGAAATTTGAATAAGGCCTACAGATTAATTATTTTGTATCAGTGAAATTTTTATTACTTTAATAATTAACTACAATTATGTAAGGTGTTAACGTTAGGAGAAGTTAGAGGAATGGCATTGAAGAACTCTACAATTTTTGCAACTTTTTGTAAGTCTAAAATTATTTCAAAATAAAAAGTTAAAAAGGAATGTCCTGGTATGATTTTGAAAGATTTGTAATTTCTTTGTTGGCAGGATAAAGATAATTGTATACCATAAGATACCTCTTAAAATCTCTTACTATTCTCTATAATTCTCAGTTTCACAATCAGTTTTAGAGTCGTTGTGATTCTTTTTTTAAAAAAGGAGTAGCCCTATAACCTGTGGCCTGATTGAGCCTTCCTAAAACATTTATTTCAATTTTATAATTATAAAAGACCTTGAGCAATAGCAACTTAGTTCCAAATGGCAATGGAACCAGGAATTTAATACTTTGGACCTTTTTCTTATTTCCTTCCTCCCTCCCTCCCTCCCT
>NW_024342644.1:4168947-4310873 GCF_902729225.1 Pteropus medius | reverse complement strand
TTTTTTAAATCAGATCCAGCTTTCTCTCATCTAAAGCCAAAAAGCGTGACTGAAATGTTTAGGGAAATTAGTTCTAATCTGTGAAACACAACAAATGATAAGATCAAGGAGTAGATCTTTTAAAAAACTTTTGTGTATTTGTTGCCTCCTGAGTAATTTAAGTCTCGTGAGGGCAGCTCCTCATTTGTATCCCCAGGCTTCCAGCCAGTGCTTTAGCCATAGCAGAACGTCAGTGAGTCTGTGGAGAAAACACAAGTCTAAGTGGTGGGGGTAGGGCAGAGAATGGTGTGTTTTGGGGGTTATCTTTACTTCAGAAGTATCAAACAGAGTGAGAAGTGATGGAACTAACTTTCTGTGATCCCACATTTCAATAGAAAAATTGATTTATCTTATTAAGGCTTAATTCCATACAAACCTTTGACCTAAAAAATAATAAATAAGAGATTCAAAGTAGAGTGCAAGACAAAAAAATTTGAGACCTCTGACTTCCCTGTTGGCAATATTGTGCCCTCTGATGAAATTTATCTTTGTAATTTAACATTAAACATCCATCTCTACTGTTGACTTTTTACTGCATTAATTTCTGTCATTTTTTCATTAGCATTTCATCAGAGTCAAATATTTACCTCCTGTTTGCTTTGTCTTTTATAAACTATATTTGACTTAGCTGTTAAATAAATTGCTGTCATTGAAAAACCTTGGAATTTTTAGAGGTTGATTATGAGGGGTTTGAAGAAGATATTCATCAGTCCAGAAACAATTTTAGACGGTGTCAAGTAGAGTACAGAAATGTCCCATAGAATCAAAAACCTCAAATAGCTTTTTTTGAAGGAGGGTTGTTAAATATAGCTTTATATAGTACCGTTAAAGTCTCTTGGGTCCAGATGGTATCACTCCCCAAATCACCTTGGCTCAAAAGTTGATGTAGTATTAGATTACTTGTCCTCCACCTAAAATGAATGAATGACTAAGTCAAGAACTGAACTCTAATTTCTTAATGCCTCTCATGCTTTCACTTGCCGGCACCTTGTCTCCAATTCTGCATTTTATTTGAGACACCTTTGTCTTTTAGGGAAGCTGTCCAGGTAGTATTATGACACATGAAACAGAACTGGCTTTCAGTACAATAAAAGTCTAACCATACTTTAAAAAAATTATGGTAAAATACACATAACAAAAGTAATCATAACTTTTTTATAGTAAGTGCTAAGGAAGTTTTATTTGTGCCAGATGAAAATACAGCATTTTTTCCCCCAGCTGGAGAAAAATGTTAAAATTAAGTTTATGTTTTACCACACTTTACTAGAAATGAAGAAGATGAAACTTGCCTGCTTTGTCACTCTTTATACATTCTAAGTTACATTAAAGTAACTTAGTTTAATTTATTTGCAAAATAAACAAATTGATTTTTTTTTTTTGTGGATGAAGGGGAAGATTAGATTTTGAATACCTTTTAAAATGTATTATATTTGTTTAGTACTATCTTTGCTGTCTCATTTTTTTTACTTCGGTTTTCTCAGAGCTGACTCCTTTCCGTTAGTCACAAAAACTTCCATCTAGGTATATTTTATACCAAAAATATGTAATGCTTTAGAGTTGGAATTGCTATGTCTTGTATCAACTTGCTGAATATCTGGAAGCCCAATATCAAATCCTTTGATTTTTCTCAGTTATAAATTTTTTAAGGAATGTGAATATACTCACATGTTGACATCAATGGAATTACTAGTTTTAGAATGCCGGTTGAAGAACAGTTAGCTTTGCCTGCATCTGACTTTGAAATGCAATTTAAAAGTGATTAATCTAAAACATTCTTTGGTTAGGTATGGTCATTGTTGTTTACTAGTAAACCTTTGGTTCACGTTGCCATCTGAACTGGAAATGGGAGTTGAGCCACAAGAAAGCTCTTAGGCGTTCTCTTCTACCAGGGCATGGATGGCAACGCATGATAACCAAGGGCCCCGTGAAGTGTTTTTTTGTCAGAAGAAATGATTTTTATATTGCTCAGAAGGTACTGTTCCATGGGAGACAAATGAAGTTTTCATAATCCCTGAGGCACTTTCTACCTGACCTTAATTTTTAAGTGTTTGAAAGCTCGAACTATAGTCTTCAAAAATTTTCTTAAATGAATCCAGAGAAAAAAAGAACATCTTTTATACGTGCACACAAATAATTTGGGAAATCCAAAAATTTTGTTCTCTGGTCTTAATAGCCGCTGACCACAGAATGGAAGTGGGTTCTGTAGCTGGTGACTTGAGGGACTCCTAGCCATGGCAGAGGATTGGGGATGACTTGGGGATTGCTGCTTGTGTTATTGCATGAACAGTGCAGAGGAAAAAAGTTTGCAAAAAATTTGTATAGAGAAGGTACAGTAAGTGGAAAAAAAAAAAGAAGAGTGTTCATAAAAGGCTGGTAACCTAGGGCTCTTTGATGACTGAAACCTCATCTTTCTAATGTCTTTTGTTTCAGATTGCCTGTTTGGTACCTGTGGATCAATTTCAGCTTTATCAGCGGTTAAAATTTGAACGAGGTATGTGTGCACTCCTCTTTTTATCTTGTTGGTGAATGTGGCTTTCTATGTGTCATCTTTCTATGTGTCTTCTAACCTGCATGGAAGATTAAGGCAGCTGTGGGCTGTCAACAAAGCCACAGGGGTAGTCCAAAAGAGGAAAACTGTAATTCCAACATAAAATTTCAACTTTCTCAGCCACAGCCAGAAAAAAATGCAGACTATTAGGGAATAGAACTTTCCTCGTGTTGGTTGTTTTGTATTTTTAATTTGGCTCATGTGAGAGAGGTTCTGCAAAAGTTGGGTAGTTTCACAGTAACAGTACTATTACAAAAGAAAGTGAACCTCAAAATGAGTTTTACTGCCAGTTTTTCCACTCGTGAAGATCATTTCAAAACATTAATCAGGCTAAACATTTTTACTGCTCCTTATAATATTTACCATTTGTTCCTTTGGTACTACATTTGTAGTTATAGTAATGGCTGAGTGTATCTTCCTAATGTGATCCCTGTATCAGACTAATTTTCTTTCTGTTTTTGGAGTTGGGGTAATTAATATAGCTTTTCTATTTATACTGCCTTTTTATCTGTAGGAATTTTTTTTTTACTCCTTTTGGCTTCTCATAGATCTTTTTTAATTGCCTTTTCTTCCTATCACACCCTAATAAATTCTTTTTTTAAAGAGAATAAAAATAAATTTATTTTAATAAAAATTTTGAAATAGTATGTCATATTTATGAACTAAATGTTTATAGAGAGCAAACAAATTCATGAAACAAAAATAAGAACTTGATTAATACAACGAAGGTTAATAACTTCAAAAATATGTTTTCTCTTTTAAAAACATTTTTAAGCATTTTATTTTATTTTATTATTAGTTTCAAGTATACAGTACAATGGTTAGACATTTATATAGTTTATGAAATGATATCCCTGATTACTCTATCACCCATCTGGCTCTACACATAGCCATTACACTCCTGCTGACTGCATTTCCTATGCCATACTCCCCATCCCCATGACCATCTCTCAACTACTAATTTGTACTTCTTTAGCCCTTCACCCCTTTCTCCCAGCCCCCTACTAACATGTTCTTGAACTAAATGGTCTGTTTTTCCGTCTCTGAGAACTAGAGAAAAATAGTTTCCCCCAGGACTCTTAGGACTGGTATACTCTCATTGAGTATATAAAATAAACTCCAGTCTGGCATGAACATATAGTTTTCTGATTGCTAACTTTTTTATCTGGATTAGTAAAGTATAGAGATAAGAGCAGGGCAGGGCAGGGGTAAAACGAATATTTATCTATCATGTGCCAGTTAGTTTTGTAAACACAATTACTTTTTCTTATTTAATTTTTGCAACTACCCTGACATATAATTTTTACATGAAAAAAGAAAGAAAACCATTCAGAGCATGAAGTGGGTAAGGGTAGGAATACTTGCAGGGGAGTCACAGGATGGCATTCCCTACCTAGAGCCAAGATCTGGCTCAGTGTCATAGGCTGAATTTTTTTTCAGCAAGCCAAAAGCAGATTCATATCTCATGGGTAGATCATATAACTAAATTTATAAGACTGCTATATTAAGGTGGGATTTACTAAAAAAATCCTTGGACTACATTACTCGAATTACAATTTCGCTTTATAGGAAGATGCACATAGGAGGCTAAGAAATAGAATGTTGAACATAGTAACAGAACCGGTGGAGTCAGATGAATTTTAGGTTTAATAGATGAAGACATCTGTCCTGCGTGGATTCTGAGCTAACTAGAGAAATTAATGATAGGTAGTTTACATTGGCCCTCCCTAATTCATCTACTTGGGCTGATTAGATTAAGCATTATAACATCAGATGCTGATTTATTGGATGTGATAGCAAAGGCGATGCTGGTGTCAAACTACTGCCCTGCCGTTCTCCCACTTTTTTTCAATATCAACCATTATAAAAATAAATGACTATTGGAACAGAGACATTTTAAGTACTCACATGTGGATGGATGTGGCTGGTAACAAGTGCCATGATCGGGGGCCTCTTGACTAGAGAAAGCCAAAGAGTTAGGTTGGATTTTCGGGCTTCTTCTTAAATGATGAGACCTGTACACTCACCAGTCCTCCTCAGTAACGAGGGCTCGGCCTGTGTACAGCTTTCCCTTGCCTCATGTGTACCTCTCCTCTCCCATGTCTACCAGTCTCCTGTATACCTGCCCCGCTGCCCCATCTGTCAGGCCTTTTCCTCATCGTTTACATTTTAGGTAAAATGCCTTTTTGTAATTACACAAATTCCAATAGTACCAGGAATTAAAACTTTCTATAGGTTGGTTCTCACTGATAAATAAAAAGTAGTGGCTAAGAGCCTAGGTGGGAATGCAGGTCCCACCACTTACTATCTTTATGACCTTGGGCAAATTACTTGATTTCTGCACCTCAATTTCCTCATCTGTAAAATGAGGATAATGATAGTCTCTATACCATGAGGTCGGGATGAGGATTAAGCAAATTAATATATGTAAAGCACTTCCTACGAGTGCTTTCTTTGTCTTAGTGTTCAAAATATAACGTTTGTTGGTAATAAAAATACTAATAACTTCAGAGTAACACCATTTACATTAAAATATACTTGGTAGACTTTCCCTGTTCCCTTTTTTCCAAGACTAGATAATCATAACATTCTCCAGGAAATATCCTCATATCAGAATAGATATGATTGTCTTTTGTCACTGGCATTAGAACACTTTAAGTTAATTGACCATACCTTTGTTGTTGTTGTCATACATTCTGTGGGTTTGGGCAAATTTATAATGATATGTATACACCATTGTAGAAGCTTACAGAGTAGTTTACTGCCCCCAAATTCCTCTGTGCTCTGCCTGTTCGTCCCTCCTTTCCCCTCCAACACCTCAAAAGCACTGATTTTTTAACTTCCTCCATTTTTTTGTCTTTTCCAGAATGCTGAATAATTGGAATCATACACTATATAGCCTTCTCAGATTGGTTTATTTCACTTAGTAATATGCATTTTAGTGCCACATTTATCTTTACAATGGAAATAGCCTTGCCATAGGCAAGATACATATGGAAAATCATTGGCCAGGATTCTCACTCTCCCCCAGATAGTGCATGGATAGATGTCACCACGCTTTGCTTTGTGACCGGGACTTTTTGCTGTTCTTGTAGTGCTTAGCCCTACTTGTGATTGGCTTGTTTCTTCATTAGATGTGATAATATATTCAGTCTGGTTACAATCAAGTTAGCAGGCTTTAGAGCCAGTCTGTCTTTTGTAGGTGGTCTTGCATATCTTTGCTTTGATGTATTATAAGTTGATCACATAGTTTTACTCATACATGGATTTTTTTTTCTCACAAGTTTTAGACACATGCCCACAATAGATTCTGATGAATTGATAATTGATTTTATTATTTCTATTTTATAGATAAATTAAAAATTGGAGACTAGCTTGGGATCACATAGACTGTGTCTAAGCTTCTTCGTCTATAAAAAATTTTATAAATTTATAAATTTTTATTGTGTTAAAATATATATGATATAAAATTTACCATTTTATCCATTTTAGGTATATTAAGAACATTAGCAATGTTGTACAACCATCACCATCATCTATTTCCAAAACTTTTATTACCCCAAGTAGAAACTCTAACCATTAAATAATAACTTTTCATTCCCCTCTTCTCCAATCCCTGGTGACCTCCAATTTACTTTTTGCCGCTATGAATTTGCCTAGTCTAGATATTTAATGTAAGTGGAATCATACAATATTTTCCTGTTGTGTCTGACTTATTTCACTTAGTATGATGTTTTGAAGGTTCATACATGTTGTAGCATGTACCAGCATTTTATTTTGTTTTATGGCAGAATAACATTCCAATGTATATGTATACCACATTTTGTTTTTCCATTCATCTATTGATAGACACTTGGGTTGTTTCCACATTTTGGATATTGTGAATAATGCTATAATGAACTATGAGGTACTTTTGGATATATACTTAGACATGGAATTGCTGGTTCATATGGTAATTCTATATTTAGTTTTCGAGGAACTGCCAAACTTGTAAAACACTCATTTAATTATAAATGTAATTGGACATTTTTTTTAACTATTTGTAAATTATGAAAGTATGTTACATTTGGAAGTATGTTAAATTTGATGACCATTTGGTTCAATGCTCTAGTTTTATAAAAAGAAACTGAGACCCAGAGATATGCTGATCTTAGGTGATTTTGGAAGGCAATTTATAATCATGTAATTCTTCATTATCATCCATTATAAATATTGTTATTAGAAAAAAGACAATCTAAGTAAGAGTAAGTTTAAGTTAATACAGTGCTACATAATGGAATTTACTTGATTGGGGTAATCTGTATCTAAATTATATACCTCATTTTTACATAGCAGACTTCGTATCTACCACAAACTCAAGACTTATCAGCTAGGCGACTTTGAGGTCTATGCCATGGAAACATTTTTTTGTGACACTGTTTAGAAAGGGATCTTGGTATGCATTAAATACTAATATTGTGAATGGGTTGAATGACTAACTGGTGGGAAGTAAAACTCATTGGCTGGGCTCTGAGACAATAGAATTGTAGAGATTGTTGTTGCTCTGAAAAAAAAGTGGAATCTGATTAGTGGCAGTTGTCTTAGTTAAAAAAATTTTCATTGGTTTTGTCCAGTTCTTATTGCTTGTCAAGTTCTTTTCTCAGTTTTTAGTTTGTCATCCAGTGTTTTAATTGTCCTCTGCTTTATGTTATGTACATATTAGCTTAACTTTTATTTTTCTGTTTTCATCTAAGTCTTTGTGAAGAAAAAATCTTTTGGATAAGAATGGGCCCAAATCATCCCTGTGTTTATAGAAAGCAGAGAAACACCATTTGGAATTGATTGGTTATTCTATGAATCCACTTTGCATCCATCTGTGACTTTTCCATTGGCTACTACGGTGTTTGTGGCTTTCCCTTTCTGTGTCAGGCTTCCCATATTAACAAAGTAAAGGGAATACTAATTTTGGCACATGTTAGTGATCACTGCTGTACTTTCTACTGGTTCTCAAAGCACATGCCTGATGATTAATGCTAGGATTTTGCTTTTTTCTTGTTTCCAGAATCTACTTTCTCAGAATGTATTTTTTTGAAAATTAGCTTAAGATTATCCATCTCTAGACTTAAGCATTTTTCCTATTTTTTTGTGACCTTGTTTTATTTACTACAACTACAAGTTATTTCAGTTCCTTGGTAGGTTAGCATGTCTGTTCTTGGCTATTTGTATTATAGAGAGGTTAGAAACACCTATGAATGGTTTAAATGCTGTATTCTTCATAAAAGTGAAGTAACATAGAAATTTGTCTTTTACTGCATTCTTCTACTGTCTTCTACTGCTCCTGCATTCACTCACATGTTCAATATCTACTTTTTAAAATATAGTGAGTGTCTGTTATGTGCCAAGTTCAGTTCCAGATGCTGCTTCAGGCTATGGTTCCATTTTTCTTTGAAAGCTCTTTAGTTTTCAGTATTTTTCACAAGTCTCCTTTCATTTTTGAGTCTTAACATTTATGATAAGGCCCTTTGAGTTTCATCTCACTCTTTTATTTGTCCTTGGTGAAATACTCCCACCCAATCTTTATCTGATCAGTAAGGTTTTATCTCATCTGCCTGTGTAGCTATTGGTTCTTTTTTTTTCTTTTTAAGACCATGATACTTAATGACCTTATCATCAGTTTTATTTTTTAAGACTTCTCATCTCTCATTGGTCATCTTCCTTTTCATGGTTTCTCATCACAAGCCCATTTGGATCATGTGTGAGTGTGTGTGTGTGTGTTTTCGTGTGTTCATGTTCCTTTTGAGCCTGCTTTTCGGTGTTTTGCGGTATGTATAACTAAGTCTAGGGTTTCCTTCCTAAGCTATTCTGTGCTTTCAGATGATAACACTTTCTCTTCAGCTTCACACTTCCTCTACTATTTAGTTCTTTCTTGTCCATCAGTTTTAAATCTAAAACAGCACCCTCTACATCTTTCAGCCTTCCTTAGAAATTAAAATATCAGCAAGATATTTCTCAAGGGGACCTGAATGAGAAGCACAACGTTAAGTATTTGTTGCTCCCTGTGTGCACTTCTATTTCCTCATCTGTAAAATAGGAATAACAATGGAATGATTATTCTAGGGCTCTTGTAGAGAATAAATGAGTTAATATTGTGTGTCTGTTATGGTTTGCACTCAGTAACTTATCACTGCCATTATTGTTGTTGTCATTATTTATCATTACCACCACTAAATCTTACCTTTTCTCCAGTTTTCTAAACTAAACTAAGAAAGCATCTTTCAGAATCTCGATTTTATCTTGGACCGAGTATATAGCACAATAACATCATTTTTGTTTTCTTTTCATCAAATCCAAATCTGTTTCAGCATGCTTCCATTCTTATTGTTCTAGATTCTACAGAGTTGTATAGAAACTTGATAATCAATGTAAATTTATTATGCCACCTAGCATATCTGTTTTCTTCCTTCAGTATACTCTCACTGTATGTATGAATCCATTTTCTCTGCTCACCTCCAAGGAGATCACGATTTGCCGAGATGGAGCATTCAAAGTTGCTGCTTTAAAGGGAAAAGGTTTCCATGGTGATAGTGGAAATTAAATAGCTATTTAATAGCATGATTATATTTTTACATAGAGAATGGTATTCTAGGAGTGAAAAAGACCTAATCCTATCATATGCCCACTAACCCCATTATGCAAACTCCTAACTTCTGTGAGTTCTAATATAATAATATTAGGCTAGATGACCTCACAAGTCATTTCCAAATTTGAAATTTTGTAGTTCTCTTCAATGATCTTGAAAGCAACTCCTCTGCTAATGGCCACCCCTGAGTATTTACTGTAGCAGATGTTAATTCCGATCAGTTTAGCTTAATTGCGTTTTAACTATATGCAAAAGACTTTTGTTCTTTGAGATATCAGAAAGCAAATTAACTTTGCCATAATTAAAAATGCAGTGGGTCATAAAAGTTAAAACAGTTTGATTTATTTCTGCTGATAATTAAATTAGCTTGGGTGCCTGATGTTTCCCATAATAATAAAAATTCTTGTGATGCCTTTTGGGGCAGAGTTTCACAATAGTAGAGAATGGCAGAAAAACCACTCATGTGAGTTGAGAGAATATACTACGGAATAACAAACAAACTCCACATATCTGATGCTGGGAGTTCCAGGTAAGAAAATCAAGGGTCTGGAGTCACATTTTTGAAAACTGAAAAGTCATTGTGTCAGGCCTGATCTTTAGGCCTCATGGCAGTTTTATTTATTTTCTGTTTCTACTTCCTAATAATTGTCAGAATACAGAAGTAGAAAATAGTTTTAAATAGCATTTCCTGCCTTTCAAAAATTATATGAACAAGCAGAGTCTTAAGATCAAATACTCATGGGGCTATACTTCAGTGATCAATTCTAATTTTCATAAGTAAATTCCAATGCAAGTCTGTGAATCTGTCTATCTTTGATGTGAGTATGTTCCAATTAATCACTTTTAAATCACATTATTAAAGAGTTAGGGGCACTGTTAGTTTAGGGGCTGATTTATACAAACTCCCGGTTTCTCTTTTTCTAGATTTTTGAACTTTTCCTATCTCAGAGTAACATGAAGCTTTCATCACTGCCAATACAGAATAAATTAGTTGATTATATATTAATTCGGGAAGAAACTGAACCTTAAACATTTTGCATAAGTGTGCATTTTGTTTATCTTTATAATTACTGTGTTTCCTAGACCAAAAGCCAGGAGGTAGAATTGAATTCATCATAATTGTAATAAAAAGTGTTTTACAAATCTCTCATGAACCCTGTGTGACTCCCCTTCCCTTCAGCCTCTTCTCAGATTTTTGGTGGGGAGAAGACAGCTCCCACTCACACTCAGCCATTTGACCACCACCTGGTGTCCATCGGTCTGTTCCCTTTTGACTTGGGTTTTGAGAAGTCCTGTTAGCTGCCAGGGCTGCCAATGTCTGATGCTCCTTCGGCGTTTTTTCCTTTTCTACTAATTCAGCCTATAGGCTGCACTTGTGGTATGCTGTGCTACCTGAGGTATATAAAGGAAAATTGCACTCTTAGTAATATTTTGGAATTATAATAATTTTAAAAAATGAAACCACTCTTTTGGCTTCTTGACTTTTACCTGTAGCTGCTGTTCTAGGAGCTTGGCTGAAGGGTAATCTAAAGGACAGATGCCTTTTCAGTGTAACCTGGCCGGATTTGGCTGTCTGGATTTTTACTCTGTTAGAGGAAGCTCTTCTCCAAGAGACTCCAAGATGCCCTATACAAAATCTCTTTGGGTAATTGTTTCTGTGCTCTGGACATATCTGAATACAGAGTTGAACAATATAGAACCTTGCCATTTATGCAATCTTTTATTATCATAGGAAATTGATCTACAGATACTATTTCTTATACTTCTGTTATGTTGCTTCATTCCTTTATTCAATTATTACTATGTTCTAGGCATCTTTGTAGGTTAGTGGTTGTCAACTGGGTTGACTACATCCAACTGCATTTTGACAGTTTTGCCTTCAAAATATGTTCCAAATTTTCAGTACTTTCACTTCTAACATGTAATCCAGTTTATCATTTTAGATTAGATCACTGCAATAGCCTCCTAATCAACCTCTCTGCTGTCATTTTGTTCTATTACCATCTTTCCTTCCTACAGTAGCCAGAGTCATCTTCTAAAAATGAGAGTCACATCATGGCCCTTCCCTGATAAAAATGGCCCTCCCCGTCAACGGCTTCTCATCATGCTTAGGCCTTATCATCATAATCCGTGATCAGGCCCTTGACTGCTGTTCTCAAGTTATCTTCTATGATTCTTTCCTCTTCTCACTTGGTTCCTTGCAAAATTGGAGTGCTTTTTTACATGTGTAAATCTCTTCTTTTGCATTATTTAGATAAAAGTTGGAAAGCTTTTGATTGACTGCTTATTCATGGTTCTAACCTATAGACTTACCTTTATCATCAAACTTTAACAGACCTGTGATTTAGAATGGATAGTAAGAAGATATTTGATGTGGGAATCTTTAGCTCTAAGTTACATATCAGCCTTCATGTCTTTGGGCTTAGTATTTGTGAAACAGCTATACGATTTTGAATGAAAATATAAATGGTATGGATGTAAAAAGTCAAGACCTTGGAGCATGTGTGTCACTATCCCCTTAACTTTCTAACCAGCCCGTTCCAAAGTTTTAGGGATCTTAGACAGTCCATCTCTCTTGGGGTCTGAGGATGTGTGAATCATAGGTTTCCCTTTTCTGATTATTTTTGGCTCCTCATTCTCCAACCCCTGCCCCTCTCAAATTATAGATAAGAAAATATTTTTAAGGATGCTTTTCTGAGAGAAAATTTGTAATAAGCACCGATCCATTGTTGCATTTCCTAGGTGAGACATTAATGAAGAGTGTTTACCTGAAAATTTCAGGCTTTTTCCTTCTGATACTGAATTTGTAAAATTACTACCTTTAAAACTAAGCTGATACTTAATATCGTCAGTTCTTTTTTGCACCACCCTATGGGTTTCTTTGCTTCTTGCCTGGAAATTTCTGAGAATCACAAGCCTTAGGGCATTTAAAACTAGAATCTTATCAGTTAAAATTTGCAAAATATTTTGATTTAGAGAAAAAGGAGCTACTCTACCCCTAAAATAATATAATTTTCACGTGATAGATCCCTTAAAGGTCATATTATATGACAGGAACATGGGATCTGTTATTGAATAAAAAATGGAAAACTGAACAAGATTTATAAACTTTTTAATAGAGTCATCTACCCTCAACCCTATCTTCTTTTGTGCATGCCACATGTATCTAGCCCAGGAGGTATGTGACTAAACTATCATTTTATGGTCTGTGAAAGTTCCTACCTTTTGTTTTAGAGTAAGTGGATTTTTACAAATTGTTCTTAACTAGCATATTGGTAGGGCAGCAGAATATCCAAATTGACAGGTAATTGGACTTTTGGGCTAAGCCACACCAGACCCTGTTTGGTCCCTAAACTATTTGATTCTTCATTATTCTTTGATTTCCCTTTAAACAACAAAATAAACCTCACTACTTATTTCTCAGTGCCTGAAAAGACGAAATCTTTTGTGATTTCTTTTCTTTTGCTTTGGTAGACTCTTCACATACAATTTTCCTCTAAGATAGTACCCAAAATAATTGTAGAAAAGACATGAGATTTTTGCCTATTCCACGTGCTGAAAGGTGAAAAATATTACAAAAGAGTTGCAAATTTTGGCTAGTGAGTACACTGCTTATCTGTTCATAAGGGCAGTGGCGGCCTATTCCATGAGTACCTACTCTGAGAAATGTGGCACAGCCAAGGGACCTTGTAGGTTTGGGTCTACTGTGAAGAAATTACCTCCTTTGATTGTACCATGCTTCCATAAATGTTAGCCTACAAAAGAGAATCAATGAAGGGAAGAGAGCCTCAAGTTCGAATGAAAGATAAATAGACCATGACATTTTCTTTCTTTATGCTTTAGAAGTTCACTTGGACCCCTACCGAACGTGGTGTCCTGTCGCAGACTGTCAGACAGTGTGCCCCGTTGCATCAGGTGATCCCGGACAGCCTGTGCTGGTGGAGTGCCCTTCTTGCCACTTGAAGTTCTGCTCATGTTGCAAGGATGTTTGGCATGCAGAGGTCTCCTGTAGAGACAGTCAGCCTATTGTCCTACCAACAGAACACGGGTAAGAAAGGAAAGTTGGTCTTTGGAATTATTTACTAGTTTTCTCAGAAACATCAAATGTGTTGCTTGGGGAAGGAGTTATCTAGTAATGGAATTTAGTGATCTATTATTTCCCCGAAGAATTTTCCTGAGAAGTATCTCAGGATTGGTTAAGTTGTTAATAAAGAATAACCAAAAAAAGCATTTCTAAGGGGATTTTACTTATTTACCCTGAGAGTACCCTGAGGAGAACCTTCCTAATACTGTCGAAGTTAGCATTTGTATGAGTTTTGATTTCTCTTTAGGTAGAGAGACACATGGTCCACTGGTTCTCAGTAGGAAGTCATGGCTTGGCAAGAGCCATTTACTTGGATACCATACCTACCTACTATTGACATATCTCATTCTTCCTGCTCACAAAGTGGTGCAGAAATTATTTTCTTACCTAAGTTGCCAGCTCATGAGGTGTGCCCATCATACCAGAGAGAATACATCAGTAGAAACAACAGCCCTTCAGTGTAGTACAGTGCTAAATTTATAGGTGCTAGAGGAAAAGAGCTTATCTCTCAATACTTTTTACTCTGAAAAGATGGTGCCAAGGTTGAGATTTTGTTATGATGAGAAGCAATTAAATCTGTACCTTTCAGTAGAGAAGGTTTTTATGACTGCAGCAGGGCTCAGAGTGAGAGCCCTTTGTGTTTGATCCCTCGCTTTGCTTGAGGCTGTGACTGTTTTAGTCATCAGTGAGAACAGAAATACCTGTGTTGTAGTCCAGTTGGTTTAGTCACGCAGTGCCCTCAGAGTGTGTAGAACCATTCTTCAGGAACGGTAATGCTACCTGGCTGTGAGACTGTGCTGGAATCTCAGACCAAACAAATCAAGTGAAAAGAAAGATCCAATACACATGGCAGGTATATGTCCTTTTAGCCAGTACCTCTTAAGTTTTTTGCTGCCACTGCAGTAGGGTCCCCGGATATCACAGGACAATGTAAAGATCCCAGGGTGAGAAGGATTGAGTTCTGACATTTTCACTTGGCTTCAGTGTGACCTCATGCAAGTCACTCAGCCTCTAGAAGACTGTGTCTCTATTTGAAAAAAAAGGAGCAGGTAATTAAAATAGTAACTGCCCCATTGCTATATAAGGTTATTGTAAGTACCAAATTCTATCATAGTTTTGATAACACATGGCGAATTGGATGTCCCTGTGCTGGGAGGTTTTGATGAGCAATATAGCTCAAGTGCAACCCAGTTCTATGACTCACCTAGCCTTCCCTCCCACCCCACTTTATTCTCTTATTTTCTGTGCCCTGCTAGGCTATGACCCTGTGTCAGTCTATCCATTTGTTTGGAGCAGGTCTTTTCAATGACATTGGACATTACTACAATACTTTAAAATATTGTTTATTGATCCTATCCAACCTCCTCCATTTATTAATTTGAATAGATCATTAAATAGATGATCTATACCCTGTTAGATTCTAGCTAATTTTTCTGCTATGTAGCAGACTTCTTGAGCTTTTTATTCAGATAGTGTGTGCTCAGGGAATGAAATACTAATTTGACAAAACAATGAATTAAATCAGCTGTGGAAAATACAACTATATCATTACTCAAAGCCAAAGATAAATAAATTACAGTCTTTTTTGTTTTGAGTTATCTAAATAACCAATAATCTCTGTTTCTCCTATTTTTACCCCAACCCTTTTCCTCTGGGGGGTGAATTAAGCACAGATAATGAAAAGTTCATTACGTATCAGGAGGCTTAGGAATTCCATTGATGTCCATAAAGTTGAGTCTAGAAGGGCATTGTTTAATTAATAATTATATTCAGCACATTCTTCCTGCAGTCCTGATTAGTGTATACCCTTGTGGTCCTAGCTTTTTAAAAAATCAGGTATCATTCTCAATCCCCATTCTGTAATGTCTCATCTACTTTGTTTCTAGGGCCCTCTTTGGGACAGATGCAGATGCTCCCATTAAGCAGTGCCCAGTTTGCCGGGTTTACATCGAACGCAACGAAGGCTGTGCTCAGATGATGTGCAAGAACTGCAAGCACACATTTTGCTGGTACTGTCTCCAGAACCTGGACGTAAGTTCCACATGGAAGACTCTTCTTGGGTGGTCTTTCTCCATACTGTCCCTGCACAACAGCTGATGTCCTACAGGCTTTCCTTTTAAAATATCGAACCTGGTTTTGTACTGCCAAAGAATTTATTTTTCTCTATGAGGCTTTCTGAGCATGCTACTTTAGATATCTGTAAAACCTCTCTTTGATTTCCGTAGGTATGTCACCTTAGCTTTAAAGGCAAGCTTTTGTTTTGGGAACATTTCCTGCTTTGGGGGCATTGTCTCATTCTGATATATAAAGGTATGTTAGTGTATTAGTCTTATGTTGCTGTCGTAACAGATTACCACAATTTTGGCTTAAAACGATACAAATTTATTATTTTTAGTTCTGTGCATTAGAAGTCTGATACAGTTCTTACTGGAGTAAAATCAAGGTGTCCTCAGGGCCATTTTTGGAGGGAGTCTCTAGGAGAGATTCAATTTCTTGGCCTTTGCCAGCTTCTAAAGGCTGCCAGCATTCCTTGGCTTGTGACCCCTTTCTCCATCTTCAAAGGCAGCAACATCACATTTCTCTGATCCTTCTTTCATAGTCATAGCTTCCAGAGTCATTCCTCCTGGCCACAGCTGGGAAAGGACCCATGTGATTAGATCAAGCCCCTCTATATAATACAGGATAATCTCCCCCACCTCAAGGTCTTAATTGAATCACACTTACAAAATCTCTTTTTCGCCACGTAAAATAACATATTCATAAATTCTGGGAACTAGGCTATGGCTATCTTTAGGGGATCAGTTATTCTACCACAGTTTTTTTGTATTTAAAGAAAAAAGCCATTTAAGTCAGTGGTGTCTCTCATTATTTTACTATCTCATTCATTGGCATGACAGTGTTATTGCTACTGTTTTTAGGATTCCCCTCCTAGATAAAGGGATCTGGTGTAATTCTTCTTTTCCTGCACCACTCGCAAAGCATGTCTTCCCAAATCCAGGTGTAGTTTCATTCAGTCTTGTGCTAATAAGGCTAATTGTGCCCTCAGAGTTAAAAGGCAGTGTGAAGGATTGTAGAGAATTCTACTGTTTTCAATTATGGTGTTTTAAAGTTTGTTGTAGCCTAAGTAGTTTGTAGATACTCCCTATCTTGGCAATTTGAACCTATAAAATATGTCCATATCAGTGTAAGCTCTCAGTCATGGTTGGGTGGTCATTTTTTTCTCAGCTTTCCATTTTAATTGCTTAGTTTGCTTCAATTCAGTAAGCAATTTGTGTAGTGCTTTAGTATTATACATACTCGGTGAGTGAGTGTGCCGTTAACACGGGATGCATGCTTGCCACCACGTGCCTGATTTTTAACTGAAGATTTGATAAGTTGTTTAGGATGACATCTGTGAGTAAGAATCTTAATCGGCTTGACATCAGTGTTTCAAGATGAGGTATAAATTGGGGAGAAGAAAATTTACATTTTAGACTCTAGAAGCTCAGCAGCTCGGGTTGAAACGTTTTCATTCTTTTAAAAAAATTCTTTTGTAACCCCTTGAATTACAATTATGTTTGATAGTTGAGACCTCTCATAATTCCAAATGAGTGATATTCTGAGTGAAGATTTGACTGATTGTACATCCCTCATGCTTTACAAATGAAAGAAATCTTTTTTTTTTTTTCTTTCCTTCAGGTTTAACTAGAATATTAATTGGGTTCAGATCCAAGGAGGCTGAGCCCATGAGATTCTCTTTAGGAAGTAAGAGTATAAGGGGATAAATATGTACGCCAGACCTCTCCATCCTCTAGCTGAAATGTGTTTGTGGAATGGTGTTGCAAAGAACACAGTGTTCTGTCACTTGTACTGTTCTGGGACTTGAGATGAAATGATACAGATGTTAAGTGGCTGGATACACAGCATCTTTTTCTGGTCATTGTTTTCTGTGATCTCATTTTCTTGGTTTTAGCTGCGGGTATTGGCTTGTTGGTAAAGATGCTTTTCTGTAGACAAGTGTTCTGTATCAGATTGTGTGGTGTTGATATTTGTTTATAGGAAAGTTTTAGAGCATGAATCTAGGAGAAAGGTGATTGTCCAAAAGCCAAGCCTGAGACAGACACCAAACAGAGTGATTTTGAGTTTTGCTGGGGCATTGAGTGCGTTCCTGCTTCAGTCCTCATCCCTGTTGTTTCAGAGGATGAGGAATTAATCTTCTGCTTTGGGAACCTTGGCGACTTGTCCCTTTCAGTTATCGCTTCTCTCTCCTGTGACTTCAACTTCTGCTCTCCACTCTCTAGTCTCTAACTTATCCCCACATTCAACTGCTTCCCACTTAAAAATGAGTAGCACTTTTTCTCAAGCCTCCATCTTTCCCTTGCTAATGTTCTATTTCTCTTGTTCCTTTAGCAAGCAAGCCTCAATAAAGCATAATGACCTCTAGCTGTTGACACTTACTTACCTCCAGTTATTGTTGTGGCTGAGATTGCCACCTACTCATCCCCTGACTATGATCTTCCAAGACTCTGAGTGATTTCTTTTGGGTAAAATGCAAGGGACGCTTCATTCTTCATCTTACCTAGGTTCTCTGCTGCTTTTGACATCTTGACCATGTCCATTTTGGTGGTTTCATCTCTTCAGGTTTCCCTTCTATATTTCTGGCTACTTCTCAGTTTCCTTTCCAGGCTCTTTCTTGACCCATTCTTACATGTTTGTGCTCAACAGCCTCTTTGCTCCTCAGTCTGTACTCTCCCTGGGTAATCTCATCTACTTCTGTGTTTTCTTCCACCCTGTATGGACTGATTCCCAAGTCTTTTTTCTCAAATCCACATCTATGTAACTAGCTGCCTTTTGAACAGTACTGCTTGAATGTCTCACGTAGTTTCTTAAGTTCACCATATCCAAACTCTGGTCATGACCTCCCAAAAAAGTCCATCTCTTTGTTGTCATTTCCGTCAACAAAGCCACTGCCTTCTACCCAGTGACTTTCTGTTTACCTGTGATTTTTTTTCCCTCTCTTTTTCCCCATGTAGTTAGTAACCTTCTTAATATCTCATGACTTCATTTCCTCTTCTTCATCTAAGCCACTGGCATGTTATCTCCTTGTTTACTACAGCTCCCTTTTGGCTGTCTTGTTTATGGTCCTCTCATTCCGTATCACACCTCTGATAGAGCTACCTTTTGAAGATAATCGATCAGGTCATTAATTTCTTTTTGTCAAGAGTCTCATTGGTTATGATCTGTTTTTACTCAAGTGATTTATAAAACTACTGAGAGATAGTCTAAAGATCGAGGGCTTGGAATTCCTACGGACTGTCATTAATGTCACTAGAAAGAGCCTTTGCTTCCACTAAGGTGATCTGATGTGGTCAGTATCTATCTCGCAATTCAAAACTGCATGATTACCAAAATCTCTCTTTTTGTTTTCCAGAATGACATTTTCCTCAGACATTATGACAAAGGGCCGTGTAGGAATAAGCTCGGCCACTCAAGAGCCTCAGTGATGTGGAACCGAACACAGGTACCCTGACCTTAAAAGGAGCATGAAATAAACCAGACTCGTGATGGCTTAAAAAGCCTGCCTGTTCATCCTCCCCACTTTATTCCTGCTTACCCACTCAAGCCTGGAAGGTTCTGGGGAGGTCTGGGCCAGGGCTAGGGAACAGCAACTGTCTGAATTAATTCATGAGCACAGTCCTCTTGAGGATAAGTGGAAGGGCAGGGCACCAGGTCAGCCAAGTAATTAACAGTGACCTGCAAAATGAGGGCAGATGTTTTCTCCTCTTGCAAAAAATGGTAGAATGGCTTTCCTAAAGGTGTATTTGCTATGGAAGGCAGTGCTCTAAAACCTGATGAGCCCCTGCTGGGCTTTGGATCCCTCTGTACATGCCATTGTGAGTTTATATGACAGGTTCAAAGGGAGTCCTGGTTTATTTTTAATAGTGTTTCATATTTATTAAAGGCCATGTTCCTTTTGAAGGAATTGGTGTTAATAGCCTAGTAATCATTATTAACATGCCTATGAGACTGTTGAGGAAACTCAGGTAGAGAGAGAGCCAACAGCAACATTTCATGATTATACTGAGCTTGTGCCAGAGCCTGACTTAGTATTTGGTTTGTTCTTCTCACCTTTGATTTAGTCTTTGGTGTCTCCCTAGTTTATTCAGTTTAGAGGATTGCTGGGCCCTGGCTAAAAGGTCTCATAATAGTAACTGTTTTATGTGCCTGAGGTGGTGTCTTAGTTCAGGCTGCTATAACAAATTACCATAGACTGGGTGGCTTAAACAACAGAAATTTATTTTTTATGGTTCAGGCGACTGGAAGATGGAGATTAGGGTGCCAGCAGGGTTGGGTTCCGGCAAGGATTGTCTTTGTGATTTACAGATGGCCATCTTCTCACTGTGTTCTCACATGGCAGAGGGTAGAGAGAAAGGAAGCAAGCTCTTTCTGGTATCTCTTCTTATAAGGGCACTAATCCTTTCATGAGGGCTCCACCCTTATGTCCTAATTACCTCCTAAGGCCCCCATTTCCAAACAGTATCATATTCGGGATTAGGGTTTCAACATAAATCTGAGGGGGGCGGGGCGGCGCGGCGGCGGGACACAAGTAGTTAGTCCATAGCTGATGGCATAGTATACATATAGGAGGATTTAACTGCTGAAATAGGTTTTTTTTTCTCCCCTAAATTTCCAGGTGGTCGGGATTCTTGTAGGGTTGGGCATCATTGCTTTGGTGACTTCACCCTTGCTGCTCTTGGCTTCCCCATGTATAATCTGTTGTGTCTGCAAGTCCTGTCGGGGCAAGAAGAAAAAGCATGACCCATCTACAACCTAAAGAGCTCTGATGTGTCCGTGTGCCACAGATGTCTTATACGTAAGAGACAACACAGTGATAAAACCCCACTTAGTGAACTCACCTCCTTCTTCTTGCCAAATTTTGGAAGTGCCTCTGTGTCCAGACTTTGAACTTGCTTGCCCACGTGCAGCATCTGAAAAGGCCAAGCACTGGTATTTGTGTTCCTTTGTAAAGAGAATCAGGTTCTGCAGTCCAGGCTGTGTCTGTGGAGCAGGTCAGGAGCTCTGGGTTCTTGGAGAGGAATTAACGCATCATCATTTTATCATCTGAAAAATCCCACTGGACTATTCAACTTCCAGCCATATTCAAGGAGCCTGAGTGGACATTCAGTGTAATAAAGGTGTTGTCATGGTTGGTGACATACATGATGATTGAGAAGCCAGAACCTGATCTGTGTTGATTTGACCACCATGGGAAATGTGGGAGAAAACCCATGGATAAGATTATATCAGGGAAAATTCTCATAAGAGCGATAACACAGCTGCTTATCTTAGGAGTCGATATGGTGGTTCTGCCTCTGCTGGCTACTGGGTGTGCTTCCCGACATTCCCACAGTGACTTGGCAGAGACACAATAGGTTTTTCCTTGTGTGATCTCAGCTTCAAGCAGGAGAAACTGCTGTGCAGAGGGAGTTGTCCCCTCCCAGTAAAAGGATTTCAGCATATAAAACAATGTGGTCTAATTTAGCCTCTCTCCCTTGGCAAGTGTAACTTGTTTAAGGTGATAAACTCTTCTCTTACAGCCAGTAGCTGCAGTCTTGTTTTACGTGAACTATATTAGTGGAGTGGCAGAGGTTCAAAACCTTCATCATAGATAACAAAGACCTTTGTTGAGCTCTGTATTCATACACCCAACAGATTTAGAATTGGACCGTAAAAATACACACTAAGAGTAAATATTAAAGTCTATATGTTCATCTAGAATCCATATAACTTGGGGACTACCTAAAATTACTATCCATTGGGCATGCATGAATATACACACAAAATAATATTGTGTATTATTACACACAGTAGTACACACAAAATAAATGTTTATGTAAAAACTATTCTATATTCTGTGACTAATACGATTTATTATAAATCAACCTGAAGATTTTTTGCATACTACATATGTATGTGTGTGTGTGTATATATATATGTGCGTATATATATACGTGTGTATGTGTATATATATATATATGTATACACACACACACACGTGTGTGTGTGTGTATATATATACATATACATATATACATATATATATAAATAAATTTTGGTTCTTAACTTACCCAAAGGTATAGATTCATAAACATAACTCTTTTAAAACCATACTTAGGATGACATCATGCCACCTCAGTTTGTAAAATTGAGTATTTTCAAACACAATTCAGAGCAGATGTCTTCTCAGCAAAGTTTAGTATCTGTTAGGGCAATCAAAATACTTTCCTGTATGTACAAGGCACTGATAAAACAACAAAAATATGTAAGAAGTAAAATATAAAAGCTTTATATATCTTCTACAGTTTGATTTGTATCACCTCATCGTGACTTATTTTTCCCATTATGCCATTAGTCAGATTTTGAATAAATGGGTTTTGAAAAGGATAACTTTTTCTCCAATGACAGGATGACATAATTGCCATTAGCAATATAGCCTAGTGCCTCATGAAAACTATATTAAATGTTAATGGAGAGGTCTCCTTGAAACCGGAGATACCACATCAGGCCCTATCAGGACCTATGCTATTTTCCAAGGTAACTGGATAACTAGATTATTAAATTGCTGCTATCGTGAACCTATTATTAATGAATGATGCTTTGCTTATGTAATAGAATGTATTCTAAGTGGGGATGTGTATATTTAAGGAACTTTAATTCATCTGTACATATTGATATCTATGTATAGTAATTTTGGTCATGTATATTTTTATTTACAGTTTGTATAGAACATCGAGAACTCTGGGAAAACTTTCGAAGGGCAGCCAACCAAAAACATTTTTAATCATTTATTAGAAATTTCTCAATATTAAGTGTCTTTATTTTCCTTCAACACTCTAAACACTTCAGGAAAAAATCAGTACTCTCTTCTATCAATGTATTTCATATTAGTATAAATATGAATGTACATATATTTGAATAATTTGCTTTGTTTTACACTGCCTCATTATGGTTAAGGGCATTTATAATTGCTCAGGGGATCACAGGAAATCAACAGAAACTGAATTTTTCTGTCAAGAATGTCAATAGTCGCAATGTACTCCTTGATTGGTAAACTCTCCAAGCTTGGTTCCACAAAGAACCTTTACACAGGGACTGATTTTAAGTAATCCTGAATTTGTAGTAAAAACGGAAGAAAACATCTATGTTATTTCTTTGGCAAAACTGAAGAAACTTATCTTCTTACAGAGATACTATAACAGAATTAGCTACTTTCGTGTGTGTGTGTGGGCGGGGGGGCGGTAAGGAGTGGGCATTGTTTGTCAAACAGATTTGAAATAACTGGATTTAAATTTGAAAATGTTAGAAGTACCTGGAAAATGGCGACTTCCTCCTTAAAGAGCTAAATGAATTGTCCTGTGCAATATTGTTGGAATCAATAGGAATAGGTTGGTAGGTGAAACCCAAATATATCTCTGGTGCATCAAAGGGTGAGGTGTAAGCTGATCTAGAGATTTTGTTTATAAAGGAGAGAACTGACAACTTTGATAACAGAGACTGATGCTTCATTTTGGTTAATTGGCCAGTGAAAGAATTTAACCATATCTCCTTCCTCTATGGGCTTTATCCTTCCTTAGTGATTCTCATTCTCTACTAGGAAGAAATCTGGGTCTACATGATAATGTTTGGATGTTGTAGCAGAAATCTTTTTGCGTTTGCAGTGATATAGTCCATTTGAAACAGAAATTAAAAGTCCTTCACCAAAATTGTTATCTGGATGTAATAACCCATCATCTAGAAACACCACTGGATATAATGGCACAACATCTCTCTGTGAGGTTGTGCCATTAGGATTTTTTTTTCTCTTGTTCTTAGGTGGGGAGGTGAGGAGGGAAACCATATGGGAACAAATTTTAGAATCTTAGGCATCCTGTTTATTTATGCCATGAATGTTTGCTCTGGACTTGAAATCTCTCTTTTGAAAGAGGTCTTTGAAAAATGAATAGTTCACAGTGTGAATTTTCTTGTAGCCTGCATCACAAATATCTTACCTATTGAGGTCTGAAAATCGACATACTTATTTGAATGTAAATAACTGTTTCTTGGAACCCCAAATTGTCTCTTAAAAATTATTCACAATCTAAATATGTATTACTTTAGCCTTCCCTACACAGTGCTTCTAAAAGACTTTCTGTTCATGAATAGATGCCTTTGTGTATATAGAATCATGCATATATGTGTAGCTTTAAAGACAATTTCAGAATGCCTTAGAAGAATGACATTTTATAAAGCTGTCACAATTGATATCCATAGGCTATTACATCTCATGTTTATTCATGATCTAGAAAGTTTTGTTATGTATTTAAGAAATTGCTGTCATATTTTCCCAATTATTTGAGAATAAAATAGCTGTTTTAGTCTCTAGCCCCAATAAATGTGGAGCAGGAAATCAAGTGTGTTAACTTATGTTGTGCTGCATGTTTCTAGACATGTTCAATTTTATCATCTCCGTCATTATTAAATCTTAGGCTCAGAATTGACAAAAAGGACCCTAATCTGCAATGCCATTTATGGAAGTAACTCTTGCAGCCTTGTTTCCTAAAAGAAATGGGAGCAAGTGTAATGCCCTCACTTGTTGCAGACTTTCTCGTATGTGTGATATTCCACACTGCTAGTGCGCAGGCATTCATCCTCATCCAGAGAAATAACCAATAATTTAGGTCTTTGATCATTCTAACAAAAAATGCTGCCAGGCATCAAAATCATTAGTTCTGTAAAAATAAGGGTTGGACGACATACTCTCTGAGGTCATTTCTAAACTTCTAAAAGTTTATTAGAAGAATGTATTTCCTCGTTAGGATTTAAAAAAAGATTTACATTAGAGAGTTAACTTAAGGTCATTTCCTTTTGATTAGTATTCAGGGCAGGACTCCTCTAAAACTGAGTGCCAGAAATTGGTTAACAACTAGAACTTGTATTTCTATAAAACTGAGAGCTCATATTTCTATACTGCTGTTGATGCCTTTTTATTGAATATTATATGCTTCTAAGATGATACCTGAGTACAAAGATTTATAATTGACCTATAAATTGAAATTTCATTTTCTGATCATTCAGTTTTGAGAAAATAAGATCACTTTAAAACATGGGGGGTTATGGTTTCTTACTTTGCTTAATCAGCTCCTAGAATTTCAACATTATTTCATTTTAAAGTACACTTATTGTTTGCTGAACTTGAATTTGCATTCCCAAAGAATTATTGAATGAACCATTTTATACATCAGTGATTTTAATCAATACCTAACCAGCAGACTCATTGCAATGTAAATTATGAATCTAGTGAATTTGCAGGAGAACTGTAGTTAGGTTTTTCTGTTATTCAATTATTTCCATTTGTTAGATAATAAATCTAGGGTTCTTTTAGACCTTAAAGATAGTATCCAACTCTGCATTATGAGAAATTAATTTCTTCAAATAATGGCAGTTGTTTTATTTATACATTTTTACATATATGTTTTTAAAAAATTTAAAGCTTTTATAAATGAGATTTAACATGTACTTTTTAAAGATCTTTGAGACAAATCCTATGAGATAATGAAGCAGATTGATTTCATAGAGAAAGCAATGGTTTTGTGTTCATGTCTTTCCAAGGGTCACACTATGATGAGTGGCAGCCAGAAAAAGAATGCTCTCTGAAAGCCTCCTTGAGAGTACTTTAATGCCCTTTCATTTGTCTATAATTCTGAGCCTGCCTTCACTGTCATGCCTGAGTCCCAAGAGAATGAACTCCCCTCTCAATTATTTGCATCAGTGGAAGTATATGTAAGAGAATAATTTATTATTTCAAATAATCATTTTGACTCTTTTTTGGTGTGTCTGACAGCATGCCAGTGGCAAATGGCCACCCCCTGAGATCAAACCCAGTTACTCCCTGGGGTTCAGTTGGAAGAGAAGGGAAGGAGATGGAAGGCGGTTCATTAAATAACTAGGTGGTGTGTATCTGACTTGTTAATATTGGAGCTAGGATTATAGCTAATGTTGGAACTAGAATTATACTTACGGCAAATGCCAAAACGTTTACCTCTTCTGCACAAATACAAAGTACATTCTCAGAGATTCCTTTTAATGTTTACAATCAAGACTCAAAGCAATGGTTAACTCAGATCCAAATTCTTTCCTATTAACATTATCAGCTTGTACTCTAATATGTATTTGTGACCGGTCATTAAATAAATCAATTGACTGGCAGTTTTCAAAGCAGGAAATGAGACTCTAATGAGCCTACTTAATGAATTTCTGATGTATATAAAGTTATGCTTTGAATTCCATTTTCTGCCTTTGTGTTTTTCAATTTCAGTACAATTTTATCATATTTTCTTTTTTTGTATGTTAAAACTAGAATTTAGGCTTTTGATGAGAAGGGAATTAAGTCTAATATTAGCTACTTTATCTGGTAGTTCCTTAATGATCTGCCATGATTTGGGGGTGTGGTCTCCCATGGAGGTGTGAGTGGGTGGTTAACATCAATCCTATTGACCACGTTCACACGAAAGGAACATGAAGGTTTTCTTGAGGTAAGTTCTGGGACTTCTGATTATTGATCAGCCTAGACTTATTTTTTTCAAGCCAAGCCAGTTTGTTTAATTAAAAGCAAACAGGTCCAGAAATCTACACACCACCCTGCATGGTGTGTACCGAATTCCAGCCTGACCCTGGGACTTTAGCACCACAAGGGCACGTGAACAGAGTGTTAGGAGAGGATTGGCAAATCAGGTGTCACCCAGGGCACAGAACAAGCAGGCAGCGTCCTCTGTTCTCTCTGCCCTCTGCCAATCCAGGCAGCATGGGGAGGGGGAACAGACACCCAGCTTGCTATAAGATGACTTCAGTTCCAGGCCTGACTTTGCTCTTGACTGGTGGTGTGATCCAGGGTCAGCCATTTATCATACAACATCATTTTGTCTGTCTTAGCTCAGGCTTAGGAGGAGTGGATGAGATCATGAATGTCAAAGTTCTTCTAAGTGTTTTTTAGGAGGCAAGAGGAGAGGGAGCCGTTGCAGTACCATACTACGTCGTACTGTGTATGCTATGGCTGAGTGTAGGTGACGAGGTTTTAGCCAGATACTAACCCCAAAGGAGAAGAGGGGGGCTAATAGATTTCAAACTCGTAAAAGTGTGTTAAGGGAGGAATGACCTCAGTAAATATGTTGTCCTTTTAGATTTTAAAATTTTCCTAATGTTGCTTTTTCACAAAGTATTTCACAAATAAACATTTAGATAATATTGTGCTCAACTAAAATGGAGGATATACAGAAAGAAAAATACAGGATTCGTATCAACATATGATTTTCAGGGGGAGGTTTATTGTAGAAAAACCTTGCATTTACATGATGCCATATTATGTGAGTGTACTTTCAAACACATTTAATTTTGCTCTTTATAGTACTCCAGAAAATCAATGTTAATATGCCCCTCCTCCAACTTATAGACAGGAGATGAAATTTTAGGGACTAGGTGACATGGCACAAGGTCACACAATGGGTTAGTGCCAAAGCTAGAATTTAAACCTACATCTCGCATGAGCCAGCTCAGGACCTCTGAGCACATTTATTAACCTCAGTTTCTGTGCATCAGAAGTTTCTCATGGTGTGTATGGGCTCTCCCCTCGGGGTCTCACCAGGCTAAAGATCAAAGTGTTGGCCACGTGTGTTCTCTTTTGGGATTCAAGGTTCTCATCCAAGTTCCTTGGTTGTGGGTAGAATTCAGTTTCTTTTCCCACCTTCCATGAGGCCCCCTCCATCTGCAAACTACATCAAGTCCTTCTCATACTTAAGATATCTTTGACTTCCTCTTTTGCTATATCTATCTCTCTGACCTCCATCATTTTAAATTTAAAGTGGCTAATGGGGACATTTTTATGTTTGTCACTTTCAATAGGAGATTTAAATTTTTGCTATTTTCTTTCCTTGCCCAGTGAAGCCATTTTGCAGATGTTATAGTATCTGCTATAAGAAATCACAAACTCGGAAGAGGGAAGAGCAATATCTAGCTTCCTACAAGGGAAAGTTTGATCTAAAATTTCAACTGAGACTGGCATGGCCAAAGTGTTAGCAGCAACCCTGCTTCTGGCTGGCATCCTTGGGAGGTCCACTTGGTCTTTACATGAGACAGATTTTCTCATGTGGACTTAAATTTTTAAATTTAATTTTTCCTAGTATTTAAAAAAAATTTTTTTTGATTATAGTTGACATATTATGTTCATTTCAGGTGTACAACATAGTGATTAGACAGTTATATACCTTATGAAGTGCTGCTCTCATTTTTTAACAAAACTTTAGAAGATTCAGGATCAAATTGATCTATGTTGGATTTTGGAAGGACGACTCCGTTCAAGAGCTGGTTTAAAGTGCAAGATTTCATTTCCATCCTGGCACTCAAGTCAGACCAATAAAGCAACAGATTTGAGTTAACCAGTTGCTGCCTGTTGTTGAGAAGCCTGCACCAAAAGTCAAGATCATTACCTTTTCCCCTTTCCTGCCCCGGTGCAGGAATATAGACACTGACTGATGCTTTAGAGATTTTGAACCAGAATGGCCATTCCTCTGACTAGAAATGGAAGACTAGAATTGGTTGAGAGCTCCACTGGTCCCTTGTGGCTTTGGACAATTTATAATTTTTCTTGATCTCAGTTTCCTCATCTAGAAGATAGGAAGTGGTTGTTTTCCGGGTCCATTTGAAATCTAATTTTTTATTTAAGATAGAAAGGATCACCAGCACCCATGGCATACCCCACATACACAAGAATATTTAGCACAAGGTAAATTCTTATTAGGCAAGGAATTGGTAATTTCCAGAAGAGGCTCCTGGGCACTAAATTATGGGTAATTCCAGAAGCATGTGAAATCTATTACCAATTTATTTAAAATAAACAAATTCAAAAAACAGTGGTTGAACTTCATGGTTTGTTTACAGCTCTTGATGGCTGAAAAAGATAACAGGAGTTGCTTGGGGAATTTCCAGGGATATGTTTTCTCTAGTACTTATATTAAAAACATTAGAACCTCAGTATCCTTATTTGAAGCACACAATGAACTATTTATTCTGATGTGTAAATCTGAGGATTCTTTTTAACATTCAGCTATTTTTTATTAATTTTTCTCTATGTTTCTGGAACACATTGTACGTGCTGTGAAATGAAATAAATTTAAAGTAATATATATATGTGTTAATGGAATGTATGTAGGATAGTATGTGAATGTGTGCGTGTGTGTGTGTGTGTGTGACCAATAAAGCAATGGATTTGAATTAACCAGTTACTGCCTTTTGTGAGAGGCACACATATACACACACACATACGCACGAATGAGTTGCAGATAGGTGTATGGATAGACACATCTACTTAGGTACAAATAAATTTTTATTCAGACTTAAATTTTATTTTCAAACAGAGCACAAAGCTACTTCTGGATTTCAAAAACAGTAAAAAGTAAAAGTTAAATATTCAAAAAATGCATTGAAAACATTTTTTGAACTAAAATGTGTTTATTTTTCCATATATTTTGAAATCCACAATGTGCCACTCTTACAGCTTAATTGTTCGCATCTGTAACAAAATGTTTCCACTTGGGGCTTTTACCATTTGAAACATTTAATTTTGAGCGGTCATACTACAACCCATTTCTAGTATTTCGGTCAGATGTCACAAATATATCATAACCAAGGAAATAAATACTTGAAAAAAATCTTTGGCCTTAATTTCTATTACCCATTTTAATAAAAACAAAAATGCATGATGATGGAAATGATGGAAATAAAGGAAATGATTGTATTCTTTTCCTATCATCCATTCATAATCTATAGGGTATTTCTCAAATGTTTCTACATAAACATCCTCAACTGTTATAGGAGCACGAATTCACCCCTGGAAAGAAGAGAAGATGACCTGGAAGCATTGCCAAAAGGGAACTGCTGAGGGCTAGAAACGACTTGACATCTTCTGTTTTATTTTCTAATTTTGTTTTTTAAATTTGTCCAAAATTATAATTTCTTCATATCATTTTGATTTCATTTTAAAGATAACATTGTAAATTACCTAAGTAAAATTAACTTCTTAAAGACGCTTCATCTTTATCTTGTTTCCTCCAGTACTCACAGTGTATCTCTCTGGGGTGCACTTAAGCCTGTTTGAGAAGCATAAGCCTGTAGCTGAACACAATGAAGGAGAGTCTATCAGATACCATTCTCATTATGAAGCGTGTATTCAGTGCCTTCTTTGTACAAACAGTGGCTCAGTCTGGTTTAGGAGGAAGAACACATTGGGCTACAGAAAGACAACTAACTATACCAGGTCATGCCCGATAAATGCCAGGGGAGTGGGCATGGGGGCGTGGATAGGCATGGGTGAAACTTTTTACTTAGGGATTTACAGAGATGATACTGGATCAGGGCTTTGAAAGATAGTTAGGATTGTGAATGCAAAGAAGGGGACAAGGGCATTACAGAGAGGGGGCATGTTGAGACCAAGGTGACTTGGGGAGTGATAAATAGCCGAACTAAGCTGAAACAAAGCACACTTGCAGGGCATAGGAGAACTGAAAAGGACAATGAAAGAGAGACCCTTAACTGCCAGGCTCAGGAGCTCGTGGATTCTTATTACAGTGAGAAGCAATTTAAGGATTCTGAGCTTTGGAGGTGATATATAGGAGGTTTAGGAGGTTACTCTGACAGCAGTGTGTTGGTTGAATTGTAATAGAGAGAAAGCTGCGAGTAGCATGACCTTTAGCAGACTAGTGCAATAGTCTAGATATTATTTAAAGAAGGCCTGGTACAGAGTAGTGTCTGAAGAGAAAGCAGGGTAAAAAGCAAATGAGAAAGAATTTATACGCACACAAACATATTCTCTCTCTCTCTACATATAATTCAATAGCATTTTGGTGGTTATATCACCTAGAGAATAAGTGCTTTCTAAAAGTATTGCATTATATTGTTTTCTCACTTGAACATATTACTATATTGAATCTTAAAGCCTCTGTACAATTGCTGTCAGTCTTTATCCAGGGCCACCTTAGAAAGGGTTTTGTTACTGTGAGGCTTACTCATAGGACTTACCCTTAAATCATTTTTGGAACAAAGCAGAGAATAAATAAAATTACTCATAGGACATGATAAAAGAGCCAGATCGAAGGCAGAAAAATTGTGTGGGAGATGTGTTTCTACCTGGTTTTATAACTTTAGTTAACTCTTATGAAAGTAGAGGGCACAGTAGAGTTTCTCATATTAATGAATTCATTAGTGTTTAAGAAATGCTTTCAACCCAACTACCTTCTTTTTTTGTGAGGGAGAGAGCCAGGAGCACTGAAGTACATAACCAACTTAACAAAGACTGGAAATGGAGCTGAGTTCTGAAAGCGCTTTGAGGAAATTAATTGACCATGTTGTTTTCATTTACTTGGAAAGAAATTCCCTTTGAAAGTGAAGCGAGGTGTGTCTTTCCCCTTACTTAGCTGCCACTCTGTCCGCTAGTAAGATAAACTGATGTAATCTTATATTATATACTTCCATTTTGTATGTGAAGAAATAAAGCTTGTAGCAATACCACTTAACTCAGTGATTCTATTCTATGATTGATGATTAGCCCATTCTCTTAGAATATTCTTTTGCCTTTTGCCCATGGAAGCCACTTCCTCTCTGTAAGTCTGACCCAGTAGCTGTTGGAGTCCTGCATAATATAGCCGAAAACAGAGACCAGGGAAGAGAGAGGAGGAATGCTAAATTCTGGCCAATTTTGGCCTTCTGTTAATGAAAACCCATTATCTTCAGAGGAAAAAGGCAATAGCTGCATATCATGATCAGAGATCAGCAAGATCTTTTCCATAACAAATAGCAGGAGAGCTCGGCAACCCCATAGTTTTATGTGTTGATTAATTGAGGCTTAAGGAAGAAGAGTGAAACTTGAAGAAAAGCTTGGACAGTTCTCCTACGTTCTTCTGTAGATACTGGTATATGCAAATATTTCTCTATCAATTCTGTTCATACTTTTGTTGTATTGAGAGGGTGAAGAATTGAGTCATATAGAGAAGGCTTTCATAATTAAAAACAATCTGGTTTCCTCTCAGTTGTTTCTTAATAGCCAATATTTGTCTGTTTTTTTAAGTCTTTTCAAACAATGAGTTCTTGGATTATTATTTTTATTTTGCTTTCTAATTCATTAATTTTAAAAACATTTATTAATTTTTTCTTCTGCTTTAAAATTTTTTTTTGTCTTTTTTTTACTTGAATGCTTCACTGGTTTTTATTCTTTATTGTTTAGTTACAAAATCACTTAAAACTATGACTTTTCCTTTCAATACAACTTTGATATTATCCAAAGAATATATAATAAATAATGTTGTTACTTGTTGGTTTTTCTATAAAATAATCACCATATTGATTTTTACTCTCAGTCAATAATGGCTTTGGTTTCCAAGTATATTTTCTTTTTCCTTAAAAATGTGACCAATTTCTAAGTTTATTATTTTCATTGGGGTCACATAGGCTATACAATCTCTACTTTTGGGAATTTACTGAGATTTTTTTTGTGGGAAAAATTTGAAAATATTCCAAAAACAAATATTTTATCTGAAGACGACAATGTTTATTTTTATTTCATAAAATTTATTTTTATTTAATATCTTTATATAAACATAACTGACAAATAAAATTATAAGAATTTTAAGTATATATTTAAGTTCATTTCTGGGCTCTCTATTCTATTACATTAATCTATGTGTCTGTTTTATACTAATATCGTACTGTTTTGATTACTATAGCTTTATATAGTTTGATCAGGAAGTGTGATGCCTCCAGCTTTGTTTTCCTTTCTCAGTATTGCTTTGGCTATTTGGGGTCTTTTGTGATTCCATACAAATTTTTGATTTTTTTTCCTGTTTCCGTTAAAAATGCCATTGGAATTCTAATAGAGATTGCATTGAATATGTATATTGCTTTGGGTAGTATAAACATTTTAACAGTGTTAATTCTTACCATCCATGAACAGAGAATATCTTTCCATTTATTTATGTCTTCTACAATTTCTTTATCAATGTCTTACAGTTTTCAGTGTACAAATTTTTTACCTCCTCGGTTAAATTGATTCCTAGCTATTTTATTCTTTTTGATGGTTTTGTGAATGGGATTGTTTTGTTTCTTTTTTAGCTATTTTGTTTTTAGTGTATAGGGATACAACTTTCTTTTTTAAATTAAAAACATTTCAATTACAGTGTACATACAATATTATATTAGTTCAGCTGTACAACATAGTGGTTAGACATTTATATAACTTATGAACTGATCACTCCAATAAACGTAGTACCCATTTGACAACATACATAGTTATTACAATATTATTGACTGTATTCTCTATGCTGTACTTTACATCCTCAGCAACTGATTTCTGTATGTTGATTTTGTATCCTGCCACTTTATGGAATGGGTTGATGAGTTCTAAGAGTTTTGGAGTGAAATCCTTAAGGATTTCTATAAATAATATGTCATTTGTAATTTGGATGCCTTTTATTTCTTTTTCTTTCCTAGTTGCTCTGACTAGGACTTCCAGTACTATGTTGCTTATTTCTGAACTTAGAGGAAAAACTTTCAGCTTTTAACCATTGAATATAATGTTAGCTGTGGGTGTGTCGTGTATGGCCTTTATTATGTTGAGTTATGTTTCCTCTTTACTCAATTTGCTGAAAGATTTTATCATGAATGCATACTGAATTTTGTCAAATGCTTTTTCTACATCTATTGAGATAATCATATGATTTATATCCTCATTTTGTTAATGTGGTGTATCACATTGATTTATAAATGTTGAACCATCCTTGCCTCCTTGGAATAAATCCTATTTTATCATGGTATATGATCCTCTCAATGTATTGTTGTATTCAGTTTACTAATATATTGTTAAGGATTTTTACATCTATGTTTATTAGGGATATTGGTCTGTAATTTTCTTTTCTTATAGTGTCCTTGTCTGGTTTTGGTGTCTGGGTAATTCTGGTCTCATAAAATGAGTTTGGAAGTTTTCCTTTCTCTTTGATTTTTTTGGAAAAATTTGAGAAGGATTGATATTCTTTAAATCTTTGGTAGCATTCACCAGTGAAGCCATCTGGTCCCAGATTTTTGTTTGTTGGGAGGTTTTTGATTACTGATTCAATCTCCTTTCTCATTATTGGTCTATTCAGATTTTCTGCTTTTTCATAATTCAGTCTTAGTAGTTTGTATGTTTTTAGAAATGTATCTATTTCTTCTAGGTTGTCCAATTTTTTGGCATGTAATTATTTATAGTTGTCTCTTATGATTTTTTATATTTGTGTGATAGCAGTTGTAATGTTTCCTCTTTCATTTTTAATTTTATTAGTGTTTTCTCTCTTTGTTCCTTGATAAATCTAGCTAAATGTCTGCAATGTTAACTTAAAAAAACAGCTGTTAGTTTTATTGAAATTTCCTATTGTATTTTTAGCCTCTATTTGATTTATTTCTGCTCTGATCTTTGTTATGTCCTTCTTCTTATTGATGTCAGTGATGGAGAGATGAAAGTGGAAAATTTGCAGCTGGCAACTTGATTAAGGGGATTTTCTTTAACAAATATAGAGGCTAAGCCATTGATGTTTTAGAAGAGGAAACATGGCAACCTTTGAGAAGAAACAGAGTGGCATTCATGCTGAAAGACTCATTGTAGCCAAAGAGCAATTCAACAATGATCAATGCTAATAATGATAGCACATTCTAGAAACAGTCACCCAACCAAAGCTGGCAGGGGAGGATCCAGAACTGTAGAATTAAGTCCAAACCTCCTCTTTGGCATTCTCTCCAATGCTTGTGGAATTCTCTGGTAATATATATGAATTCAGGAAAAGAAGTGATATTTTTAGACCTCTCAGGAGAGATACATAATCTGAAGAATTAATACTCGCTACATAATCATATTTTCTCATAACAGTGATGATAAAAATAATAATGGATAATATTTGAATGTCTGCTGTGTGCTAGGTTTTTTGGCATTACCATTTAAAACTATTTAACACTAGCAAGTTGCAAATAATAATTTTTAATTAAAAAAACTAAGTCTCACAAAGTTCAGATAAATTAATATGGTAAAGAGAGGACCCAGGTTTGAACCTGGGTGTGAGCTCTGGGAAGGCAGGTATCATAGCTGTCTTGTTCATTTGGGACCTCTAGTACCTTGAAGTAGTGTCTTTCACATAATATAGTTGTGCAATAAATATTTGTTGAGTGAATGAATAATTCCCATATCTAAATGCTTTGCATTATCTTCTTTTTATCATTTTGCATTAAAATTATTTAGGAGTTTGAAATATAGTCCTTCTGGTTCTCTATAGTGTATATTATGAGGAGTTTTGAGAGTTGAAAGATATTAGATGACGATAGCAATCTTTAACTGGTGAGTTGGAGGTCCTTGTAGGAATGGGCAAATGGCTGCCTGGTATAAATTAGAAGTAATGACAGACCTATAGAGTAAATCATCACTTAGTAAATGGTTTGTCTTTCCATTTAATAAACTGGATATAGGAATCTTTAACGTAGGAAGTATAGAGCCCAAGGGGGTCCCTGGGAGGTCCTTAGGAAGTCCATCAACACTGAAACTGTATGCAAAATTGTATGGCATATGTGTTTTTCTGGACAGAGGTTTTCATAATTTTCAGAAATTTGTGGCACTAAAAAGATGAATAGTGTTCAAAGGAATGTTTATCATTTAAATTCTGGCATATAGTGTTGGAATTAGAAAAAAGCATTCTTCTGTTGGTTTTTATTAAAATGAAAAATATTGTTTTCTCCTACAAATAGTGGATTTAAGAGTGTTTTTGGATATAGTTGACATTTCTGAGCTTAGGGCTGGGGTATATTTCTTACTGAAAAGCCTTTGTCACTCATTACATCAAAACCCAGAAGAGGATATTAATTTATTTCCATCATTCTTAGAGGCAGGATAAAAATAAGTTGGTCTCTCCTTCTGACCACCCACGCTGCCAACGACCTTGAATGCTTTTGCTTGTTCTTTCATGTTTTGGGTTCAAACTAGCTAAATCAGAGTCTCCAAGGTTTTCTCTTAATAAGGTGGTGAGCATTTACCTGTTCCTAAACAAAACCGACAGACCTGCCTGCCTAATTTTGGCAATCGAAGCCTGGGGACCTCCAGCAAGTTTGCTTCTGCTTTGATCTGTGGTGTGTATGACACTATATTTTTTGGCTGCTCTAAAGCACACTGCCAATTAGATCCAAATGTGTCAGACAGCCTCAGAGAGAGTACTAGTGGCCAAGTTTCCATTAGTGGTTACTACTGATTGATGCCTGTAGCATTCCATTTATTTAGAACTAGAAACCTATTCTCATCTTTAATCTTGAGGTTGGGAGTTGAGGTAATAGGGAGGAGAAAGTCCTAGAACACAATTAAGTCTCTTTGTATCTCACAACTTTTAACTTTTGTTTTTTAACAGAAAAGATTCAAAATCGTTGGAGGTGGCGATTCTCTTGTTCAGGCTGAGGTATGCTTGTCATTTTCTCAGAGATCGAAGGATGAAAGGAAAAGGAAAGAAAGCGTATTTTATTGAAAAACAACTCTGTCTGCCACGGTGTTAGATGCTTTCACGTGTGACCTCATTCGATTATCTAACAATTAGAAAATAGGAGTTAGCATCCTGCATCCTGTTGAGGAAATTATGGTTCAAAGATGAAGAATACGTTCTTCTATACTGTATACATTGTAAGTGACAAAACAAATTCACACAGGAATCTGTTGGATTTAACAGTCTATGCTATTTTTACTCATGGTCCACTAATGTGAGTGATTATGGTGTTACTTCCCCTAGTACCTGAAAAGAGCCTGGAGAAAGTGGAAAGTGCACAGTGGAAATGAAGCTATTAGGCTAGAAACTTACCTGTGGGTCACCATAGATCAATATAGAAAAAATAAGACCAAGGTCCTAATTTCTAGCTTTCAGCTTTTGCCTTAATATTTAGAAATGGTCTGGTGTTTATTTTTTTCTTCTAGTTCTAGGCTATAGTTTCTCGAAATCAGATTATTGTTCTGAGAAGTAAACTGTGCCAGGAAAAAGGATGGGGGAGATAAATAAACCTTTCCTCTTTGTTAATGAGTCATGTTGTCTGCACTTGGCTTCATTGACAGCAGCTGAGATGGATTTTGCTCATCTCTCTAAGAGGATCCTAATGATGGTTCACAGGGTCTGCATTTCATTTGTGGTACCAGTTAATTTTGGAAAATCAAAGTGTATTAAATTGAGTGTATATTTAAAAACTTTTTTTTTCTTTCTCCCTCATGCTTATCTTCAAGGAGTGTAATTTGATATTTAGGACTGTATTATACAAAAGTTGATAAAGTACACTTCCCTAGAGCTCTCCAAGGAAGGGAGGTTTGTTGTAACCAGAACTACTAGCTGTGGTGAATGGCTTAAAGCAGAGGTTGGCAAATTTTTCTGTAAAGTGCCAGGTAGTAAATATTTTAGTCTTTGCAGGTCATATAGTCTCTGTGGCAACTACTCTTCCATTGTAGTGTGAAAGCAGCCATAGACAATATGTAAATGAATATGTGCAGATGTATTCCAATGATACTTTATTTACAAAAACAAGAAAGGGGCCAGATTTGGCCTGTGAGCTATAGTTTGCCAAACCTTAGCCTGGAAGATGCCTCAGGTTTTTCTATATATATGATACCCACTGCCAAACCCATAGTAAATGCTTGACAATTTTTTTTTTAAATGACTGTATTATGAAGAAACAGCAGAACTCTATTGCTGTGGTCTTAATTCATATGTTGAAATTCATATATTGGAAATCTAATGCCCAAGGTGATGGTATTAAGAGGTGGGAGCTTTGGGAGCTCTGTCCTCATGACTGGAATTAGTGCCCTTATAAAAGTGACTCCAGAGAGCTAGCTTGCCACTGCCACCATGTTTGGGCACAATGAGAAGTTGGCACTTGGCAACCTGGAAGAGAGCTTCCACCAGAATCCAACCATGTTGGCACCCTGATTGTGAACTTCTAGTCTCCAGAACAGTTAGAAATAAATTTCTGTAGTTTATAAGCCACCCAATCTGTGATATTTTGTTATAACAGCATGAAAGGACTAAGACATCTTCCTGTACTTTATTACTATCAACCATGTTATAAATTAAGAAAGGAGTTGGTAGGAATAGACTCAATTTATAGGTAGAAGAATAAAGCATGAGAAAGCAGGGTCCAAGAAGTTGCAGGAAAATTTTTATTTAGAATTCAAGCTTCTTGACTCTATTCACGGTTGCATTTACATAGCCTTCTTGGTTTTATATTACTTTATCATTTATTCTAAGAAAATCTGCTACTTTCAGAGAGAATACTATTAATTTTGGCTGCATCAGATAAGGTTCTCTGTGTTGCAAGAGATGGAAAACCCAATACAAACAGGCTTAAACGATACAGGGCATTTGTTGGCTGATGAAATTGAAAGCCTAGATATAGAGTAGGCTCCCGACAGGCTTGACTCAGTCACTCAACTTTACCAAGGACCCAGTTCCTCTTTGCCTCTTCTACATGCCATTTGGTCATCTTCATTATCAGATTTTCTCATGTGGGATACTCCTTAAGTTTTTCTTGCTTGGAGATGGGAGAGTGGGGAAAATAAACTTCTCCTGACCTTGGCTGATTAAAGAAACATAACATAGATAAGACTGGACTAACATATCCTGGTTTGGGCATGGGGAGCAGAATGAAGTTAGGGAAGACAATTGAATATTTGGTGGTCTTGAAAAATGGGAACAAACCAGAGCGTAGATGTATTCTAGGGAGAGGGACATCTTTGGAGGCATGCAAGAGCCCTGCACATTTTTTGGGCACAAAGCTATTTAGGATCACTGGAGTCTAGGGAGAAGGTAGGCTACAAGAGTGGGTGGACAGGGAGGGAAGGACCAAATCCTAAAGCCACTTGAAGGAATAACTTTTATCTTTGAGATGAATAGGGCATTGCTGAAGAATTTTGAGCAAGGGAGTGATGAGATCAGACTTGAATATTACAAAAATTACTGTGACAGCTTTGTGGAAGCGGGTTCAAGGAGAAGAAGAGAGAAAAGCAATAAACCTAATATAATCAGCTAAATGTGGCACAGAGGCAGTAGGATGGAGAAGAGGGGAAGAGTAAGAGAGCCATTTAGGTAGAATTAACCCACTATGCGTTATGGGTTATGAGGGTGTGGGGAAAAGTGAAGCAACCAGAATAACTTCTGAGCTTCTATTTCAGTAGCTGAGTGAATAGTGGCGACACACACCATGATGGGTGAATAAACGTATCCCTGTACCTTTATCTTTGAAGACATGCATGTGAGAGTCTGAAATATACTGTGTATTTTTCCAGATATATTGGATGAGAACCCAATAGAGGTAACAATCCTTAGCATTCTAGTTGCTTGAGTCGGGGTGTGGTTTCTGCAAGGGTCTGTAACCAATGTATAGCCTTGGTTCTTACTGTTGCTGAGAAGTGTAGAGCACTGGATGGAACTCAGAAGCAGCCACAGAGCCCTTTGGCTGCACACCCTCTTCAAATAACCAATGGGTGGAATCACTGTCAGGGAAACTGGCTTTTCTGTCTAATCACCTCTGACCACTCTTGCTAATGGAATATATTCTAATGGTCAAAGGTGCCATCAGCCTTGAAGGAAAAAATGCCTCTTTTGCTTTTTGTAAAGAGCCTGGCAGAAGGATTGCCTGTATGCAAATGCCTGAAGCATCCTCACGGTGTGAGACATGACAAGGGCAGCCCAGAGCCCTGTGTCCATCTGTGACTCAGCCAGGACTCACAAAGAACATTCTCCAAACCTGCAGTGGGGGAAAGGGAATTGACATAAGCCTTGACTTGTGCCGGCCATGGGAACATATGTCAGAAACATTGTTCCAGCCACTGCAAAAGGGCTCTCAGCAGTGCTTCCTGAGTAGTATCATGTGTTAAATTGGTGACAGAAGTAGCTCCTGGTCTAGCCTGTGAGTGACCAGAGCAAGGGTAGACACACAGAGATAGCAGTGCGGACAGTCACGGCTTAGCAGGATACCCTCCCCTTCTTCAGTGTCATAGCTCATTCTTCCTCCAAAGACCTGAGTAGAAAGAATTATGGGTGGGAGGTGATTGAACATATGATTCAATAAAGATTAATTCTTTAGAGAATGTTTTGAGATTATGGTAAAAAGAATTCTAAATTGAAATCTACTGTCATTCTCAATAGAAACTTTTGAAAGCTGCAGTGTGAGTGAGCCACTTTTCAGGTAAAACCAGTCCTCCCCCAAGTGAGCAGGCAGGCGCGGCACACAGAGAGATGTACAGCCATCAGAGATTCAGAAGAAAGCTTTTTCGGTCTTCTCTCCAGCTTCTGTCCTTTCTGTTTTTTTTCCTGTCTATGAAAATACACTCTTTTGATATTATGGCAAAGAAAGAAGTCCCTGAGACTTGCTTTTAGGCACAAATGAACAACCGAAATCATAAGGAGCCCTCTGATTAAGCCAATTCAACAACCTACGTTGAATCTTCATGATGAGCCAGGAATTGTGGAATGGATGAAGGTCAGGGAAGGGCTGATGTATACACACTCTGAAGGTGCTCACTGTATATGGGGGAGGATGGGCATCTTTTCAAGTAATTGTTACATGCATCAGGAAAGGTGTAAACAAAATAGCAGGTAATGCAAAAACAAACAGAAGTATTCTGATGAGAAACATGGGGGAGGTTTCAGGAAGGAGCTGACACGGAGAGACAGAGCAAGAGAAAAACAGAGACAGCAGAATAGACAGCACTGTTGCTGCCGATGAACCAGAATGTTCTGGGAAGAAATGTCCCTGCACAAAGTCCGCCAGGATAGGTGACGCAGCAGGGGACCACCTCTCATTAACTTGCTTCCCTCAGGGTATTGGAATTTAAGACAGTTGTTCTTTCATAGTTAGAAAAGTTTGACCCTCACTACGAGTCTGGAATTGAGGCCTGTCCTCACTGGGTGGGTTTCCACAGGAACAGATGAAACAGGAAGGCCTCTGACTTTTCAGAACTAAATAGCTAAACCAGAAAAGGACAAAAGTAGAGTTTTTCCCGGTATGTTTTTTCTTAGTTTATATTTATTGAGAGTCCTTCCTGGATGCTGTGGAAAACCCCTGATCACAAGGAATGTGGAGTCAGATGTGGAGGAGACACAGAGTTGTTTTTATTGCTTAAAATATGAAACTGATGTTTTTCAGAGCCCCTGAATGTGCTGAAACTATTCACCTAACAAAACATTTTTCTTAGGCCTCTACTCTGTGCCAGCCAAGAGAAATAACAGTTCTTATATTTCATATATTTTTTGAGATGCATGTTTCTGAAAACTTGAGTAAATTTTATGTTCGCCTCATTTTGATTAACTGACTGTTCTGAAGATGACTCTGATGGACTGTTAGGTAGCAGTTTCAGGGGCTACAAAGCCCATCCAAAGGAAAGTGGGAAAATACAGAGGCGATCCCATAAATCCTGCAGAAGGGGCGGCAGCGAGTGGGGAGTGTAGACATGATTCACAGGCTAGAATCCAGGGCTCATACCACCCTGCCCGGTTGCTGCTCTATCAGAAAACAAACAGTGCTGTTCTTTCATTTTGCTAATACCAGGAAAGGAGAAAGTGCAAACACTACTACTTCGCCAACACCCTTGCTACTACTAGGACAAAACTTTTAACTTTTCTGTGCAACACTATAGTAAGACATATATATGACAGGAAGTCCAGGGTAGGTTTATATACAAAATTTCAAGTTTCATGAAGTGATTCTTAATTTACTAAGTGCGAAGTGCTCTGTTCTTCTTTTGAAGTAATCTGTTCTATTCTTCAATTAAAAAACTTTTTTAAATTGGTCTTGACCTTCCAATTGTTGGTGGCCTGCACAGCAAAGCACTCACTGGGTGTAACAAAAACAAAGATGTGTTTGTAGCTTTGGATAAGACTTTAACAACCTCTTTTTTCTTTTGTATATACTCCTTTGGCTAAGGGTCAGATACTACTACCCTTTTATGATTTATTTTTTTCTGAATACTTATTTTTGTCAGAATACTTCTGTTTGTTTTTGCATTACCTGCTAAAGTCTGTCTGGTTCTATTATTCAAAAAAGAAATAGGTAAAACTATTTATCGATCTCCCAGAGCCTTTCACTCCAACTTGTGTGTAGAGTCACACCCTGGGATAGAGTTTGCCTGTTGCACCCTTCCTAGGAACAGAGTGTTCCAGCCAGCCTTCACGCAAGGGGAATTTTGAACGGGAGAAATCTGATCATATCTGCTTTTTAAAATTATTTTCCTTGTCTACGTCATATATAGAGATTATCCCTTGTGCCTCTTACCTATGAGTAAACATAACTTTTAACGCAGCACTTTTTTTCACTTTAACCATTGAAATTTTTGGTCTCAAACACCTACTGTTTGAGAGAATTAGAGAGACACAGGTGGTGTCTGATGAGGTGGGCTTTAAGAATCCATGCACACTGAGAGGATCCCATCTAAGGATCATGCTTGCCAGATTTATGAGAAAAAAACCTGCAGGAATAATCTTTTATGAAGATGTGCTAGACAAATATGAGCAATTTTTGCTATTAGGTGTGATGGTGAGTAAGAGCAAAGCTCTCTTCCCTGTTTGTAAAAGATGGCCGACCTTCCCTTGACAAAAGCGGGACCTGTAACAAATTGTTGCTCCTCTGGCCACAAAAAATTTTGCTCTTTATTTGACCAATAAATCAAATATATATTGATTCCCTATTATATGCTCAGTAGTATGCCAGGCTGAAAACAAACGAGATGGAGTTTCTGCACTCTAGGCGGTTAAAATTGATCTTCAAAGAGAAGTAAAATTAAAAAAAACAAAACAGAGTGGCTTTTCCATACAAATAGCCTGTAGGGCTCATGCTGAGGACTTTCCTAAATCTCTCAAAGGTTCACAAAACCCAAACAAGCATCATCATCTGGCCTCCCTGTGTCCCGTGCCTTTTGCTGAGCAGCCCCAAGCCCAGCACTAAAATCAGCTGGCCATGGTTCATGGCTTGGCCTCTCAAGGCACCTCTAAGCCCAGCGCTGTTGGCAGCCATCTGTGGATTGCTTGTTGGTTCATGCCAGGTGGCTCTGGGCAGGGCACAGGCTACAATTGAACTTGGCCAGTGACAAGGCCCCTCCCAGGATTCTCCTGGGCTGGCATGCCAGAGACCAGCTTCAGACAGAGCTGGAGCACCACCTGGGGTGGCATCTGAGGGTGACACACCTGAAGGGCAGACAGGGCAGGCACCAGAGCTCTGTTAAAGCAAGTACTGCCCCTGCATACTAGCTTCTCCACTGTAGTCACTGGCTGGTCCTCACAACCAATCAGCCTAAGAGTCAATCTCATTGATGTGCCAACAGCAACCAAGGCTCAACTACAAGGGAAGGGCACACACAAATCACACAAGGGACACCCAGATCACTACCCAGCTAAGGAAACCAAAGAAAACTGTGCCACTGAACCCCACAGGACATCTACTATATAAGGCCACTCTACCAAGACTGGGAGATTTAGGAACCCTACCTAATACAGAGAAACAAATGCAGGGAGGTAGCCAAAATAGGGAGATAAAGAAACATGTCCCAAATGAAAGAACAGAACAAAGCTCGAGAAGAAGAACTAAACAAAATGGAGATGAGCAATCTACCAGATGCAGAGTTCAAAACACTGGTTTTAAGGATGCTCAAGGAACTTAAGGAAAGAGTAGATGAACTCAAGGAGAACTTTAACAAAGAGATAGAAAACATAAAATAAAACCAGTTAGAAGTGAAGAATACAATGACTGAAATGAGGAATGCATTAGAGGGAATCAACAGTGGAGGAGATGAAGCAGAGGATCGTATCGGTGATTTAGAAGATAAGGTAGCAGAAAACACCAAATCAGAACAGCAGCAAGAAAAAAGAATCCAAAAAAAATTAGGATAGTTTAAGACAACATAAAATCTTACAACAGTCACATCATATGGGTACCAGAAAGAGAAGATAGAGAGCAAGGAATTGAAAACCTATTGGAAAAAATAATGATGGAACACTTCCCTAACCTGGTGAAAGAAATAAACATACAAGCCCAGGAAGTGCCGAGAGTCCCAAACAAGATGAACCCAAAGAGGCCTACACCAAGATACATCATAATTAAAATGTCAAATGTCAAAGGCAAAGAATGAATCTTAAAAGCAGCAAGAGAAAATCAATTAGTTACCTATAAGGGGAGCTCCCATAAGATTGTCAGCTGATTTCTCAACAGAAACTTTGCAGGCCAGAAAGGATTGGCATGAAATATTTAAAGTAATGAAAAGCAAGGACCTACAATCAAGATTACTCCATGCAGCAAAACTATCATTTAGAATCAAAGGACAGATAAAGAGCTTCCCAGAGAAGAAAAACTTAAAGGAGTATTACCATAAATATTAGAGGACTTCTTTAAGAAGAAGAAAAGATCAGAAATATGAATAATAAAATGGGAATAACTACATCTCTAGCAATAATTACTACAAATGTAAATGGATTAAATGCTCCGATCAAAAGTTAGGGTGGCTGAATGAATAAGAAAACAACACTCTTAAATACGTTGCCTATGAGAGACTCACACAGATGGAAAGTATAAGGGATGGAAAAAGATATTTCATGAAAATGGAAACAAACAAAATAGTAGGGTAGTGCTACTTATACCAGATAATAGACTTTAAAACAAAAACTATAACAAGAGACAAAAAGGACCCAGTAATCACATATCAGAGTATTTATTCAAAGAAACCCAAAACACTACTTTGAAGGGACATGTGAATCCATATGTTTGTTGCAGTTTTATTTACAATAGCCAAGATATGGAAGCAATGTCCATCATGGATGAATGAATAAAGAAGAGGTTGTATATATATATATATATATATATATATATATATATATATATATACACACACAATGGAATATTATTCAGCCATAAAAAAGAATAAAATCTTGCCATCTGCAACAACATATAAGGACCTGGAGGATATTGTGCACTTATATGTGGAATCTAAAGAACAACAACAAAAAAATGAACAAAGAAAACAGAAACAAACTCATAGATACAGAGAACATTTTGATGGTTGCAAGATGGGAGGGGAACTGGGGGTGGATAAGAAAGAAGAAGCGAATTAGAAATAGCAATTGGTAGTTACAAAATAGTCATGGAGATGTAAAGTACAGCATAGGGAACATAGTCAATAATTTTGTAATAACTATGTATGGTGTCAGGTGGGTACTACATTTATTGAGATGATCTTTTCATAAGTTTATAAACATTTAATCACTATGTTGTACACCTGAAATTAATATAATATTGTATGTCAACTATACTTGAAAAGATATAATAAATTATTTAGAAAAAAAACAAAAACAAAAATGTAAAAAGTCATAATGGTATGTATCTCCATCCTAAATGGCATGCTGTGGTTCATGATGGAAAAGCCAAATGGTCAGATTAGTCCGAAAAGCTCAGACCTGCCTTGTGGTCTGTGAAGGAATGTCCGTGTTGGAAATTGGAGACAGAAACGAGGAGGGAGTAGAGGTCTCTTTATCTGTAAAATTCTACTCAGTGACCTGTAATCTTTGGGATTTATTTGACCTGTTTTGTGGTGTTGATTGAACTCAGGCTTCAAAACATACCGTGCACTATATCATGTATCTAAGGCCCTAGTAAAGAACTTAATTGAAGAACTATGATTTCTGAGACTAAATATATTAGTCAACTCCAGCTGCCATAACAAAATACTGCAGACTGGATGCCTCAAACAGTAGAAACTTATTTCTCACAGTTCTGGAGGCTGGGAAGTTCAAGATCAAGGTGCTGACAGGGTAGGCATCATTCTAGGCCTCTTCTCTTGGTTTGCAGACTACTGTCATCACACACGACCGCTTCTTCGAGAAATCTCTGGTGTCTTCTTATAAGGACACTAATGCCATCATGGGAGCCCTACCCTTATGACCTTATCTAAACCTATTTATCTTTGAAATGCCCCAACTCTAAATCATATCACACTGAGGATTAGGGTTTCCACATACAAATTTTAAAGAGACACAAACATTAGTCCGTAACACTTGGTATGCTCAAGTTCTGGGATGAAAGAGAGAAAGAGAAAAGCATAACTGAGCTTCTACCTCCTCTGCCTGCTTTGAGCTCTACTGTGGAGATAATGCATTCTAAATACTCTATTCCTATCATTTGTGTGTTCACATCTTTCAAGTCCACACTGATCGCAACATTCTGTCATCTTTGAAATCGCAGCTCTGAATGTTAAATTGGAAGGCTGCCATAGTGCCATGCACCAATTTATGTACTGAGTATTAAAGCCTCTTGAATGAATGCACTTGAGAAATGTACATTTTATTAGGTGAATCATAAAACTTACCTATTAGCTTTCATTATTAATCTAATATATTGGTAGTAGAGAAGTCACTGCTCAGTTCCTTCCCAACCAAACACCTATTTCTGGTTTAATGGTAGCCAAAAGTTATTGGCACTTTTGCTTCTCTTTTGGTTCTTCCATCCAGAATTTTCAATGACATTTTCCTATTTGAGTCTTCTCTTCTGCCTCTTCTTCTTGGCTCAGAAAGACATCAGTAAAGTAGCCATGAGTTGTTTGTCTCCTTATTTTTCTGGCTCTGTACCAGGAAGAGCTATGCCTGGTACATTTGTTTAAGATAAGCAGGGCTGGGCTGTAGTTAAGTGTTTATAAAGAAAGTTCCAATAAAAACAGACTGGGGTGGGAGTTGAATGGGCTGAGTGCCCTCTGAGCCAGTATCAGGGGAGGCCCCTTTTGTGCTGAGCAAGACAATATTTGGGCTGTGGGGAAAAAATCCTACAACTTCAATAATGAACCATGACCACTGGGCTTCTGAAGCCATTCTTTTAAATAGAGTGTACCCCTGGGCAAATTCCAAGTAGGGTCACCTTTTTTTTCAACGTTAATTTTCCTTAGCAACATTTAATTTCTTAAAATGCATTGCCAAGGTGGCCCATTAAAGCAAGTCTATCCTCTGGATGACACAACCTATGTCACATCACTCAGGATGTCATGGAAGGTATCCATGTGATTACATGGAATCATAGAAACTTATAAATGGAGGAACTTTATGGGTTGTTTATCCAAAGTTTTTGATTTCAGATAAGGAAAACAAGGCCCACTGGGGTGTGTCTTTTTTCAGTTAGCAAAAGAGCTGGCATTATAAGTAGACCTCCTGACTCCACTTGATTCACTGTCCTGCTTTTTTTTTTTTTTGTGATTGAGATAGACTTCCTTTGAAGATTACCTCATATTTTAGCAAAATTCTGGGACTATTATAAACTCATGGTTTAATAGGCGAAGTTGGCATTGATTTTACCTCTTTAGCAGAGCAAGTAGCTGATCTAGCAGTGATAAACAAAGTTTAGAAAATATCCTGGGATAAAATCTCTTAAGTCAACAAAACTAAGGCCATGTTTTGTTCAGGGCTCTGAATTTTGTCAGTAGTTCATTCTGAGGTCAGACTGAAACATTGCCCTTTTCTAGGTAGTTCTCATGTGTAGTTATATGAAGAGATGCTCCGTCTTTGGGCACTGGGAATATATACTGAGTGAGGGTGGGATTGGGTGAATGGGTGTGGTGTTAGGGAGAAAGAGAGAAGTGAGCAGTATAACCAGAGAGGAAATGGCACTTGTATCAGCAAACATATTTCTTCTCCATCATGGTCTTGTTATTGAAATATAGTCTATTTAACATCTTAAGATTTCTTCTACTAATAAGAAAAATAAAGATTAATTAAGGGTACATTTTATGAAAGGTTGTGTGACAAGAAGCCAGAAGACCAAGTAGCCTCGGCTGTGCCACTAAGAAGCGAAGATCATCCAACAAGTAATATTGACCCCTTAGAACTGGATTTCTTTATCAGTGTCATGAAAAAGTGAATTAGATGAGTTCTCTTATAGTTCCCAAATTCTAGATCATCCCTCATGGCAAGATATGCTATTACTGAAATCATTTTGATCTGCCAAACAGTGTAATGAATGCTAATACATAAAGTCCAGAATTACCAGGTTTGTTAGTGGACACTCTGAAAGTCATGAGTAGGAGGCTGCCTTCTTTCTTCCAATTTGGAGATGCAGTTTGGAAATGCACTCCCCCCTGCCCATTTTTTTCACCCTCTGTCTTGAAAGACTGTTGTGATAAAAGTACCCAGCTAAATATCTGGCACTATTCTATATATCTCTATATATGTAGACATGTAATATTATTATATATAATATATACAGATATATAGATATACATAATATGTATATTATATATATAAATAAAATGGTGAGGGAAGTGATCATGGTCTATGAACTCATTCTGTGATCAGTCAAAGAAAACCAGTAACTTCAAAGCTTCCACTAGATCCTAAGGATGACTGATCTTCTGTTTAGGAAAATATGGATAGGTCATTTGGCAAAAAAAAGGTTATGCCTTCTGGAATGATCTAGAGGAGAAGATGGAAACCAAAATGCTAAATTGCTTTGTGTAATAAAACTGAGAAAATGTGAATTTTCTTGGGTTGTAGCTTGGTAGAAAGGAGGTGAGAACCACTGGCACAATGAGAGAAGGAAGATAATAGAAAAGTCTAGTTGGAGACAGCAACATAGGAAATTGTTGATGACTAAGGAAAAAAACAGCCAGTGGGAATCTAGTGTAGGACTAAGAAATTTCAAGAGCAGTGATGCCTAATATCCAATGGTAAGTTTTTCTTTAAGAGCCGTAGTCTCCTTGTATTAAACCTAAGCTTTTAGTAAAAGTTTATTTCCTGAATTAGTGGTGATAGAATTGCTTCGGGTATTGAAAGGAGATGGGAAGATGGTGGCCAAAGGTGAGGGGATGAGATAAAGAAATAGGTCATCATCTACAGGAAGCAAAATGGTAAGTAGGACTGAGAAACCAGCAACAGCAGGGATGTAGGGTGAGATGAACCAGAAGAGCATGCTTCCTGGACTCCTGAAAAACATCATGAGGTGACTGGATTTCTCACCATACATAAGATAGAAGCTCCATTCATTTCGTTGAATATTAGTGAAAAGGGTAACGCAGGAATAGCTTGTTAACTTGGGGACATTTGAAAATGGGACATGTACACACACAAAATATGCAAAATGATCTGGCATCAGGTGGTACATTGGATGATATTGTTTGCTTCCATACTATCTAAGACCATGGTTGCACATAAAAGTGCTGCATGGAGCTTTAAAAAATTACTTTGCCCTGTTCACTGAGACTGTTTGCTTCAATGGTCAGGTGTGAAGCCTAGGCACTGATATTTAAAAAAAATCCTCAGTTGATTCCTAATATGCAAGTAGGATTGAGGATAAAAGACCAAATAGCCGGGCAGCATCCAAATAATTTTTGCTAATTTTTACTTTGATTTTAATTACAGAGATTAGAGGCAATTGAGGGTGGGGTGGGGTGGTATGCATTGTCAGCAAAAATAATTTTAAGACTAATTTGTAAAACATTGAAAGCTTATATATCCCAAACTGTACAATATGTACAATTATTAAACAATTATTAAGAAATATTTGTTAGGTACGATGTGATTTAGATATCATTAAACCTGGAATCTAGTTTTGATTCAAACCAGCACAATGTATTAGAAGTTTAATTTCCTCATCTGGCGAATAAGACTAATAATAATATCTGCCCAATCTACCTCATGAGTTGGGAATGAAACAATATACTAATAGATGCAAAAGTTTTTGGTAAAGGTAGAAAGTTTTATAGAAGTGTAGGATATGCTATTCTTTTTTCTTTTGTAGTCCCGTTTAGTCACACTCATGGACTGTGTATATATGTAAGTATATATGTACCTATGTATACAGAAACACATACAGTGGACCCATGAACAATGCAGGAGTTGGGGGCATGGACCCCATGCAATGAAAAATCTAAGAATAACTTTTGCCTACTAGAAACTTAATTACAGTAGGCCCTTCCTATCGGGGGATTCAACCAACCTCGAAAGGAAAACAGTATTTCCAACCTGCAGTTGAGAATCTGCGGTCGAGAATGCAAAAATACTGTTTTCTGTCAGCGATTGGTTGAATCTGCAGATGCAAAACCCATGGACAGGAGAAGCTGACTGTATTTACTGCAGACATTATATAAGTGAACCTGCAAGCTTCAAACCCTGGTTGTTCAAGGGTCAGCTGTATAAATGTAAGTACACACATATACACAGGTAAATATACATATATCTGGTATCCAATGAACATTTGGAAACAAGGGCATTCAGGCAAGTGCTAGACCTTGCAGAGAGAAAACGCTCAACAGCAGTTGTTGGTAAGTCCTTGGGTGGCAACAACAGCTTCACTTTTGCGTTGACAAGGCTTTCTGATGTGTTCTTAGGATGATCAATGAGCTTCAGGCTTTCTCTGTTTCTGCCTTTGGATGCCTTCTGTAGACATTGCCTCTAGGTATGGTATATATCAGGGGTTCCCAGCCCCGAAACTGCAGACCCATAGCAGTCCGTGGCCTTTTAGGAACCAGGTCACACAGCAGGAGGTGAGCAGCAGGGTGAGTGAGCGAAGCTATATTTGCAGCTGCTACCTAGTACTAGCATCACCGCCTCAGCTCCACCTCAGATCATCAGATGTTAGATTCTCATTGGAGCTCTGGCCCTGGGTACCAGAAAGATTGGGGACCATTGGTATATATCCTGGAGGGTAGTGTGGGGAGTGGGATGCCTTGGAGAACCATGGCCACTTTTCTGGCTCTTAGATGAAAGCATATCCTATGGATAGTGAAGAGGTCTTAGAGGGGCCACTGACGGGAATGTACCCTCGGAAGATGGGTGGCCCATCTACTTCCTTCTCCGTGTTGAAAGGCTCAGGACTGAAAGGTGTTCTGGGTGCTTCACTCCAGATTTTAGGGCAGGGGATATCTTCCCAGGCCTTGGGCTCTCTGCAGGGGGGAAGGATGCCAGCTCTCACAAAGGCTTTTACTGAGTGCGTGTCAGGAGGGGATGGCCCAGGAGGGGCCCTGGCAGCTCTGTTTTTGGCCAAAGAGGAAGCCCCAATAGGAACAGTCTAATGAGAGGAAAGGGTGTTGGTGGGTATACGGTGAAGTCATAGTAGGGGATTTCAGTAAAAATGCAAAAAATTATGTGATGGTTCCTCAATTTTACAACAGCCTACAATGCATTTTCCATGCAGGCTGTCTCCAGTGAGGATTAAGACATCTGGATTCAAGAACGTGGTTTTATCGCTAGAGTTTCTTTGCTTTCTAGAGCTCTTCTTTCTTCTCCCATCTCACAGATTTTCAAGGTATCCATGGTCCGAGGTTAACTGGATATGGGAGTGGTACTCTAGGTCCTGTTTAGCTCAGGGTAGAATTTGTCTTAAGTATTTAAGGGACTCCAAGGGACATACAGTGGCAAGGGGCTGAGATAGTATTTTCATCTTCATTCTTCTTCTCCTACCCCCAATAATCATGAAGTCACCAGCACTGGCTATAGATATGATTTGCCTTTGGTCCCCGTGGGAAGTCTGTGGGCCTGGAGGTATAGATGGAGGGCATTAGAGCATTTCTATGGCAGTATCGTTCTGTTCCTCAGCCTCCTTTTCCATAGCTTCCAGAACAGTTCTTGGGCTGCCAAAAACAGGAAGTCTGCATTTAGGTCTGAATCCTGCTGCCAGTTCACTCTGTCACCTCAGGCAATTTACTGCATCTCATTTTCCTCCTTTTACCTGTTAGATGGAAACACTTTGTTAATTATAAAGTAGTACGAAGAGTTAAAGTATTATTGCTAAGTTCTGGTGCTTGCATAGTGGCCAACTTAATTTCTGCCGAGTATGTGTGTATAGGGAGGGAAGACAACCTCAACATTGAGTTTAGGGTCAGAAAGAAAGATCCTGAAAATTTAAAAGTGTGGTTGCTGAGGGGCATAGAGTGAAGGAAAGAGAATAGTAGGTACATTTCAGAGTGTGGTTGTTTGCATAGACCAAAGAGAAGAAGTTGTGGGGCAGAAAGAAGAAAAGCTGGCTGGGCCTTCTATTAAAAGCTACAACAGATGACTTTTCTGGTAGGAACAGATGGTAACTTAAAATCTGTCCCTCCACAATGCCTCACATTCAACCATTAGAGATTTATTCGTTTGGATTAACCACTGTCCTTTTGTTACCATTCTCATTTAAAATATAGATGTTTCTGGAAGGGGTAACATATTAAGCCATCTATTCCTTTTTCTATTTATTGTTCTACCCGACAGAGGCAGCTTGGGTAAAAGTGATGACACAGGATTATCTGGGGAGGAAAAGTTAAAATCAGGGTACAGAAGTAGCGGGGGTACTTTAGAGACTCTTTTCACTTTACATTTTGCTTAGGTTTAAGTTTTACTTGGAGTTTGCTGAAAGAACAGGCAACAAATATGAGGGGGCTTCTGCCTGAAATTGGAATTGAGTCAGGGCTGTTAATTTAACCAGAGAGTGGGGAAAGCAAATCCCTGGTGTCCAGAAACTGAATAACACTTCTGTTTCTTCACTGTGTGCCATTGAGTATGTTGGCAGAGTTCGATGGAAACACTGCATTCCCAGGCAGAGCACCTCCTGCTTTCTGCAGCAAAACTGCTTTTCCGTCCTCCGTCTGTGTCGTGGGAGAGGACAGGCTCTGATCTCAGAGGGAAATGTGTGCTATCGGCGGTTAATAGATAACCCATCACAGTTTACAAAAGGCTTTCAAATCCATTATGGCATTTGGTTCTCACACATTCTCTCAGGGAGCTAAATGAAATTCTGACTAAATAGTATATGAGGAAATGAGAACTCAGAGTTGCTTCTGAAATCACTAAGTTCCCTGGAAGGCACGTCGCTGGTGCTCTGGGTTAAATCAGATTGTTGACAGTAGTAACAGGGTGCCTCTTTTGTTAGAATATCAGCTTGTTTTTGTTTCTTTAGCTCTTCTCTAAGGAAAATGATAGCTATGAGGGCAAATACTGAGGCACTCTATGTGAAATGCCCACTCCTTGATGAGAAAGATGTAAGTCAAAGATGCTGGTGAAGTTACTCCTATGCATCAGTTTTCTGGTGCCATCTAGTGTTTTATTGAAGTAATGGTGGGTGAATAGCTCTCGGGCAGTGAATTGGCTATAAGGGGACAAGAGTTGAGTTTTTCTCAAACTGGGGTCTGTGGGTCATGGTATTTACTTCCAGGGGTTTGTGAGAGTTGTGCCACTTAAAAGTTATCTTCTCCCATAGATACTTTAAGATAGGGAGGAAAGAGCTGATGAACAAATTCATAGCATGCTGTGTTATAAATTACACTCATTAGTAGTTGCACGGTAACAGCGCTACAGAAAAAGAACAATAATTAACCCCAAAGAAGGGATCCCTCTAACAAACTCTGAGTCCCTTGAGGATAGTGACCAAGTTGTTCATCTTCATACCACTGGCCTAGCAAACACCTGCTGCTTAGTTGGCACTGATAAATACACGCTCGATCCAGCACTGATGGTGTAATTTCAGGCACAGTGGCATCTGGATGAGGAAGATGTACACTCCACTGGCCAGCAGTCTTCTCAGATAATGAGTGATTCATGAATTTCTTTGCTTGTTTCCATGGAGGTAGGTTGTCTGAGCTTGGGGGGTAACCTACCTTTGAGAGACAAACACTTTTTAGGGGGCATACATCTTTAAGAGACAAACATCAACCTGGTCCTTTTCTAGAAACAAGGCTGTATTTTGTTTTTAAAGGATAGTTGGGGCATATGAAAAGATAAAAGCATTTAAAGCATAAAACAGAGAGGTTAAAAATCCATATATAGGCCCCATCCTTAATATCCAGAAGTGAGATTAGAGTCAGGGATCCTAGCTGAGGAATGGGAGCAGGCATGAAGCCTGATTTTGGAATAGTTTCCACTGGGGCAGAGTGTCCTGAGACACAACTCTGGCCTCTAAGAATGAGCTACAGAGGAAACAAATGATTTGCTCTTTAGACATGCATCAACAAACATCTGGAGCCCTAGGTTTCACCTGGTTACTCACTGCTAAGCTGTGCAGGGGGCATGTAGCAGTGTGTGCTAACGCTCAGTCTAACATCCTGTTAGGAAATGGGAGTCAATCTAATGAGGCAGAGTCTATAAGCTAAAATAAGAGTGATGATACTTCATTTCTATTTCTTTTTTACATTTGCTTTAGCTACAGCTGTGTGCATGAAAATGTGTGTCAAATATGCTTTTACATGTGACTATTTAAAGGAAGCTATGGTTGGTTCTTTCAAAAAGCAAAAAATCTTTTTGCAAAGTAAATAATCACACAGCTCAATTTGATAATCTCTGAGTTGGCCAAAATGTGTTCAATAAAGGCCTCTGTTGTTAAATACACGTTACATGTTTAAAGGATTATAGCATTTCATTTAGTCCTTGAGCAAGAAATAGATTGGCTTGTAGATATTTATTGAGGCAAAAATGCATGTTCCTTAATTTACAAAATTATAAATCATGAATAGGTTTTCAAATCAACCCTCCAAAATCTATTAAACTCTTGATGTAAGTTAAATAATAAAAATTCCTAATTCAGTTAAATAAAAAAAAATACTCCTAGAACATTCAAAATTATAAAGGAGGTAAAAATTCAACAGAAATATATTTTTAATTACTATTAAGGTTTGAGTAGATGCATTGTTGGAGAATCATGAAGAAGAAGAAACTTTTGTTAAGCTTGAAGGACTCCAAGAATTTGCGATGTTGGTGGCACTGATTCTTGTATCTGTCTAAGTCAGTCTAAAAATGTATAGTTTTCTTCTGTTTGAGTAGACCTATACTAGCTTTTACTTTTCAAGTTTGGCTATTTATCTTCTAAGAATTGAAACAAATGGAGTAAGAAGATGCGTGATTTTTCTAAACTTAGTGGGTAGGATAGAGGAATAGAATTGGGAAAAATATGTACGGTTATAAAAAAGAAATATCTTGAAGTTAGCAACTGGTCTGTAAGTAGAGCAATTAAGAAAATCAACTCAAAAGAGTTTGCACAACTTCCCCAATTCCCAAAGGAAGGAAATCTCTGTCCGCTGGTTTCTGTGTTCGCTGACAACTTTGTTTGTTAAAAGAAGAATAGTATTTTACATGTTTAATTATTTTTGAGAATCATTTGCAAAGTTGTTTTTTTTTTCCACATAGCAACATGATACAGTGTTTGGGGAAGAAATTTCAATTCAGGAATTTTCTTTAAAATCAAAATCTTACCTCCCTTTCCACTCTCTTATAGAATTGCTATTTTGCTTCTTGTACCAGTGAAGAGCCTAGCTTGGGCTTTTCAGGGTGACATCCCATAAAATCCTATGGCAACCAAGCTTTTCAGAAATATCCAGCTGGCTTTCCGTTTCTAGACGTGTCAAACAGGCAGGCAGCTGTGAGCCATCAAATACACATTGGGGTCATTTGGGAGATAATCTTTATAAAGATGAAAAATGGGTTCGAATGTTTATTGATTTCTTCACTTCAGTGTGGAATGAAGAAACTTTGTCAAGTAATGCAATGGATCCTTCAAAGTGTGGTCCAGAGCCAGCAGCATTCAGGTAACACACTAGGAACTTGTTGGAAATTGAGTTCTTGTGCCCCAACCCCGCTGAATTGAAAACTCTGGGTGTAGGACTCAGTAATCTGTGTTTGAATAAGTCCTTCCGGTGATTGTGTTGCATGCTCAAGTTTAAGAACTACTGAGTCATGTGTGGATGAGGTTGGGAGAACTAAGGAAGTAAGCTAGGAAGAGAAACCAGTTCACACCAACTCCCTCCAAAACACTGACATTATTATATGGCTGAAAGAAGTTTGAAAGGAACATAAAGGATGATTTTCCTCAGTGTTAGGAAATAAATCAAACACAGCCCAAGGGAGAGTAGAAAGGGATGGGGAGAGTACCACTGATTTTTCTTTTAGGATTATGCTCTTAATCGTGCCGGCCTAGGTAAGTATTGCCAGTGAAAAATCTCAACTCGAACTCAATTCAAAAAAAGGAATTTTTCGGGTTCCCTTTGTTACAAAATCCAGGATTCTGGTTCCAGTCATGGCAGGATCCAGGAACTCAACCACAGTCATTAGGAATCTATCTCTCAGATATTGGCTTTGTTTCTTTTGGGTTGGCTCTCTCCAAAATTTAGAAAAGATGGTTCCTAGAAACTTCAGAACCTTTATATGATCATTGCAGAGGATTTTCAGGGGGAAAAGAGCATGCTTTTACAAAAGTCCAGCAGAAGTCCCAGGAAAGAGTTTCCTCATCTCAATTTAGATTGGCTGCTGATTTCAGGATCTGTAACCTGGGATGCACTGTTCTGATTGGCCAGACCCAAGTTATGTGCCCATCTGGAGCTTGAGGGGTGGAGCCAGCCCCATCCAAACCACATGGGTTGTAAAGCAGAAAAAAAAAGAAAAGCTGAGCAGGCAAGTACAACTATGTCCCTTTAGTGAGTTATTTAAACTAATTTGTTAAAATGGAAGTAATAATATATATAGGGGGTGTTCTGAAAGTAAAAGAGAAAATTTATATCCTATTATTTGTTTGATGCTTAGCAAGGTGCTTTTCTAAGCATTTTACATGCACCAACTCATTTAACCTTTAGGATCGCCCTAGAAAATAGACACCAGTATTACCTTAATTTCACAGACAAGGGAACCCAGGCCCAGAAAAATTAGACAACTTGTCCACAGTCATATGACTGATTAGCGGTGGAGACAAGATTTACACAGACACTCCAACCCTGGTTGTTCTTAACCATCTTATGATGCTGCCTACTGGGAAAGCACTGGGCAAAGTTAGAGTGGTGGGTGCTGCCCAGACCTCCCTCTGGGACCAAGGCACTCATTCACTTATTTCCACAGTTGCTGGGAGTGTAGGTTGCTGTTGCCATTGGAGTCCCTCGCCTTTGATGGCCATCTGCTGAAGGGAGCAGCCTATCCAGGTTTGCCCTGTCCTTGGGGATGGGCTACATGCAGTGACTGGGTGATACAGGAGTTCAAAGCCTGTCCTCTTGGCCTCTGCAGGGCCATCCCAGCTCAGAGCTCCCTGTAGGAACAGTCAACATGCCCCTCTCCCTAATGCTGCTTCCCTCACTCTCTTAAAATGTTCCCCAGAGCAGTCCCCAATAAAACTTCCCACACACAAATTTCAGTGTCAGAGTCTGGTTCCCCGAGAACTCGACTCAAGACAGCTAATTGTTGGTCTTCATCTTTGTGTTTTCCACTGAGTCTAGCATAATGAAATCACTGGCAAAAATACTCCAAGATGAATGAATGGCTGTATGTAGGCATTTCTCTGGAGATATGAAGATGTGACATATTGACTCTGTTCCCTCCCTGAGATAAAGACCCAAAAGTACTTGAAATACCTACTTGAAGCCTCCGCTTACACATCACTCTATTAGCAAAGCCTTTTCTTACCAACCAAAATCAAATTCTATCACCCTCCCTATCCCCTATCACTCTCAATTCCTCTTAGTCTGCTTTATTTTCTAATATTTATCACCAAATATCTATCTATCTATCTATCTATCTATCTATCTATCTATCTATCTATCTATCATTCTATCTATCTATCTATCTATCTATCTATCTATCTATCTATCTATCTATCTATCATCTATCATTCTATCCATCTATCTATCATCATCATCATCATCATCTATCCATTTATCATATATCTAATCTAATCTATAGAGATATTTAGATATAGATCTCTCTATTTCTCTCTCTACCCCCACCCCTCTCTCTTTCTCACATATTCCTCCTCTTGTTTCCAACAAAATATAAACTCCACGAGAGAAAGAATTCTATTTTGCTCATTGTTTTATTCTTAGTTCTTATATTAGTCTCTGGCTTATACTGGGTGCTCATTAAATATCTGTTGAATGAATGAAAGATAAAACAAGCAGATTCAGTAGAGGGGGCAAAAAAGGCAGCTCACAGAAAGAATAAACTGATGGCACAGAAAACATCAGCAACAACTCTGCTGAGCACATGTGCCCCAAGATGGGGCTCTGATGACATCTGTGGCCTGCACAGTGCATGCCTGCCCCTCCCTGGAAAGTGCTTGCACCCCAATCTTGACTCCTAGACCTCTTTTCTATAAGCAATTTTTAACTCTGCTAGTTAAAAAGTGTGTGTTTCTAGACAAATCACTTACTCTTTCAGCCTTAAACTTTTTATCTGAACTAAAAACTCATGGATACGGAAAACAGTTTAGTGCTTACCAGAGGGAAAGGAGGGAGAGGTAGATAGAAAAGGGGAAAGTGTCAAATATATGGTGATGGAAGAAGATTTGACTTTGAGTGGTGAACACACAATGCAATATACAGATGATGTATTATAGAGTTATACACTTGATACTTATATAATTGAAGTAACCAATGTCACCCCAATAAATTTAATTTAAAAAGAAAACAGGGATTCTGTGTTTCTTACTTAATACGGACTAAATGCGATACCTTGATGAAGCTTTTAAGAGAGTCATGTACAGGATATATGCTCTATAAATTCTATCTCTTATTGGTTGTGGTATTTGTGGCAGTACTAGGAATGTATGATCTGTCGGGGGGTTTTATAGAAAGGATTTAAACTCTGGACTGGAGATTGGAAAAGATAATGGTTCAGTCTCTTGTTAATTCTAAGTCTCTAGTGTTAGGTGACAATCTTAGCGGAGGCTAATTTTCTTTTTCTAAACAGAGCAAAGCTCACTCTTTGTTTTGATCTGAGTAGGGTATTTTTCCTTAGAGACAAATGCAGGGAGTTTTGCAATACTTCACAGTATAGTGATATGAACTCTGGTACTTTATCAGTTGGGTTCAATTTTTGGCTCTACAATACAGTTGCTGAGATGTTGCATGATTTTGTAACCACCCTATGCCTTGATTTCTTCATCTGTAAAATGGGGATAATATAAAAGAGGCTAGGCCTATTATGCTAGGTTTTTTTAAAAAGACTTCTAGATATCTATTTGGGCAAGCGCGTGGACTGATCATGTCATAACTGCTTATCTATAAGTGTCATGTCTCTGGACAATAAAGCAAGATAGCACCAGTGGAGTTGTAAATAAGTGCACTTAGAACTGGATAGTAGAGCCAGCTGATGTGACTAAGTAATGTTAGTTTTTACAGCTACATAAAGCAATTACTCAGACCTTCACGAGGACAGGCCTTCCCACAACCTGGCAGGATTTCTTCTTGGACAGGTAAAATCCCACTGTTGCCAGCCTGAGCCCATCTCCTATCAGAAACTGGGGTGAGTTGAGAATTCTCCTCCCCTAACATCCCTCCAGATTGATCTTTATTAACATTTGCTGAAAATACATTCTTGGAACATTGTAGTAATTTGAGATCTTTAAGATTTGTGTCAGAATACCCAATTCTACCAGCCCTTCAACCTGGTCATTTTGTAAGATCACCTCAGATCCAGCAATCCTGGAGTAAACATTTTTTGTCTCTCTGACCACCTGTTACTCACTGTCCTGAAAGGAAGATAGATAGCTAATTGGTGAATGTAAATCTACTGGGCCATGTACAACACAACGGGTGGAGTTATTGTGCCTCCAAAGCAGGAATCTGACTCTACTCTTTTCCTGCTTGTCTTACAAATCTATAAGAAGGGCAAAGGGGATTAGCACTGCCTTTTTTCATGAGGTAAGTACACTGAACAGGACTAGCAGATTCGCCATCAGGCCCAGCTTCTTTATGATTACCTGATAGGGTATGTCAGGGTGACCTTGACTACAGGTCTGGCTGTGTGCATCTCAAGGAGAAGATGCAAGAAGGAAGTATAGTCTTAGCCTTAGAGTTCTGCTTTTATGTGATGTTTTAAAAAAAGATTGAATATCAGCTATTAATGAAACTGATAATATTCCGATTGCCATTTGGGCCAGTGTAACCTTGTTAGGTAAGAATCATGAGGCATGGGAGTGAGGGAGGAGGGGATAATGATTCCTATTTCTAGCACTTTGAGGTATACAGTCCCCGCCTCACTCCTCCCCGCCTCCCATTTTGGAAGTAATGAGACAAACTCAACTTGGTGACATGATTCATTGAGAGGTAAGGTTAACTTTTAACGCAGGTGTTTTGAAAGAAAAAAATTCCACGTCTTAACAATTCCCGTTGGCCTTTTAGTTACCTTGAGGACAGTGGTGTTGCTCCCACCTTTCCCACATATATCTGGATAGTGATGTTAACTAGGAATATGGAGATATAAATGTGAGAAATCCCAGATGCAAGGGGCTGTGACTGAGTCCCAGCCACCTTTGATGCTTCAGGATCTGCAACTCTGTGTTGGGGGCATGCTGAAGCGAGAAGTGCTCATTTTCCTCTGTATGGCATCTTTCTCTCCCTCGATGGGTCTGTGGCATCTCATGGAACCAGGATTCTCTTCAAAGGTGAATTGATTCATAGTCATTAAGTTTGTGCTGTTTCTGCAGGCAATACTTGGGTAGTGAAAGTATAAAAAAAGCAGCAGTGTCTCCAAAGGGTGATATTATTCCAAGAGTTTAATGAAGATTTTTCATGCATTCCAGAGCTGGGGAGGAGCAGTGTACTGCCGCTTGCTTTTAGAGCTTGCCCATTGCTGCTGTCAAGGTCAGACTGTCCTTGGCATCCCTCAGTGCTCATCAAAATAGTGCACAAATAATAAAGACTGCAGTTGCTTGACTAACCCCTGTTGCACCATCGTTTTTGGAGGCAAACTGCAAGAGGCTACTTTGACTTTCTCTGGTGCAGCAGAATAACTTCCACTCCCCGGTAATTATGCTGTATTAAGAGAAAGGAAAAATTTGTGGTAGATGATATTAAAGCTGAATTGAGGGCATTATTAAAGAAAACTAATTATTTGCTAAGTTCTCCTTTATTCCCTTTTCTCTAGATTAGCATGATTTCTTCTGAAATCTTTCTATATAGCCATGTCAATATTCAGGCACAGAGTCCCTCTCGGTATTTAACTATTGTTAAGCATTTGATACTTATAATGTTTATAGTATTTGTAAGATATTTTTAATTAATCTTTTCATTAAGCATTTATTTTTTAAATAATGTTTTCATTATGAAAGGATTATACAACCATAGAAAACTTGGAACATAACAAACATATAAAAAAGAAAATAAAAGCATCTGGAATCACAATATCCATAGATAACTGTGAGAAAGAGTGAAAATTAAGACCTGAATAACATACCAAATTAGTGACAGACATGGAATTGCTTTGGCCCAGTTTAGGTCTCTATCAATTGAGTTGCTCCCTTCTCAGGGCAAAAGGACTTTTAATTTTAGGTGGACCACATTGAAAAATTATTACCTGTAGTTTCACTTGAAAGCAGGGACATTTATCTTACTTATTTTCCGCCAATAGATTTTACTTCATTACTTTTATTATTTTTGCAGCTTCTTTGAGGTATAATTGACAAATAATAAACTACACCCATTTGAAGTATAAAATTTGATTTGTTATGTATATATGTATACATAGATAAGTATAGACATATACATATATGTATATACATGCATATACTTTATTTTGGTGATGGTTTTATAGATACATATATTTTTATATATATTATTTATATATCTTAATATGTATTTTTATATATGTATCTGTGAAACCATCACCAAAATCAAGTTAATAAATGTAATCATGTGCAAAAATTTCCCCATCCCCCTCCCCAGGCAACCATTGTTTTCTGTCACGATAGATTAGTTTGCATTTTTGAGAATTTTATGTGATTGGAATCTTGGTTTTTCTGACTTCTTCCTCTCAGAATAATTATTTCAAGATTCTCTGTGTTGTTGTGTGTATCCACAGTTCATTCCTTTCTGTTGCAGAGTAGTATTCCACTGTAAGAGTATCCTACAATTTTTACCTACTTACCTATTGATGGACATTCAGCTTATTTCTAGTTTTTGGCTACAAGTAAAGCTGCTATAAACATTCACATATGTCTTTGTGTGGACATGTGATTTGATTTCTCTTGGAAAAATACCTAGGGGTAGAATGACTGGGCCAGATGGTAGGCCTATGTTTACATTTTTAGAAACTATTTTTCGAAGGGGTTGAGACATTTTACATTTCTACCAGTAATATATGAGATTTCCAGTTGTTCCACATTCTTGAAAACTCTTTGTATAGTCAGTCCTTTAAATTCTAGCCATTCTAGTGGGTGTGTAGTTATATGTTATGAGGTTTTATTTCAGACAAATTGTGCTAATGACTAATGTTGTTGAACACCTTTTCATGTGCTTGTTTGCCATCTGTATATCTTCATTGGTAAAGTGTCTGTTTACATTTTTTGCCCATTTTAAAATAAATTATGTTGTTGTAAGACTTACTTTTACATTCCAGATATCAGCTCTTTAACAGGTATATGCTTTGCAAAGACTTTTCTCCCAATCTGTTGTGTAACTGCTGTTTTATAAAATAGTATTTTTGGCTGAATCTAATTTATCGATTCTGTGTGTGTGTGTGTGCGCGCGCGCGTCTTATTGAAGAAATCTTCCAAACTAAGGTCATGAAGATTTTTTTCCTGTTTTCCTCTAGAAGTTTTATGGTTTTAGTTCTTGTATTTAAATTTATGATTCCATTTTGAGTCAATTTTTGTATATGGTATGAAGTAAGAATTGAGGTTCATTTTTATGCTCATGGCTATCTAGTTCTAGTATTATTAGTTGGAAGAATTATCTTTCTGTTTTGAATTGCCTTGGAACTTTTGTCAAAAATCATAGATATTTGGGTTTATGCTCTATTCTAATTCATTTATTGATTTGTCTATTTTTATGCCAATTTATACTATTTTGATTAATGCAGAATTATAAAACATTTTGCAGTCGGGCAGTATAAGACCCCGTCTCCTTCTTTTTCAAAGTTGTTTTGGATTTCCATGTACACTTCAGAATCAGCTTGTCAGTTTCTAAAAAAAAGGTCTTTGGGATTTTGATTGAGATCACACTGAATCTATAAATCAATTTGTGGAGAATTGACATCATAACAATATTAATGTCTCTGATCTACGAACATGATATCTCTCTCCATTTATTTAGGTCTTTAATTTCTCTTAGCAATGTTTTGTAGTTTTCAGTGTTCAGGTCTTGTACATCCAATGTCAGATTTATTTTTAAATATTTAATTTTTTTAGATGCTGTTGTAAATGGGGCTTTAAAATCTTTCTATTTCTGGGAAAGGGAGGAGCGGGGAAAATGGTGTAGATGATAGAGGCTCTGTTCATCCCTCTGGCAACCAGATCAAAGTTGTGATGGAAACAAAGAGCAAACAGCAAGGAAAAATCTCTTGGGCTCTAGATGAACAAGCCATACAACTAGAGAGAAATCCAAGAAATCACCCTACAACAGCAGAAGATAGGATGGGGTGAGGATGTGGGGCTGCCCAGTTTCCAGTGACTGAGTGAGATGGAGGCAGCAGCAGCAGCAGCAGCAGAAACCTCTTAAAGGGACTGAGTCCATGAGCAGATTTTCGCAGTGACAGACTTGTTCTCTTTGAGCACCAGTGCCAATTCGGCTGCGTGCAGGGAGCACCAGGGACTTACCAAGGAGGCATTGTCAGAGTGAGGGCTGAGGTGAGACTTGCCGTGTACAGAAGTACTGGAGGTATCCATTGTTCCCTGGTGAGCCCTCCCCACTCCCAGTGCATGGACACAGCACGGCCATAGCTGTGACATCATCAAACTGGATAACAGAAGTCGCTCCGCCCAGAGGATTCCCTGAAACACCGCCTCCCCAACTCACAGCCCACCTAAGCCACATCCAGGTATATCCTCAGCAAGTCAGGTGCTCCTTGCTGAGCAGCACCTAGACTCACACTGGAGGCAGCTGGCCTCGGTTTCTGGTGTGGCCTTTTGAGGCAACAATAAGCATAGCATCTGTAGATTGCTTGCTGAATCTTAACAGGTGGCCCTGGAAGGGTAGAGGCTTGAGATAAATTTGGCCTGCAGCTGAACCTCTCTCAGAACTATGCTACTAGATACCTACTTCACAAATCCACACTAATAAGACAGGGAGATTTAGGAGCTTTGCTTATTACATAGAAACAGACATGGAAAGGCAGCCAAAATGGGAAGACAAAGCAGCAGAAACCATATGAGAGAAGAGAACAGACATCCAGATATAATGGAGTCAAGTAATCTGACAGATGCAGAGTTATAAAGATGCTCAATGAACTTAGGGGAAGAGTGAATGAATTTAGTGAGAACTTCGAAAAAGAGATAAAAAACATAAAAATTGAAATGGAAATTGTAAAAGGGAACCAGTCTGAAATGAAGAACACATTATCTGAGATGAGAAGTATAGTAAATGGAATAAACAAAGGAATAAACAAAGTGAATAAAGAAAAGGATCAAATGCCCTATCTAGAGGACAGGAAAGCCAAGGACACTCAATCAGAATGGCAAGAGATAAGATGCTATGACTATAAAAATAATTTAAGGAGCATATGGGACACTATTAAGGGTCCAACTATATGTCTGATCAGAGTAACTTAAGAAAATCAAGATGTTGAACAGATATTTGAAGAAATAATGATGGAAAACTTCCCTAACATGGTGAAGGAAATAGACATAAAACCCCAGGAAGCTCGGAGATTCCTAAAAAACAGGGATCCAAAAAGGCCCATGTCAAGACACCATAATTAAAATGCCAAAGGTTAAAAACAAAGAAAGAATATTAAAAGCAGCAAGAAAAAACAGATAGTTACCTATAAGGAAACACCCATAAGTCTGGCAGCTGATTTCTCAAAAGAAACTATGCAGGACAGAAGGACTTGGTGCAAAATATTCAACAAGGTGAAGACCCAGGATCTACAACCAAGAATATTTTATCCAGCAAAGCTATCATTTAGAGTTGAAGGACAGATAAAGAGCTTCCCAGACAAAAATAAGCTAAAGGAATTTATCAACACCAAGCCAGTATTACAGGAAATGTTGGAGAGACTTCTTTAAGAAGAAAAAACATGTATCAAAAACAGGAATAGAGAATGGTAACAGCTACATTCCTATTAATAAGTACTTCAAATGGAAAAGAATTAAGAGCTCCAACTAAAAGATAGAGTAGATGAATGGAAAGGAAAACAAGACCCTTACATGTTGCCTATAAGAGACTCACTTCAGATTAAAAGACACACACGGACTAAAAGGAAGAGGATGGCAAAAGATATTCCTTTGATGGAACTAGAAGATATTTAAGTCTGACAGAGAAAGATAAGTACTATATGATTTCACTTAAATGCAGAATCTAAGGAATAAAAAGAACAAACTAATCAAAAACAGACTCACAAATATAGTGGACAATTTGGTGATGGACAGAGGGGAGTGGGGATTGAGGGAATAGGAGAATGGGGTGAAGGGTTAAAGAATACAAATTAGTAGCTGATGGATGGTCACGGGGATGGGGAGCACGGCATAGGGAATGCAGTTAGCATTAATATGTTGGCTAGGTAGAGGGTCAGGGGAAGGAGGGAGCAATTGGGTGGATCATTTTATGAACTATATGGATGTCTAACCAATGTACTGTATACTTGAAACTAATTAAAATAAATTTAAAAATATTTCTATTTTTGATTATTTGTTCCTAGTATATAGAAAATTTTTGTGTATTGATCTTTGTATATTGACCTTGCAACATTGTTAAACTCACTTATTAATTCAAATAGCATTTTTTTTGGTAATCTCCATAGAAACTTTTACATAGTCATACACAAATGAAGTAATACACAGATAAAGACAGTTTTATTTCTTCCTTTCAAATGTGGATGCCTTTCACTTTTATTTTTTTTCCTATTTTTTTGAATAAAGTCTCCAGTACAATATTGAACAGAAGTAGCAAAAGCAAATATCCTTGCATTGTTCCTGATCATAGATGGAAAGCATTCAGTCATTCACCATTTATATATGATGTTAGCTATTCTTATTTTTTAGTGTGTTTTTGTTATATTATACATGTATTTAAATGTTTAATGAATGAAATAATGAGTGGAAGCTCAGGAATAAAAATGAACTCCCCTCCAGAAATGGCAAGATTACATGATAAAGAAATTCTGGCAAATTTTATGGTTCTTTGATCCAGCACTGGATACACGTATTCTGTCTTCTAGAGTTTATAATTCTCAAGAGGAATGATTCATAAAGTATCTCTTGGTATTTTGGATCTAAGTTATAGAGTGAGATTGTCTTGCTCAGGATTGCCTGACATTTTCCTCTTAGGCAGTCATTCAACATTATGAGGATATTGGTGTCTAAGAGAGAAAAATAGTAGCTGAATGGAAGGGATTTGATTTACATTAATTTTCAGGGAAATATTATTTGCACATATGGAGATGCAGGGAATAGTGATGACAAATGAGAATGATAGGCAGGAAGACTATGAAAAACAAGGTTTGAAATAGGACCTGCACACATCATTTTTGAAGAGTGATTAGTATCCTCAGATATCTTATTGGAATACAAGATATCTGAATTTCCTCCTAAATTCACAGGTCTCAAAAGTTTTGACCAAGCACAGTTTTGAAAAAATAACTTGGGGGCATCTATTGCCATTTGATAGACATTATGCACAGAGCCATACTAAAATTTTACATGTGGAAATAACACATACATTGAGGTTAATAAAGGAATTCAACACTTAGGAAAACAGGACTGGACAGTAAATTACTTTTTTTCCTTTTCTGCAGGTAAACTTTCTCAGAGTTTTTATCTCTGAAAACATTTTAAAGGAAAATGCTCTTTCAACATTTTTACCTCTATGATTTCACTTCACACTTCCGAGGAAAAAATCGGGTGAAATTTGGTAAAAAAAAAATTCTTGTCGAAATGATTAAATATTCTAAGCTGAGCAAGAAGCATTTCTTAGATGCCAGCATTTGAGTTAACAAGGGTGGGTGCAGGGAGCCTAGAGTGAGCTCAGGAGGGACCTGGCTACATGATTCTCACTAGTGACTCATTATATGTTGGAATTATTGGGATTGCTTAATAGTAGAGGTGGAGGAAGAGTTTCAATTTAGAACACATATTACCTCCAGTTCTTTTTTGTGACAATGGAATATATTCAAATAGCAGCTTGCAAACTGTGAAGAAGAGGTTGCAAACCTCAAAGAAGGTAGGACTTAAAAAAAAGTCATTTCTTTGTTTTATTATACAAGAAACTTGAGTTCTTATGGGAAAAATTTAAAAACATATGCCATTATCCAAGTAAACACATTTATATTGAATATATTACATATATAATGTATATAGCCACATATCTTAAAGAAAATGGAAATCAGTATATACATATATATTTTCCCTTTTAAACTTTTTATTATTACTTATAATAATAAAATTTATTATTACTTATAATAATTTATTTATTATTTTTTATTATGGTTACATTGGTTAATAAAATCCAATGTTTCAAGTGTACAATCCAACAATTAGTCATATATATATATATAGCATTGTATCTTTACTGCCCATAGTAGATTTCTTTCTGTCACTGCATGTTTGACCTCTTTTACTTCATCTACCTCCCCTCTCTCCACCCCCCCACTCTCTGGTAATGAAACTTTTTTTTATAATACACAATTTTCTGTATACTTACTTAAATATTCAAGATCACAATGAATAATATTTTCATAACATTATATCATATGTATATAATTATTTAGCCAATTCTCTACACTTAACAATTAGGTCGTTTCCAATTTACGACATTAAAATGATTGGAGAGATTAATATTTTTGTGTATACTTGGTTTATTTTCTCAGGATAAATACCCAGAAATGAAAACATTGGTGAAGGATCAAAGTAATTTTGGGATTTTTGTATGTATTGACAAATCACTCTCTGGAAAGTTTGAACCAACTTATACTCATAGGAGCAGTAGATAAGAGTACTCATTTCATCACATACTTGACAGCAATGAACATTATTTTAAAAAACACATTTGCTATGTTGATAGAATAAAACATAATCTCTGTTTCAACGTTCATTTCTTTGATTACCAGTGATTTTGGACTTTTAAAATATGGACGTTTTGTCAGCCATTTCTATTTACTCTTTTATAAGTTTTTTTTTTTTTTTAATGCAATCAGTATTTGTTGGTTGTTCACTATGTGTGAAGTGAGAGAGAATCCCTGCCCTAATGAAACTTAAAGCTTGATCATGTCCTTTCACTAATTAAAAAAAATTAAAATGTTTATCTTCTCTTACTGATGTATAAGATCTGTTTACATTAAGAATTTTAACTCTTTGTCATGTTTGTTGCAGATATTTGCCTTAACTTGTATTTTACTTTTAATTTTTATTGATGGTGGTTTTGATGTGAGGAAGCCATATATAGAAATGCAGGAAAATTGGGCTCTCTTCCTCTCTTTGGTTTATTTTCTCCCTTTAGCATTTTGCTTCCAAAGGTATTCTAAATCCTATACCACAAATTCACATGTGTTGCTTTTAGGTCTCTCGAGTATAGTTTTTACATTTAGGAATTTAATAGATCCAAAATATATGGTGAATTATAAAGTTTATCTACTCCTTAAAATAGAAAAGCACAAAAAAGAAAATAATAATCATCTCAATTCCATCACCAGATAGTCATTTAATATATTTTGAATCATATAGTTCCAGCCTTTTAGATATGCACATGAGACATATATTTTATATTACCCTGCTGATATTTTATTCCAAACAGATCTTATTGGAGCACATTCTATGTCACTAAATATTTTTAGATTTTTTAAAGTATTATTTAATGGTTCCATATGATATAATTATTTCATATGATATATTTAATAAATCCTTAAGATTATTTGTAATTTTCTCTGTTTCAAATGATGTCGTGATTAACAGTCTTCGGTGGTAAGATGGAAGTGTTTTCTCCCCTCCGCCCCTTTTTTCCTTTTCCCCCAAACTGGGAGGGGAGGGTGTTTTGTTAACTGGAGAACATTGACACTTTTGATAGCCTAAAAGCATCAAACTTAATCCAAGAAAACTTGCCAAGAGTAGCAAGGTCATAGAAGTCATGGTTAAGAGGTGGAATCCCAGAATTATATTGAATCTTGGCTTCACTTTTTAGCTGGGTTGTCCTACCTACAAAATGTGGATTATATGGTTGCAAGGATTAAATATAAATTTCTTAGATTTGTACTTGATAAACTGAAAGTTTAAAACACTTAGCAGTTTGTATTATCAATATTAGCAGGAGAAAGTTAAAAAAAATTTTTTGAGGATATTCTGTGAAAATTCTGATGGACTGAGAGCTTCCTTTAGAAATTCAGAGAATTCTGAGGATCTGTCAGCCTTGCTGGGTAGAGCTGGGAACTTGTGTGGAGGGTAGATAATTAGAAACTAACCTGGGTTACCCTGAGGAAAAGGAGAAGGAAGATCAAAGAAATAAGAGAATTTCCAAACAGGTTCCTGAGGTACACTTAGTTTTGAAATCTTTAGACATATATTTGATTATTTTTCACAGTAAATTTCTAGAAAGAAAAATGCTGAGGCAAAGGGTATCAAGTAGTTTAGAGCATTACCTTTTCTGGAATCTGATTTGGGAAAATCATGGCTCCTGAATCACGGCACACTCTCAATCTGTGTTCGAATCGGCGGCTGAGAAATTGAAAATGCCCTGAAGAGGCTGGCATGGAAGTGCGCTGCTGTGAAGTTCCCAGACCACGATTCTCACATCTATATCACGTGTTTCCTGCCCCATCCCCAATTTAGGACAGAGAAATACTAAGATTAATTAAGAGAAATAATTCCCATTTATATTCCTTGTTTTTAAAATTATCTTAAAAAATATAATGGATCTCAGGCAACTAGAGGAATAAATATAGCTAGGTTAGAAAACAGTCTCAATATGGGATTAAAAATAAAATATTTTAATGCTCATAAACTTGCTGCATAAAATTTTCTTTTCCTGTTGGCTAGCAGGTCCCACACATGGCATCTCAGTCCAGTTCCATAAATGTTCAGCTCTCTGGCTGTTAATTACATTTAGGTGACTCACTCCTGTTCATTTTTAAACTTCTCATTTTACTGAAGCTCTCTTTTACCATGCACTGCCTACCCCACGCCCCTTAACCTTCTGCTTGCAGTCCAGACTCCTGCCTCTTCTGGAGGGTCCTGGAAGGGAGGTGTATGTCGGTTGTCACGTACCTTCCTCTCCGTCCTCCTGGCACTCACGTACTGCTGGGACTCCTCTGCTCCAGGGCTTTTTCTGGGTAGCACAGGGCCTTTCCTTTGGCTCTGGAGTGGGTAACCATAGCCTTTCCTCCTAATGGAGGGAATAGCTTTTTTCCTTCCTTCTTCCTTCCTTCCTTCCTTCCTTCCTTCCTTCCTTCCCTTCCTTCCTTCCTTCCTTCCTTTTTACCCCAAATATCGAACTTTTTCAAAAAGTGATCTCTAGCTCCCTTGCAGTCGTCCTATTATATGGTCCAGGAGTGGGCAGAGCATTGAATGTCAAGGTGAAGGTGCTGCTTCTGCTTCTGCTGAATTGGTCCTTTTCAGGAACTCTCCGTGGAAGTGGTTGCCTGCAATACCCAGTGAGCCTCTGAACTTAGAATGTGCTTTACTTAGACTTATTCTCAGTTGCGATCTAGTCTCCAGTTCTGTCGCTGCTAGCATCTAACATCATTGGAAATTGGAGCCAATGAAAAAGATTAGAAAAAATGCAGTAAAAACTAGGGAGAGGTGAGCATACAAAATGTGTGCCATCAGTTCTTTGACATTACTGGAGGTAACTCAGATTCACAAAATTGGCTTTGAGTTTTCTTAACACAGTAAGAAAATACCATCACTCACAGAATTTTTTATATCTTTAAAGAAAAAAAACAACTGCTTAGAAGTAAAACCTTTCCTGGTACTGAGATAAACTCCTCTCTTGGCCCCTATAGTGAGAGCACTGTGTACTGCAGAGAACAATATCCTTGAAGTCAGTGCATCACTTTTTTACAATCCATAATGTTAGCCAGTGGTTTAAACGTAAAATGCAATTTGGCAAAAGCAGTACTGAGGGGTGGGGAGATCAAACAATTGCACCCAGACTACGGAAGTAGCAATTCGAAAAAAGATTGATGTGAGCATCAGTCTTTTTAAAAAAACAACTTTATTGCAGTGTAATTGACACACAGGAATTTATATTTTTAAGGTGTACAACTCGATGTTTCGATATATGTACACATTGTGAAATGAGCACCACAACCAAGCTAATTAGCATGTCCATTATCTCATATAGTTACCGTTTTATTTTCTTCATCTTTTTTTGTTTGTGTGTGTGTGGTGAGAGTACCTAAAATCTACCTTCTTATCAAATTTCAAGTATACAGTATTGTTAACTATAGTCACCATGCTCTAGAATTTATTCATCTTGCTATAACTGAAACTTTGTGCCCTTTGACCTACATCTCCCTATTTCCTCTCCCCCAAACTCCCGGAAACCACCATTCTACTCTCTGTTTCTCTGAGTTTGACTATTTTAGATTGTACATATAAGTGAGATCAGTGGTCTGAGCATAAATTTTTTATCTAGAGGAAAAGGGAGACTGCCCAATAGTCCTTTATAAATATTAATCTCTTGACTAGGTTTTGATAGAATTAAGCATTAGTGACTTCAAGGATATCCTTTCAGCAATATCTGAACACTAGGTAAGCTGTGTGGCTGGCCAAGTGCAGACCCACATGCTTAACAGCTAAGCAGGGAGTAGGTTTAATAGTTTGTGAAAGTTGAGAAGCCTAGTAGAACACATGCCATATGGAAAGCTCCCCAATTTCCATTTGGAATTGGGTGGAGCCCAGACAAGGCTTAGACTCTGATGACTAATAGCTTCAGTTTTACTCTAATACAAGTGGGCAAAGGAGGCCCTCAATTTCCATTCCGAGGAGAATGGCCCAATCTATAGATTGGGAGCACTGTCTGTAGGTTCAATATCATATATGTATGCTATTTTTTCATTCATTCAGTAATGTTTATTGAGCACTATCTATGCATTTGGCATACATTCTCTTAAAATATGTCAAATATTTTTAAATAGATGGACACTCAGAGCAGAACTGTTGCTCATGGGAGAAACTACAAAACTGTACTTCAGTGTTCAAGAGGTTTTTTAGAAATTTGGGAAACATTTCCAGAGATCATACTGCTGTAATTTTGGCGTGCAAAACTTCAGATAGATGTTACAAAGCATTTACTTTGACCATTAAAAAATCTTATTAAACTCGTATTATATGTCAAGCACTTTCATGATTGTATCGCATGTGTTGAAACTCCTCAATCAAATCGGTTACTTTCAGAGAACCTGGACTCTTAGAGCTGAGCACCAACTTTTTGTGCCAGCTGCGCTGGTGCTTCGGTGAATGTTTCCCTCAGTGGATTTTTATGCTAGTTTTTTATTGTCAACAAGGGCAAATTAAATTTGAAAATGGTAGGAAAACATGGAATTTGTCCTACAAACTGCCATGTAACTTTTTTTCCTGCTCTCTGCCCTTGATTTCTTGACTTCATCTCTTTTCCTGGAAAAAAAAGAGGAAGAATTTCTTGGTTGCAGGAGTGCCTGAGAAGTCCTAAACTTGGCTTGCCCTCAGCAACATGCCCAAGGAATTTTGCTGTGATACGCCTGGGTTACCAAGGTATTTCAGTCAGTATCTCCCAGCATTGGAAAAATAGATATATCGAATTAGTGGATACCATCAATTTTTCTTTTTCTTTTTTTTAATGATAATTTCAAATCTTGACGCATTCGTTTGGTCTCTCTATATAAAGAGACAGCATGTCTAGCAGTGCTGTTTTTGCCTGACAATGTCACTGGCTTTTAGATCCTCCTCCTCCTCCTCTCCTCCCTTCCTTCCCTACCTTCTCTCCTTCTTATGATTACTTTTACAAAAGCTGCAGCCAAAGTCTAGTTCTTGCTATTTTGGCAGGTTCCCTGTACTGCCCAAGGGCTCCAGGATTACTTCTGAACTGCAAAGTTATATACATCTTGCTATTTTTAACTTCCTAAATAGTTCTACAATCTATCCACTTTCCTCATGTCCACAGTTAACTATCTGGCCCTGGCCACCCTTGTCTCTGGCCTAGAGAAGTTCATGAACACCTTCCACGAAAGAACATTTGAGTGAGAACAAGCTAAGTGTTTTTGCCCTATTTCCAAAATGACTCCTAAGCAGAAGAGTGGCAAGCATCCTAGGACATTAAATTAATTGCCTTTCACAACGTTCCTTGGAGTTCTACAATTTCTTGGGTATAGGTGTGCAAAGCCTTCTCAATCCTTTGGTGGTGTTTCCATTGGAAAGATAAGCTGAAAACAATAATTTAGTATTTCTAGCAAGATTCAAAATAGTCATTCAAAAGAGGCACTTCCACTCAAACATGAGATCTAACAAAACTTTTATTTTTTTCACATTTGTCTTTAGTACAAGAATACAATATTACATATTTTTCATATTGTGTTATATTTTTGTTTTATTTAGTAAACATTATATAGCACTTAGCATGCTTAATTTGTTTTAAAGACTTACAAATATTAACTCATTTAATAAATAACGTAGAAATTAGAAGTCCTTCATACTACCATTCTCCAAAGATGATCATGTTCAATCATTTAAGATATTTTTCTATAGCTTCTTTTCTTTTCCTTGAACATGTTTTAATGTTTTATGTTGTTGTTATAATTAATATCCTTCTTTGTATTATGATGGAATAACACTCTTGCAATTTGCTTTTTCACTTTAGCTACATGTCTTGGACATCTTTTTACATGAGCACACCTAATAGCGCATTATCGTGTTCAAGAGTTGCGTAGTTTTCTACTATATGAAAAATCCCTGGTTTACTTAACCATCTTTGTACTGAAGGAAATTTGTGTTATTAACACCCTTCCACTCATAACCTTTCCATAGTATGGGAGTGCTTTTGAAGGCTAAATTCCTAGGAGCAGAAATGCTATTTCAACATATTTTCAAATTGTTCTTAAGTACACATCTCCTCCAGCAATGTATTGGTGTTCCATTCTTCATTCCCTTATTAACACAGGACATTATAAACTCTAAAAATTTACCAAATTGAAAGGCAAAGAATAATAAACCAATATGTTTGTTACTAAGGTTTTAATGATGAAGAAAGAAAGGAAAGAGGAATTAAGAGGTAAAAATGACTTCTAATGGAGGAAAAATCTGCACTGAAGACTGGGTGACTAAAAGTCTGGAGGAATAGAGACTTTTAAATCTCAGCATTTGGAGTACTGTGCTTGAAGTTCAGTTGCTCTTTGAAACTATACACATGTAAGCGTGGTTTTTTTTTTTTTTTTTTACACAACCTTTACCATGTAAGCTCTACCCAAGAGAAAGCCAGCTGTTGGCACATAATAGGTACTTGATGACTATATATTTTTATTTTTGTTCTGGGGGTGTCCCTGGTAAAGGGAGAGAATGAATAACAGTCTTGCCATAAATCATTTGGTTTCCAGGATCATAGAGTTTCAAAAATTAAAGATTAATCACGGTAATCGATGTAGTTATTATCGTAGGAAAGTGCCTCATGTGCAAGTTTTCATATTTATTTATTGAATGTCAGTGGCAAAGCTGTGCTTGTATGTGTAAGTGATGTATATATATAATTATGACGTGCCACAATAACTGCTATAATAGAAAGTTGAAAAGTTTGCTTGATTTGTAACTGATCAAATCCCAAGTCTCAGTCTCCTGTTTTTATCCACTTTTCCATGCTCCTAATAAAAATAACATTTAAAAATATTAACAGGAATATCAACATGTATAAGTCTTCATGTCCTATGTTCTATAGCATATTGAAAACAGGGGTAAGTTTTCTACCTTCCTGAGACAAACTGCCACGATCATCTGTCATGGTTCAGTTTCTTTTTAACTATTCTAAGGCAGATATCCTTGACAAGTCAAGTCATTTGAAAATGTTACCAAAAAAAAAAAAGTTGCAGTTGGAAATGTATTTACTATTTAGCTGTAGACTCTGTCTCTTAACCCATTTAGAAAAATGAGAGTCATCATCATGCTTGTCTTATATTTAAGACTGTTGATATCACTCTTCTAATCAATCAATCAATGGTCCCGTGTGGAAAGTGGCTGTTATTTGCTCTACCTTGTGAAGGAGCTTAGCTAATCAGCTGTTATTAATTAGTCACTAATCTGTACTGTGTACCAACAACTGATTTCACTAAGTGGTGGCAGCATTAACTGATGAGAGATAATGAGCCCCTCCTTAATTACGAAGAAACATTGCTTCTTACCCTCTGTAGCTGATCCCTTGTAGATGAAGGGCCACTGAGGGAAGGCTGGGACAGGCACAGGATGGCAGAGTCTAATTTGTTTTTAACCTGCTTTCAAGGAGTTGCTTAATTAATATGAGATCAGCGGGCTTAAAGTCTTGAACAGGTGCAAATACACACTTGTAACCAGCTGTGTAATTGACCGCAGTGGAACAAGCCAGGGCTGAGGATATAGACCTCACTAATCACCTGCTTGCTCTCCTACTTGTGGTTGTAAAAAGGTCTGTTCTTTTAGTGCAGGATTCTCTGAATCTATCTGGAAGGCCAGAAGATGAGTTTAAATTCTAGGTCTTTGAGCAAAAATTTGTAAATAAGTTCATCTCTGCTCACTACACACTCCAAACATTGCTGTTCCCTTTGTTCGTTTGTTTGCTTTTGTAGCCTTCCTAAAAATCTGGGGGCCATTTGGGTATTGTATATGGTTGTAGGTTAATAGATCTCTGGGTTCAGATCCCAGAGCCATTAGAGTTCTTGGAGCCCTTTAGGGGCAGTTATCTAGTCTGGGGATGGGCAAACTGCAGCGAAGGGCCAATCAGCCTGAGACCTGTTTTTGTAAATGAAGTTTCACTGGAACTCAGCTGTGCTCATTTGTGTGTGTTTTGTTCATGCTGCTTTCTGCTACAATGGCAGAGTTAACTAGTTGTGTCAAAGACCTTATGATGCAGGAAGCTGAAATTATTTACTATCTGGCCCTTTACAGAAAACATTTGTTGATTGACCCTTGAGATCAGGGGTTCAAACCATACTATGTGTTCCAGCTTTTGTTATAAAGTTAAAGAAGTTGCTTTTAAAAATGTGTTAGATGTCAGGTGTGGTTGGGCAACCTCGGTTTCTTTACCAAAAGTTTTCTCAGAGACTTTAATATATTGATAAGAATGATGTACATTATAAATCTCCAAGAAGAAAATACATTATGCAGAATTTTTACAATACCATTACATCTCTATGACTATCTCCAGGAAGAAACTCACAATCTCACAGGGCAGCATTTTAAGATAGTTCTGATTCTACACTGTAGGAAGCATTTGTTAGTGACATACTTTTTCATTATTGTTCTACCGACCAGAGCCATGTAAACTAGATCCAAGCTCTCTTCAACAAGAAGATCCTTCCAAGTATTTAAAGACAGGCATTATCTCTCTCCACTCAGTAGTTTCTTCTTATCCTTCTTCAACCTTTCCTCTCACGGTTTGTTCCCCAGATCCTTCATCAACCCAGTCATTCTGCTTTGGGTCAAAATTCCTTTTAAACAATGGTTCTAAGTACTTGGAGGATCTGAAGGAAATTATAGATTCTTCCTTAGAAAACACACACATTCCAAAATAAAATGTTACATAGATTCATAGATTCTTTGAAGAAAATCTATGTCAATTGATTCTTGCTGAAGAACTTCTGTATAAACAATGCCAACCAAAACTGAATACAATATTGACCCCAGGACAGTACAAGTGGAGTGGATGTATTTAAACCAGCATATTAAAAAAAATTTAGCTTCAGAACTTTTATCTCATGTAAGTTGGTTAGCAACTAAAATCCTCAAATCTTTTTACATATTTTACTGTTATACTGTATGTCTCCCGTTCTATTCTTTTCAAATGAAAATTTTACTATGAAAGCTGGACTTCATGATTATTTTTATTAAGTCAGCTTATTGTTTTATTCTGTGATCATCTTTTGGTATCTTAACCCCATCATCTAATGTATTTGTTATCCTTCCAGGATTTATCATCTGCAAATTGGATAAAAATATTTCTTATATGCCCAAATTGTTGACAAAATTGCTGAATAAGACAAGGCTGTGTAGAGCAGTAACCATGTCTTTGGAGACAGTTTCCAAGTTTGATGTCTTTCCATTAATTTACTACTTCGATTATTTTATCAATTTACATTATATTATATTATCGCATTCTATTCAGTTCCTCCCGAATTGTATTTTCTCCTTATGTAAAATCTGATTTTTTAAAATTTGCTTCCGAATACTTTTTCTTTTTTTAACACAGTAGATTGAGATGTAAGCTTAAATCTAGTTTTTATTCTCAGTCTCTATCATAGTATCTAGCTTCGATGTATCATATATTTGTTCATTTGTTTATTATATATCTCTCCCACAACAATGCAAACTTTTCAAGAGAGAAACTTTACATTTGTTGTTCACATGTCCCCATTGTTCAGAATGGTAGCATGGAATGTACTTGATCCGTAATAAATATTGTATTTTATAGAATCTAATAAGCTGTCAGTTGTAAGCTATACCATTATTTTACATACCATTAGGAAAGAAAAACCCTGCCAATTAATTTATGATACCTGCTGAGTTATTGATTAAAAGATGCATTCTTGTTTCAGAGTTGTTAAAATGTGAAACAATACTCACCTTAAATTCAACGAATAAGGGTAATTGTCAAATAGATGTGAGAATTGATGATCTTATGATAATGATTTTCAAGGTTTAGCCAACATTTCATCTCAAATCAAATTAAAACCAAATCACAAACATATATCGAGTAATACATGTACTTCCTTCAAGTCATCCCTGACCATACCACCTGGGAACTTCCCCTCATGCATCTCCCAAGCTGTAGAAACTCTGAGCCTGACAACACAATTTAGTACTTAATTATACGTTGCCTTTTGTTGCTCACCATTGTTTCTAGTGAAATAGCAATTGTGTCTCCACAACTAAATTATAAGCCCCTTGAGCAAAGGAACCAGCTTTTAAAAAAATTATATATTCTTCACAGTCCTTCCCCTTTCTTTTGCCCAGAAAGGAGAATGTGGCAATTTAAGGGCTTGCCGATTGAATATTAAGTGTAGAGAAAATCTAAGAGTGCTTTTAGACAGATGGATAAGAGACCAGTAGAGATAAACAGATTGAAGAAATGTGCGAGAAAATATAATGTAATGAGAAGAAAATTTATGACACATGGTTCCAGAAAATGCTGGCAAGATTGATTTGTAAGCACAGGAGCAGGGGGGCAGGCTTATTAAGGAACCAAGAGAGGTTGCAGTTGAAAAGTGAATGGGCAGGAATAAGAAAGATGCTCATCATTTATTTCACTAGGAAAATCTTTTAAAGGAGCGATAAGGAAAGAAGGGAACTAAATGGGAAGAAATGGAGAAAACAAGCCTCTTCCAATCTCATTAGCTTCACTCTTTCTTCCTTTTTCCTCACTATTCTTCTCAACACTCCAGAGAGTTCAAATCCAAATGAAACCATTCTCTCTTGTTTTCAGTCAATACCTTCCTCTTCTTCTCCACCTCTTGGTACTGCTTTCCTCAGCAACCCAAGGCTTTAAATCAAAAAGTCTTTCTTAGTAAGACATCTCTCTTTCTAGATTTAGATATACTCTTGGAGTTATGGGGACAAAGAAATGATAATGCAGAGGCATATGGGAAAGAAGAAAAGACCGTAATTATGGATCACTCATTTCTTTTTTGCATCTGTAGAATCTTTACATACAATCTTTCAGTTAATCACAATTGTTCTCCTTAAGGATTTTTAGACACTTGTCGGAAGTCTCAAATATATTAACTAGCAAAGCTGTCATGCAAACTCTGGTCTGTCTGGCTCCAGAACCCAGAATCCACGCTGACTTTTTATGACATCATGTTGCTGTTCAATAGAGAGCATTGCCTTGTTCTAATTATGAAAGATTTATTCTTTTATGTATTCTTATATTTAATACCTCGATATTTTTATCATTTAAAGGAATTTTGCCAAGACTCGGTATGTTTTTAATATTTAATTACACAAGATATACATGTTCATAGTAAAAACAATTGAAAAGTACTGATAAGCAAAATGAAGAAAGTAAAAGATTATCCACTATCCTGTGTGCCATGATTTTTAAAATCACTAAGATAAAAAAAAATCCCTCTTCATTACGAAATATTTTAAATAAGAATGTAAGCATAAGTGCTCGCTCAGAGGCAGATACTTGGACATGGACTAATGGATCAGTGGCCTAGAATTTCATCCTTGGACCAAAGTATTAGTTTTAGGCCTTCTAGTTGTGGGGTCTGTGTTTTGTTTTATTTTCTTTCCTAATGAGCAATTGGACTAAAGGATCAGGTTTAATTATAACTAAAGTCCCTTTCTGTGTGTACATCACTGCAGACCTAATTGTAGGGCTGGCAGCCCTGCTGTGGCCTGAGTGGTCATTAGCTTGCTGATAACGGACTGTTCTCATCAACAGGGCCTCATTAACCATTGTGGTTTTTTTTCAGCAAAATAGTTGTAAGGGTTTGAACTTGTGATTGAGAGCACGCTGGGTTCATGATGCTAAGGAAAACTTTACTTGTTATATGGCTGGAACCAAGAGTTTTCGGCTCAGATAAATGATGCTATCCAGGGAAGACCTGGCTCTGTGCTGCAGTACCAGGAACATGATGTAATGGAGGGAACCCAGACCTAAGAGTGAGCAGGCCAGCATCCTGGTCTCAGCTCTGTGGCCAACTTTAGGATAATCATTTTGCTTTCTATTCTTCAGTTTCTTCATCTGAAAATGAGAAGGTTCTACTCAGTGATCAGTGAGACAACTCTTTGTTCCCCTCCAAAAAATTTTTGTATGGTGCTTATGCAATTTGCTTTTTTCTTCTTTTTTTTTGTCTGTGATTTTATCTTCTTAGGTTATACACTAGAGGGCAGTGGTACATTAATATTATAAACTATGAATGTATTTGGTACTGCATTTAGCTGAAATTCATAGACATTTGGGTTAGTAAGGGACCTTATATCTTTGTATACTCATACAAAATATAGAAAGCTGTTCTGTAGTACCCCGATTGATATTCATTTTACCCCTTTTGAATATTTCCAGTGTTGGGAATCTTGCTACTTCACAAGTTAGCTTTTTCTCTTGTTAGTTTTAGTTATTAGAAAGTTATCTCTTTAATTAAATAAAAATCACTTACCTATAACTTTCCCCTACTGGTCCTATAACACCACAGAAAATTTACTTTTTTCTTGCAAGGACACTCCAAATATTTCATGTAATCGTATTACCGAATAGTTACAATTTTAACATGCTGGTATTTAGTAATTGAATACTCTAAATTTATGATCTTCTATGTATCAGGCACTCTACCACGCCTTCTTACTTATATTATTATTTTTTAATCTTCACAATAAAGTATGAGGAAGAGTTCATCTTTATGTGTCTTTGTTTTATAGAGACTCAGACAAAAATCCCTTACCAATAAGCATGAAAGCATTTGAACTGGATCTGTCTGATTAAAATTTCTATCATTAGCTACAACACAACACCTCCTTTTATTGATGTGAAGACCAAAACCCAGAGATGGCAAGCAACCTGCTCCAGCTCACAAAGCAAAATAGGAGAAGAGTGGGAACTAGATTCTAGATCTTTGGAGACCGTGTTCAGTTTTTCTTTGCATTATAACTTAATACCATCAAGACCACCATCATTTACTTCTCAAGTCCTTTTCTCTGTATGTAGAATGTTCTCATTTCCCTTCATTGTTATTCTGACGGTTCCTTTGCTATCTTGCCTGTCCTCTGAGCATACTCTTACTTTACCTCTTCTTTTCTAAATAACAAAACTCAGGATCTGTCTAAACAGTATAGAAGGCACTGAGACTGTACTTCCTGTCATTTGGACTTAATTTTTCATTAACATTGTGTAAGGTTGCATTAATATTTTAGTTTAATGTTGGCTTATTTTAAACTTAAGGTCAACAACACCCCTTGTTTCTTTTAATTTTTATGAAATGTAGAAATAAGACAGAATGATCCAGTCATATTCTTATTGATAGAAAAACAATCCTCCTAAACCAAAGAGGAGTCCTTGTAAGTTGATAATAACCTATAGAAAATGCCTGGTTTCTTAAGATATTCAAGGAATATGAATGCGAAAATATTACGGCTTCTGGATGATGATTAGATTCATGTTACATGTTCATGTCCATGAATATTTTAGCTTTCTTAGCAGAAATGCACACTTCCTGCATGTTGTGGGCATTTTTCCCCCCCTGCCTATTGTCTTTTGCCATCACCCAACCTTGACATCTCTGTAAGAAGGACTGCTTGAAATGGGCTACTAATCAAGGGGCCCTGCCTTTCTCTAGTCATAAGATGGGCTTATGAAGCAATGCTCTCTGTTCAAGGATGGGGGATCCTGATTCAAGTGTTACAGGATAGAAAACATGGAGGCTGATTCATTCTGATGACAGTATTGCCCCCTGAGCACTCTACTCATTAGATCCTGCTGTCCCTGTCTCGTGGCCTTACTCTTCAACATTTTCTTTGATCTGTGAGCCACTTCATATGTCATTCCAATGATATGTATTATTTTTAAAGTTAGAATCAGTTTCTGATAATTGCAACCAAAACAGTCCTTAAGTCATACACTGATTTTTGAAATATATTTACTGTTTTAAAATAGCCTTATTAGAAAAATCTCCTGTTCAGTGACTTAACAGAAGAGCCAATCTAACCAATAGTTCGTTGATCCAATATCACATTTATTCTAGAAACTGTCTTCTGACACAATTTCGGGATTATAATTTTAAAATATATTTACCACATCTAATGCAAAAGATGTGTTCTGCTGTTGCAATAAATGAATTTATAAATAGACCGCGAAGGGAAATTGCTATTCAATAAAAATCACTGCTGATATCTGATGTTGAATCTTTTAGAATTCTAATAATTCATCTGTTTTATAAGTTTAAAATTTGATGAATTCAGTTTTTTCTCAAGAGGGAAACATTTCGATATTTTCAATGAAATATTCATTCATGTTTGAAACCTCTTAATGTATAATCAGTGAAAATATTATAGCTTTATTTAAGCAGTGTTTTCTAAACTCCTATAGCGACAGGACCTTTTCAATTCTGTTTCTTTTATTGTGTTGTCATGTACCCACCAGGCAGCAGTTTCAAGGGGAAAAATTTCAAATTCATTCATATTTTTATTCCTGATTTTCTTCCTAAGTTTCAGATTCACATTTTCAATTTTCTGCAGGAAATAGTCACTTCATTGTTCTCAAACCAAATTATTTATCTTTAAGGGAAGTATTGAGAACATTGTTTGCTACAGTATAAAACTCTTTGATGGTCTGAAGTGGAAAATTTTCCTTGGTTTCGGTACAAGGAAGAAATGGGCTTTTCCTAAGTAACTAATTTGCTTTGCTCTCATTGGCCCTCTGATTCTTTCCAGGTCATGATTATAAGGAAACTTGTAGCCGGATTCCTGGCTCTCTTCTGGCTCACTCAGGGCTTCATCTTACTTTTCTACCTTATTTTTCTCTGGCCTCATTTTTTTTCTTTCTTATTTTTTATTTTATCTTATGTTATTTTACATTACTGTATAGTATAGTATATATTTCTAAGCTTGTGTGTGTGTGTATGTGTGTGTATGTGTGTGTATTCCACCCTCTCCCCCCACCCACTAGGTAGGGGTATAAATAAGTAGAAGCCAACACATGGATCCATCCCATTTTTCCATCTGCATCTCCTCCTGCTTTTCTTAATTGTCTCTTTGTTAAAGACATCTCTATACTGCCTGTCTCTGAGGCTTAAGACTTGGAATTATTTTAAATTCACTCTATCCCTCATTACTTATATCTAGTTAGTCCTCAGAAGTTGTTCAGTTGTGCTTCCACAATATCACTTACACACTGTGGGAAAAAAGAGAATGGTGGTCATCTGTGTGGGACATTTGGGACAGCATTGAAGAGACATGATGATCTGTGTCCTTCAGATCACTGACCTTTTGGTGAAATTAGCTGCTTGTTTTCCATTTGTTCTATCCTTGACCTTCCTACTATGGTTATTTTACCTGGATTAACTCTTCATTATCATTTATCTGGATGATTAAAATTATCTTGTAATGATTTTTTTTTGTCTTTAGACCAGTGGTTCTCGAACTTGAGCTTTGCATCAGAATCCCCTGAAGGACATATTAAGACATAAATTCTTGGGCCCCACTTTCTGAGTTTCCAATTCAGTAGGTCTGGCGTGGGGCCTGAGACATGGTCCCAACTGCTGCCGCCCTGGGGACCATCCTTTGAGAACCATTGCTCTAGACTGCTCCCATCATACATTCTACATGCTGCTCTCTGGGTGTCCTCTTTTATTTATTTTCAAACTTTTTACCTACTATTGGGATATATAGGTATATCTTGTTTTATTGCTATTCAATTTGTTGTGCTCCACAGATGTTGTTTTTTTTTTTTATAAAATAAAGGTAAGACCCTTCACCAGAAAAAATATTATGACTTGCTTAATTGATACTTGCTTTATTGTGGTGATGTGGAACCAAAAAGGCAATATCTCCTAGGTATGCCTGTGCTATCTTACTGACCAATTTTTTTGAAGTCATAGGGATTAAATGTCAAGAGTGGATATTTTGTTCCAGTTTCATGGAAGAAGAACAGACATTCTTGGGATCTGCATTTATATCACATCCAGGTTTTAAAATTGCTTAAGTAGGGATTAAAAAAGTCTGTCAGATCCTCATTTTCAAATCAGATTTTTCAAAGTTTCAAATGACCTATTTAATGTCAACATATCTTGGAATCTCGTGGACTTTTCTCCCAATATTCCAAGATTTATTTGGTCACTCTTCATTCTTTGGCCCCTTCCTTGGGGTGCCTAACTTTGCAATCTAACAACTTGCTTCTTGCTCTATTCCTAGCAGTGATAATAGGTGTCAACACTGAAGATTTTCTTTTTAGAACAGGAAACAACGGTGAACCTGTCAAAGCGTCACTGTCTTCATGACATACAGGCGGAAGGAGGAGATGCTGGTGAAAAGCAGAGTATCTGCCATTGCTGACTGGACGAGCCAGCATCTGCTGCTCTCCGGGAGGACAGCTCTCTTACTACTGCAGTAAAGGAGGGTCGAGGAAGCCATGAGGGGGACCCTCACTGGGGACACCAGAGGCTCCTTGCTGTCCTCCACATTGTGCTCTAAGATTGCTGTGTAAGAGTAAGAAGTGAAAGAACTCTACCTCTGTCTATAGCTTCCCCAAGAACCAAAAAACAAAAAATAAGAAAAAGTGCTTGAGAGAAGCTATTTTCCATTGTACCCGCAGGTGTTGGTTTTCGATCATCATCACTTTCGTATCTTTCCTGGCAGAGTCCCCATTATGCTCTGTTTTAGTCCAGATTACCACCTGGTTCTCCTGAAGGGGAAGGTGATACTGCTCAGAGTCTTTCCTGAGTAAGACATGCTCCTCACAGGGAACAACACAGGGCTGCTGTTGCGGAGAATCTTCTGGGAATTTGATGGGCAGGTGAGGTTCTTTAAAACTCTCTGGAAATTTGGGTCATAACTGCTCATCTTAGATATTTCACTCTGCTGATGTCATGTGATATGGAAACCCTCTTCTTGTGTCTGAAAACAATCCTAAAGAAAATCAGCATCATCGGGGGAGGGGGGAGAATGGGAGGAATGTCCCTGGCCAGGAGGCCGGAGGTGCCCCAGGAAGCTGTTTCCTCTGAATAGTTAAATGGCTGCCTCTCAACTTGCACAATGTCACATTGAATTTGAAACAGGGAACTTTTTATATTTTTCCCCTGATTGTGCTGGCACCTGGCAGATGCCTATTTACCACAGGCATCAATACACATAGTAATCAAAGGAAATCAGAGGCACAGATTAGCAACAGCTGCAAGTCATTAGTGACAGACACGGGAAAGCACAATTCTGCACCCAACTTTGAAATAACCAATATGAGTATTTCAGAGCACGAGGGTTACCGCAGGGCACTCGCTAACATGAGAGCAGCCAAACAATAGCTGGGCTTGTCTCTCAAGAGGGCCCTCTTCTCAAAGGCAGCACCACACACTTCGTATTAGAAACCAATCAATCACACGATATTGGTCCATTGAATGTCAGCCCTTTTCAGAGTATATGTGCCTTCTGATCAAAGCTTGTCTCAACTGAGAAATAACCTCTGGCTGGTGGGAAAACTTATCTCCTATCATAATTTTAGTGGTGGGAGTTTCCGTGTATTCCTGAGGACTTAATTATATATCATCGACCTAGTTGTAAAGGGGCAGAGAGAGTGAAAATAAGACATTCCCCCTTTCCCATTTAATCTCATATTTTTTCACAATCCTATTTGAAAACCAGCTCTGATTGATAGCTGTTCTCTTGGTAGTTACATATTTTCACTGGCAGCACTAACCTTAGCCTACTCCAGAAAATACTATTCAATTTTTAGCTTTTCCCTAATCAATTCATTCAATGCCTCGGCGGAATACAAGTTGGTCATTTAAAAATTTCTAGCTGTTGCCTGATATGTCCCAAAACAAATTTAGCCAGCATAGGTTTCTATTTTAGACCATCTCTGGAAATGCAGATTTACTGTACAACTGGGTAATGACTTAGAGATAAACAGACATAGTGAGCTGCTGTCTGATTAGCAGGACTGGGCAAAATTTAGCATTATATATGTATATTGCAATAATTGGACCATTGGACCATAAGATGTAGATTAAATTGGTCTCATTACCACATGTGGTCTCTCCTTCCTTTACTTGATATTAAGGTTGGATTATTTTTTTCTGCTTTTGAAATTTCTCCTTGTACCTGATCTCTCTCCCCAAAAATATCTTCTGAAGGCTTTTCTAAAAATTCTCATAATAATAAGTAACTTGGTTTGTAGGATAAGAAAGGAAGAAAAATTCTGCCTTTCATCTAGTTCAGAGCCAACCATTAAGTATCAGCTCTTTAATAACAAAGAATTCACTATTATTTTAGAAGAAAGCTTCTAGGGAACATGGATTCCATAGGACATGTGACACATCACAGGCATTCACATGCAATATTATAGTCTTACGTGTTGCTTCTTAAACTTTTGAAGGAGAGGAATTATTTCATACTTGATTAAATATCATAATCTGTAGGCTTAGGAAGATACGATTTCTTGGGGTCATTTTACAAGGAAGCAAAGACATGGTATTTATGTATAATTTTATTTGCTAACCAATTCAGCATATATTTATTAAACATCTATATCTCAAGGACTGTTTAGGCATCGTGGATCTAGCAGCAACATTAACAAATGACCTGGTTATAAGGAACCCAGCTGACGGTGAGGATATAGGCAGCTAATGTTTGAGATAGCAGTTTGACTACAATTCTTCATTGCATACATGTTCCTTTTCCTTCCTGTCTCCCTTCTTCTTTCTCCCTTTTCCTTTCTGTTTTGCTTCCTCTTCCATTTTCCTGTCCTCTCCTTTATCTACGTTTTATGATTTAGACCTTAGAGGGACTAATCATTGTTTGCCACATAGAATTATTTAATTAAAAAAAATATACATTTGCGAGAATTAATCTGTATTAGTTGGGGTAAAGCTCCTGTAACAAATAAAGTCCCAAATTTCAGTGTTTATTTGTTGCTCTTGAAGCAATCTTGTGAAGGTGTTCTTAGTTGGTGGGAGGTGTTCCTTATGCACTGACTTAAGGACTCAGGTTCCTTCCATATTGTGACCTTGCCAGGCCTTGGAATCCCTGGCTTCCAGCTGGTGGACAGGGAAATCGAGGGTGAAGAAGGCATAGCTATTTCTTAACCAACTTGGTCTGAAAGAGGCAAAAGTCACTTCTGTTCGTATACCTCAAAGAAAGCCGCCAGATCGCCCCACTAGATGAAAGGGGCTTGTGAAAGTTATAGTCTTGGCTGAATAGACACTTCAAGGTGACAGTTCTATACCATGGAAGTGGGAGGACAGGTATGAGTAATGCATATCTATGCATCAGGAGCCATGCTAATTTCTGGAGATAAAAGATGTCCTTCAGGATAGGTCCCCGACTAACCAAGCACAGTATCTAAGTACTAAATGAAGTCACATCTGAACACAGGTGCAGGAACAAATAACTTACTTAGGGGTGGACTCAGAAGACAGGCTGTCGAAGCAGAGCCTTAAAGGGCTTCCTCTAGTAGAGAAGAGGGAGGAGGGTGTCAGGCCTGAGAAAGGCATAGAGCTGAGAAGATGCCTGGAATGCCCAGACAGTGGTAAGTGGCTCCATGTGTCAGGTGCCCAAGAATGTGGGGTGACTGGGGCTAGATCAGAGAGGACCTCGTGGGCTGTGCCCCTTGTACAAAGAACTGCAATAGGATTATGATCATGTGCTATGTGCTTGAGGCTTCAGATGCAGGTCTGATTCCATTCCTTTTTGAAGCCCTTGTTTCTTGGATACGTTACATATGTGCAAGGAAGCTGATTTTTAAAACTTGAAGAGGCATATGTAACTTTTTAAGAGGAAAGGTATTTGGTTTCTAAGAAAGGAAGACATATCCTTGGTCACCTTGATTCTAACTGGGTAGGATGTGCCATCTTACAAAAGAGGCACATTAAAATGTTCGAATTCCCCCATGTGACTTCAAGATTGATATTTCAGTACATATTTAAGTTTCCTTCCCTTTCTCTCAATATTTGTAGTAGTGAATATACTTTATTATAATGCCAGAGAGAGTTTAGAGTTTCAGGTACCAAAAGAAGCTGAGGTGATCTCAGCTATTCTAAATAGAGATTTACCATGTACCATACTTACTAGGGACTGTGCCGAAGAACTAGGTCACTAGGGGATGAACATGGGAGGCCAGCTGTAAGACACAACCATTGCTATTCCCAGAAGTTTTCATAACTAGACTCAAGGGGCTGGAAGAGACCACATGATTTTGATGTCCTCATATCCATGGCTTATCTTTATCATATAACACTGTTAACTTCATAGTGAACATTTGCTCTCTTTTTTCTTTTGATGACCTCAAGCTAGTTAGCAAATATGATCACCCTTTACTATGCCCACTTATACATGAAGAAAGACTATCATAGTAAGGTAAATTTATAAGCTTCATTTATTAATCTAATAAATATTTAATAAATATCTAATAAAGATCAAGACTGTCTGGACCTTGGGGTGGAAAGGAGAGAGAGATAGAAATATGGGTGAACTGAGGTTTCTTCCTACAACTAATAGGGAAGATGTGGCTATCTATAAATAATTCTTATACCACAATGAATATGAAAAGTTTCATAAGGAAGCAAGGACAGAAGGAAGAATTTGTTACTGGAGTAAACCAGGGAAGGCTTAATGGAGTAGGTACCCTGGGGACTGGGTCTGAATAGTATAGGTGGAAGGAGGGTAATCTAGAAAGAGAGGGAAGCTGGTATAGAGACATGGAGATGAATAAGTACGGGGGCATATTTGGGGGTCAGGGAGTCTTCCAGCCTGCTGGAGACAGGATTGGATACAGTGTGGAGGGGAGGGATACGAAGAGTGGGGAGAGAAAAAGGGTGTCAGGGATTTTCGCATTTAGGACATTGAAGATGTGGTTAGGAATCTTAGACCTGAAAAGGGAAGGTCTTTTTCTAAGCTTTCAGCCAGAGAAGGTATTACCCAGATTTTATTGACAAAGACCCTGAAGCTCAGACACGCTACCAGAGATAGGCCTAAGGTCACATAGCCAGTTGTTGCATGAAGAAGAAGAGGCTCAGAAGCAGGACTCCCGACTTTCTGCTTGATGCTGGGTCAGAGAGAAGGTCTGAGAACAAAGTCTAGAGTTCATGAGCCCCCAGCTTTGCACACAGGACAGCACGTTTCTCCTAGTGGAGAATCAGCCAGTTGTGAACACATTTAGGGCTCTTTGAGAAAAAAAGATGGCCCCCCGAACCCAATCCTGCTTCAAACTACCTGAAGCTTTGGCTTCTGTTTTCTTTTTTTTCCCCTGCGAATGTAAGACCAATTATCCTCATTATTTTGGAAGTCTCAGAGAGAGTTCCATGGGTTAGAAAGACTGCTTATAAAATATAAAGATAAATGATGACTATCAGAAAAAAGCTTTTGAGAGAATGGACAAAATTTACTATAGCTTAAAATGGATAAGCAAGTGTTGTCCAATTGGATATTTTTTCTTTTCTTTTCTTTCTCCCTCCCCCCGACCCCATAAAATACAGAATAGAGAATGCTAGAAGATTTCCTTTTTGGAACTTGGTAAAAATTATAGCAGATGAACGTGAGGCAAAATCAAAGGGGGATTTTGCTCACATACAAAAGTTTATAAGAAATCTAGTTGAGTCGGGTTCCAATATTTGCTGAAGTTTGTGGCTGTGCCAACAAAGATGGTTAAAGTAAGCATATTTTAGATCCTAAACGGAGCTGTCTCATAGTCTGGAATAGAGAGTAGCTTTAAAATGTTTTAAAATGGGTTTCCTTTTCTTTCCTTCCAGCTGTGCCTAGTGCTAGGGGAAGATGAACCGGCATGTTCTTTGTTACATAGCAACATACCCACCCACAGGAATGAGGCGCATTAGATTTTCAAAACCTGAAGTCCTTTCAATCAGTTGATAGTGGAGTTGGGGAAAATAGATGGAGAGAAGCTGTGTAACCATTCAATATGGCGTTCTAACACCTGGAACACTTTAGCCACATTCTTCAAAATAGAGTTGATGATCTTGTTGGTAAAACTGGCCGATCAAACAGAGCAGCAGATAAATTACCTTCACTGGCATTCGCCTCGGCATCTCTCGGCCTGTCTTGGCTGCTGCTATTTCTCTCATATTCCAGTAGCTATAATTGGAATAATGTGGAGAAGGGTGTTAATACCTGGATGAACTTATTAGTTTTACTTTTGTACCTTTTCGATTTTACTTATAAATCTCTACCCTGATCAGAATTGTCTTTATGTATTTGACTAGCCTCTTAAGCACCTATAGTCAGGTGGCCCTTTGGTAACCCAATATTCTTTTGCTGTACATCCATTTTCTTCCTGAAGCAAATTCAGTTTTCTAAAGACTGGTGTAATTTTGATCTTTTTCTCTTCATAGAATGCCTAATGTTTTCTCTTTATAACATGCTTAAGATTTTGTGCTTAATAACTACTGTAATATGAAGGTTTTGTAAGCCGGAATCTAATACTAAAGTTTTCTTGAAATGTTTTAGATTTATTTTCTTTCTTTATCTTTATAACTTAAATTAGGAGCATTTTATAAAAATATGAATTCATTAACTTTTCATGTCCATTTCTGCTCTAATGAAAACAAAGCCTATGTTTGGAAGGCAAAAGATTTTTAAATAGTTTTAATACTAGAGAAACTTGTTAAAATTTACATAAAATTTAACGTAATAAGACATTGTTTAAAGCTTTAACATTTGCCAAGTGCTCCCTATTTCTGCCCTCTGTGGGACAGGACCTTGTCTGGTGGATCTCAGACTTTTGTCCACAGTGTCTACATAGAGTCTGTTGTGTGTAGGCATTCAGAAATAACTTAAATATTGCAGACTAAATACATTTTCTCATTTAAGCATTACAACTACTTTGTGAGGCTGGAGATCTATAGTTCATTGTCATTATTCGTGGTAGTTATATTCTATAAAGTCTTTATGAACACTGAATTAATAAATACTGAACCATTGCTCCTAAGGCAAATATACTGTTAAGTCTCTTAGAGTCTTTGCTCACATTTTCATCAACTAATCAATTTTTAACATGTTTTATATGTGTTTCTGTTTGAAGACACCTTATTTAGTATTTATTGTTGATCTACTTACAGTGAACTTAAAGCCAACACCACTATAACTCCTGCTTGAACAAAACTTATCCAACATGTGTATTTTAGTCACATCACAGCTGCCTTCTGCTCAGGAATACTAGACAGCACTTCAGCACTACACTAGGGGACCATTTTAAATAATGAAATCACCAAAAAAAGCACAAAAAGTATGAAAATGTTGCACTAGATAGACTAGGAAAAATATATTTGTTTACAGTACGAGGCCTGAAACCAGAAGGCCAAGTGTCGCCTTGTTCCATCTTAGCTGAAAACACACATGTTGGGCAGTTCACATTATTTGCCACTCTGTGCATGTGCATGAATGACTCTGAAAGCACAATGGGTATTGACTTCAGGGTTACATCTAAATATTAGTAAGTAGATGAATTTACAAATATGGAATTCTTGAGTAATGAGGATTGATTGTATTAGTATGTAACTTTTCGGGTAACTGGAAATTCAAGAAAGAAAGCCCAAGTTCTGAAAGATCTGTCTGTAGTCATAGAAGTGAAACTTGGGTCTTCTGACTTGGGGGACAATGTCCGTTCCAATACACTCGGCTGCTTCTCAGGAAGTTGTTTCCCTAAAGCTACAACCAGGCTCATTAGCACATAGATGGTTTCTATTTTTGAACAATATGTGGTATCCACGCTTCAAGTTACCAAGTTCTATAATTTGACATGACTCATTGAAAACTGATTTGCAAATGATCTGTTTTGTAATTTGTAATGTTTCTCATTTATATTAAAACATACAAAGAATCATTGAAATATTATCCTACTATGTCTGTAAAATGAGAAATAATTAGGGCTTATTCTTTTCACATATAAATTACATTAGTGCAAGAGGGAGCATCATAACTCTTTGTTGTTAGAGAACTGCCAGTTAGTGCTTGTTACATACAAGGTACCAGTATTAGGAAGAGGCTTGAGAAAGAAGATAAGAGGAGGTGGGTCACTGCCTTCAAAAATCTCTTGGGAGTTCTTATGTCGGTTTGGTGCCTTCCTCTTCTACAGGTGCCAACTAATTCAAGGCGCTCAGTTCTCAGTAGAAAAATCGAAATTGGTCAGATAAAGTCTTTAATTTTAGAGCTGTAATACCAAGATGATTTAAATATATGGCCGTGCATTCTAATTTGGGAATGAGAGACAATAACTTGCTTATGTAATAATCTTTTGACACACAATATTTTCGAAAAACATTTCACAATTGTGTTCTGTAGGACATTAGCATTCCATGAGATCTTAAAAGATACTGGGTTAAAAAAAAGTCTTTAAGATTAAGAGAGTTTGGGAAACATTGGGTTAAATGAGGTTAACCAGGCTTTTTTTTTTTTTTAAAGTACTACAGCCTACTTATTTTATTGTAGGCTTCTCAGAGCCACTAATAAGCTAGTGTATGTGGTTAGTTACTCTTTCAGAGGATCTGCTTGTGGAACAATCATCAATGTCTCTTGGTTTGCAGATCATGGTTTGAAAATGCTGTCATGCCGTCTTATGTACAAATTCCAGGGAAGGCAAGAGAAGAGAAAGTTAAAATTTCCATGCTACTGAGGGAGATGAAAAAGTTAAGTTAGATGGATTACATTCCCTACCTTACACTGCTGTAGAATTCTAGCACATGAAACTGGACCTTCAGCAGCAATTCTCTCTGTGGAGAGAAGTATTTAACTGCCCAGGGCAAAGGGAACATTTACTTCAAGTCTATGCAGTGCATAGTGGGCAAATCTAGTCAATCTCCTTCCTGAACCTAGGGGCTCTCAGGAGGCTGTGGGAATGATGTCCTTCACAGCCAAGGGTCAGGCTCTTAGAAGTGTGGGCCTATAGTGGGCTGAATAGCAGTCTTACTCTCCTACAAAAGATATGTTCACCTGGAACCTATAAATGTTGGAAATAGGGCCTTTGCAGTGGTAATTAAGGATCTCAGGATGAGATCATCTCATCTTAGGTTATCTAGTAGGACACTAAATCCGATGATAAGAATCCTTTTAAGAGAAAAGGCAGATGGAGATTTGGGACAAAGATAGAAGACCATGTGACGATAGATGTAGAGACTGGAATTATGTGGCCACAAACCATGAACTCCTGGAGCCATCAGAAGCTGGAAGAGGCAAGGAAAGATTCTCCCCTAGGAGCCTTCAGTAAGAGTTCAGTCTTGCTGACACCTGGATTTTGGACCTCAAGCCTCCAGAACTGTGAAAGAATATATTCCTATTGTTTCAAGCCAGCAAGCTTGTGGCAATTTGTTATGGCAGCTCTAGGAAACTAATACAGGGCTCTTAGTGAGGAAAGATGGACACCGCAAAGGAAGTGGGCAAGGTTAGAAAATGAAGACTGATAAGTTCAGATGGCAAGGACCATCCAGGGAGTGGTCTGGACAGTGGAGACACAAAAATCTTTCAGAGCTTTGATGTGGCAAATGAAGGTCACATTGGAGTAAACATCAAGCTCATGGCCAGTTGTTGTGGGAGAACTGAAGGAAAGCTGCATGTGAATTGTTTGGAGAGCAGGCCACCACGGGAGGTGGCGAGGATGTTCTACTGCCTGGCAAAGGGTTAGAAAAGCATACCTCTGGGAAGGTAATAAAATATGGCTTGGCGAAGAAATAAATTTCCCTTGCCTTGGAGACATCTATGGCACTGGTGATTTTGTAAATAGGTTTCAGAGTGCAGTCAGTCCATAGCTAGCAGGGTTCTTGACTACTGGTGGGTCCCACATCTTTCAAGACTACAAGAGAGCATTCCTGGGACGCTGCAGTGTGAGCTTCAGGGAGTTGTTCCCTAATTAAAAGACTTTCCACATACTTAGCCATTATGAATAGAGCAGGAAAAAGTTACTAACAAATGAAAAATGTGTTACTGCTTTTATCTTCTAGGGAAATGGCATAATATATTATTCCCAAGGGAATGATTCCACTGCTTTGGAAAAAGCCCTGACAGGCCTTTTGCCTGTGAAAAACAAGACTTCCCAGGCATATTGAGGAGGAATCAGAATGAGACTAAGATTGTGCTTTATTGTGCTGGATAATCAAGTAAAATAGATAGGCTCTGTGAATGGAGAGGGAAAGGGGTATGCGAGGAGGTTAGTGTAAGAGTGAGAGCTCCCAAGAACATGGAGGAAGTTGTGTGTGGACTATGGAGGAATAAGGCTCCTGATAATTTCTTATAGTGAAGACTGGCCAGTATATGTCTACCTTTGTCTGTTATTGAAAGGCAGTTGGTTCCTGTGCTGTGCTGCTCTCTGTAATATGTGCAAGCCATCAGTAATATTCTACTACTCACAACAATCTTGTGTTAGAGATGCTTCAGGAAATGTGGAAAAAACCATAGTGTCCAGTGTGGATGTGGGAGAAGTGGCTGGTGAGAGGTTATCTATCAAAGAAATCGGGGGTGGGGGAGCAGGAGACCGCAGGTTGTGGAGTGGACTGATTCAGGGGAGGCAGAGGCAGATGCTGAGGGAGACTCTAGTCCTCTTGTCGTGTGGCCTGAGAACTTTGTCTAGCTGTTACAGTAGGGTTTATCCTATTAGAATGGAGGCTCATTCAAACTGGAGATATCTGGGCACTTACATAAAATAAGGAATGCTTAGGATTGGGGTGGGTGGATAGGGTTTGGGTGTACTTGATTAAGGGAGATTTATCAGCTTATTACACAAAGCATTGAATTAATTGTTTTATCTTGTTAAACTCAATGTAACAGTTTGGCAAAACATCTGCCCTATATTCAGAATGTTCCTAAAAGATCGTATAGGTTAAAGTGTATGTTTTGGGGAGAGGGTGAATATTAAGTGGAGGGAGAGCATGCTGATTAGAAAATGCCATGAAACTGTTGATTGGTGATGCATAGATGTGATTCTCATTGAACAAGGAGCAGAGAGGAATGGGGCAGGCAAAATGGCAAAGGTGTTGGGTGAGACTCATTGTGGATGATTGCAGAAAGAACAGAAAGCTATAATCTAGAAATTACCCCTTCAGCATTGAAATGTGAAGTCATTTTGAGAATGGAGAAGTGGTTGGTTGGAATCTACATGGTAAAAACTTTGAAAGTGGGAGTTTATGCTAAATGTGTTCATTTTGACAGACTATCATGCTATTCTATATATAGGTTTAAATATTTAGTGATGTGGGTAAAATAGCACTCAAGACTGAGATTCTGTTTCGCCCAAGGCTGTCTTATTTGTGCGAGTATAAATTACAAGGACATCGAATATTATTCTTTTAGAAATTATAATGACCTGTTGAACAAGGGCTACTTTGAGAAAAAAAATCTCGTTTATGTATTTGGGACCCTTTACTTTCCTATGATGTCTTCTCATGTGATTAAAGGAATGTCTGGTTTCTGACTCCTGCTGAAGCTTGAGAAAAGATTAGCTCGCTCATTCCCAACTGGTCATTTCTCTCTGTAGATGGGAGAATCAGTGCTAATTGATACTTTTTATATTTAATTGCACTTAATTTCTTCTGTCTGGCTGCCCTGAAACCAAGAAGAGGAAAATAGTGTTCTACATGCAAATCTTCTAACATAAACATTTCTTAACCTCATTTGCTTCAGGATTGATCCGAATATAGAATCCTTAAGATAAAAGCTGTTTACAGTGGTTTCTTATCTGTATTTTGATTCTGTCTCTTGAGTGTCTCTTTCTGGAAACCATCTCTGTGATTTCTGCAATGGGAATTCGTTCATTCTCTACTTCCTTAACACTCAACTCTTTGGTATTCTTTATTATTATAATCATTTCCAAGTCCTTTTGTTAGCTTGCCTAAACCAGTTCCATAACTCTTAGGTCCATCTCTCTGCCTTTGAAGCTCCAGGAACAGGACCCTGGTCATAGGGCTCTTCCCAGTGGCTTTGATAGCATCACCCCTCTTCAAAACACTGATACTTTCTACTTCCTTCTTGATTGCTCCCTACCCAGTCCCAACTTATCATGCCCAATTTTCTACTCTTCCTCTGTACCTGTCACACTGTTTTATTTGCTCTCTGCACAATGTCCTGTGTTTCTGCCAGCTGGGACATCATTCCGCTCTGCCCCATCTGTCTGAATTCCACCCATCATTCAAGAAATAGAGCCCATCTCTCCTGCTCTGGAATGCTATCCCTGACCACTCCAGACAAGTGAGATCTTTCCTTTAATATCCTGTGAATTTATTGTCAAGTGCTTGATCTGACAATCTAGGCGATTAATCTTGTCAATTGAAAGAATAGAAAGGAGGGTTTGGGAAAAAGGAAAAATCCCAGTATGAACTTTGCTACTTACAAGTAATGGAATTCAGATAGGTTTGTTGATCTCCATTGGCTTCTGTTTTCTTATTCCTAAAATGAAGACAAACTATTCTGCCTCCTCTTCCTGGTTGACATGGCAATTAATAAATGAAATATGTGTAAAAGTCCTTGTAATCTATAGAGTCCTATACAGGTATAAATGATCATATCTGCTGTTAGAGACCTCTATAAAAATTGATTAACTCTATAAAAAATCTCTGTTGTTATTTAACACTTTTTATATCCATATTTAATCAATATAACCAGCCAAGGTACAAATACAATAACATAGCATGTTATGTTTCTAATTTATTGCTTGATCTACTCCTTCCCCCACCCCTTATACCTATTATTATTAGCAGGAATTCTGTTCTGTCTCTCTTGGAATTCCCCAATATCTCCCTTCTTTATGTTTAAAAATCATGGAGTTTATTATTGAATATATTCTTTATGGTTACATCATAAGGTATATAAATGCCAAATCATTATATTGTACACCTGAAACTAATAAAATATCATATGTCAACAATACTTAAGTGAAAAAAAAATCAGTGAGTTTATTTAGTCCAAAAAGGGCAAACCTTGTTTCGAAAAGAAAGGCAGAGAGGACTGAAAATTCCAGTTAGTCCACTATTAAATATTAGTTTTGTCCAGCCTGGTGGATACTTCTGCATTCAGTAATAGTCTTTTGCAGGCCCAGATGACTATGCAGGTGGTGGAAGCTGTGGGTCCTCAAGCATGGCAGCATGACATTTGGCCAGATTGTCTATGGCAGCCATAGAGGTGACTGCTTTAATCTCCCTTCAGGAGAGCATGCTGGGGAACATAGCTGATTGATAGCCTCCACTGTCCCACCTTTAGATTGATGGAGGTGGGGCCGGAGATGGGGTACTGGAATGGGGACATTCCTGCCCAACACAGATGCTTTTAACAGGCAACTTTGGCTTGGATCCTCCTCATCGGCCTGGCTGAGACTTCTTCGGAACTTAATCCCACTTGCTTTCCTAGCTCCCTTAACAAGTGTCAGTCCTGCATCTTGGTCTGAAGACTCTTCTCACCTTTTCTTGTTCCTTCCCTCTTTATTCTTGGGGAGAATTTCCTCCAGTAAATCTCTCACATACCAATTCTCTCTTGGTATCTGTTTTTAGGAAGATCTGTAATGATATGGAAGGGTTTCCAGTCTCTCCCTATACTTACCAGACTCTTAGACTTGTTTTGACTCTACGTCCCTTCTCTCCTGGTGAACACCCCTTTGAGACTTCCCTTTCTTGCCTGCAGACCTTGGACTGTGGACATTCTGGTCCTTCCTGACAGATATCATAATTCTGAATCTCAGGGAGTCTGGGTTGAGTTTTCTTTCCTCGGAAGACTCAGAGTTTCTTTATGCAAAATGTCTCACTCCATCCATAATGGCTCAGCAAGCAAGGGAGAGGCATCGTCTGTGTTTGCTTATGGTACAAATGTCCTGTTAGATCCTTAACTCAGAGCAAGGAAGTGACTATTACCCTTATAGTTTAAAATCCAAGACAGGAGCAGTTTATTTTCTTCAAAAAAAAAAAAATCTCCTCCAGATGACTTGCTATTTCCACCCTTGCTCTTAATAATTGAGGCTCACATGGTTTTAGGTATCCCTTCAGTGAGTACTCTTTTCATATATTTCATCTTCACTGTATTGTAAGCTTCTTAAAAGCTGTTTCTTGTATTTTAGATTGTTCATCTCTAAAATTGAGGGCTAGATTTAATTATTTTAAAGATCTCTTTTAGTTGTGTGGTTTCCAAAGAAGATATATAATTAGAGATAGGCTGGTAAATAATTTTCTTCCTTTAAATATTGTGTCCGTTTTATTCATTAATCAACCTTACATTTATCTATAGCATTTTCCAGTTTGCTCACGTGCATTACATTCTTTGATCATTATACTCACCTTATGAAATGTCAGAGTATATATTAGCTGCATTTTACATTTTAGGAACTTGAGACTTGTGAAAGTTAAATGACAAGTCTTCAAGTTCCTGGAGGAGTCTCTGGGTCTGGTGACCCTTGTCCTACTAATCAAGATGTCACATGATTTTCTTTTCATTCCATGCCCTACAACTACCAACTCAGTATTCTTCATGAAACACCTCCTTATTTCTTTTATTCTCAACCATCCTCACTTAGGGGCAGAGAGTTAGAGAAGGTAAACAGATTCAAATGCCCAAAAGGGCTAGGAAGGATAAATTAGTAAAACAGGCTCAAAATTCTGCAATTGAGAGGGAGGAGTCTATGACAAATTAAAAAGCACATATCCTATCTGAAATGGATAGACCCTATTCAGTCCTAGCCCTTTGTTGGCATCCAGGGATGCTGGCTCAGGGCTAAATTTTCAGTTTTTCAAGGGGAGCTGAAAATGTGTATCTTAATGTGAAATCTGCATTTTAAGGTGCTCTAAGTAAATTTAAAAAAATTTGAACACCCATGAGGCCAATACACGTATGCATAGGTCTATAAGTCTCCAAGTTAGGGACCTCTGATTTGGAGGTATGAACCGTGTTTAACTAACTCTGTTAAGTTTCTCCCCGCAAATCCTCTGAAGTGATTTGGTGTATTTAGCCACATTTATTAAAAATTTGATATAAGTAACACAAATAAGAATAGCAATTAATTTTTGGATTTCTACTATGTTCTAGAGAGGATACCAGGTGCTTGACACACACCACCACTGATTCTCCTAGCAAACTTTTGAGATAACTATAATCATCCTTAGTGTACAGATGAGGGAGCTGAGGTCCAGAGCTGAGCTAGTTTGCTAAGACTACAAAGTCAGTTAGTAGCAGAACCAGGGTCAAACTCAGGCTTCTGGCCTCAGACTGTGTTCTTGTTCTTAATTTATTATACCATATTGCCAGCATCCTTAGAGAAGAGAGATAAAATGAAAAAATGTGGTACTTCTTTCACTTTGAAACAAGTAAAAAGTGGTCTCTCTCTATGGAGAACTTAAAAGACAGGCATAATCCTCTTTTCTTTGAGTGGAGGAAGAGTGCTTCTCTTTGTGAGTGTGGGGAGAACGGGAAGAGGAAAGGAGATTGCTCACGGTAGGATAAGCTCCTCCTTTCTTTCAAATACTAAGCCAGAAATAGGCTCCCAATCAGCTAGTGTGTGGCTTTTGTATTCAGATTGTGTGTCTGCTTTGACCATAATGTCCCGTGAGATGGCCACTAGCTTACTAGTGCTATCTTTTATCCTATTTCCAGAAAGCAAAGCTCAGGGGGAAAAAAGATCTTTTGTTTAGGGTCTGAAGTCAAGTCCAAATATAACAAGATCCCAATAACTTCCTCCACCCCCTAGGGTTTAAAACCAAATTCCCTCTGCCCAGATGGCTGCTACAGAAAGACAGAGCATTCCCCCACTGCTTCCTCTTTTTGTTGGCTGCCCACTGATTACAGCTAATGACTCCCAGCTGTACTGCCTCTGAAGACTAGGGGAAGATGAATCTTTGAAAAATAATTTAATAACAAGACTCCTCTAGGGACGGGTGGGGCTGATGCCAATCCTGCTGGTGCCCTCCCTCATTCAGAATTTAGCTGGATGATGTGCCTTGGAGAGAGAGAGGAGAGTTGCAGTGTGCATTTTGAAACCCTGTTGGTGTTCCCTATAAGAATCTGATTGACTCTTTCTTAATTTTGGTTGAAAAAAAATCTCCAAATACTAGAAAAGAAAAGTCATATAAGTTCAATATCATACTTCTTCAGCTCCAATTTAGAGAATTTGAGGAAATATCTTTTAGGGTTACGACTTTATCCAAATCAGATGTACTTTAGGATCAGTCTCTTTGGAGGGTTTTCCAACATGTTTATATCATATAAATAATTTGGTATTTACAAAACCCTAAGTCTTGGCAACCTGAAGTTTCCATTTTGCCTTTGAAATATCAGATTCTTTGAAAGGTTGACTTCAAATACTGTGACCCATCAGAGAGGAAAATCAAAGCTAAAAGGATATGTCATGAAAACTATCTATAACAGACTTGCAGAGATCTTTTCTTCGTTCTCCTCTTCTTTTCTTACCTCTTTCTCTTCCCATCACTTATTTTTATTCCTCTTCAGCAACAAAAATAACAGTCTGAATTGCTGGGTTGCTGGATTGGGGAAGAGGGGATGTAAGACTTTTACCAACATAAAATTTAATGGTATTTGGAATTCCTCCTCCTCCATAAAGTCTTCCCCCCAAACTGCAGACAAGATTTATTCCATATGCCCATATTGAACATCTGCGCACATAGCCAGGTGTTAGATAAACAACTCATTGGTTTCTTCAAGTTCTTTCAGAACACTGGCTGAATAAATCGCCTTCTCGAGCAATTGATTGCTCTGCTGTCTAGTTCTATAATGATTTCTCTGTGGAACATCTTATCTTTCTTGGGGAGTAATGTGGCTTAGTGGAAAGAGAATGAGTTCTGGAGACAGAGCTGAGTTTGAATTTTGACATGGCCCTTGCTTAAACTCTCTGAGATTTACTTTCTTTGTCTGTAAAATGGAACTTGCAGGATTGCTGTGAGGAGTGACATCATTTTGGGATACTGGCAGGATATTTTGTAGGCCTTCTCTGAAATACTATAATCAGAGTCTTTATTATTATGCTCCCTATTCATTATAATTATACAGTTAAATATATTTATACATGCATATATGTATATAAAATCAAGCAAAGGAAGTTTTCATAGTGCTTTCAATTGGCTCAAAGAGAAAAGAGATAGGGGAATGTGGATTTCTATTATACGGTACTTATAATTTAAATCTTATTTTCATCTTGTTTTAATCTTCAGAGCAATTATGAGAGGTAGATACCATTAAACACATTTTAAAGATAGGAACTTAAGTCTTGGAAGGGTTAAATGCCTTCCAAGGATAATATTTTTGAAGGATTTTATATCCTGGTTATACTGCATAAATTTAAAAGCTTGTTTTCTGGCACTTCTATTTTGGTTATGAAATATCGTATGTTCTGAAAGATTGTCTTTGAATATTTGTCCCATGCAGGATTCTGTTCTGTTCAAGAACACAATTAAACATGAACACTGTATCCTAGGGAAGTGGAGTCAAGGAAGAGGCCTGCTGCTTCCCTATGGTCACTGCTGCATCAAACCCTTACAGTGCTGAGAGGAGTTTTAGCTGGATTCAAGGGCTGGCTCTCTGGGAATGAGTTCAATAAGGGCAAAAGATAATTTATCTTGAGAAACTTATTTAAGATTCTGACTTCAATGAAATCTCTCTTTTCTAAATATGTATAAAATCCGGAGAAAAATGTCTCATAGTATTAGAAATAAATACCATTTTCTTGAGCTTACTAAAGGGGCAGGTACAGAGTATGGTTCTTTACAGGAGTAGCTGGCTTCCCTCCCTCCCCTCTCTCTTTTTTTTCTTCCCTCCTTCTGTCCCTCCCTTCCACCCTTCCTCCTTTCCTTCCTTCCTCTCCCTCTGTCCCTCCTTCCTCCCTTCCTCCCCTCATCCTCCACTCCCTCTTTCCCTCCTCCTTCCTTCCTCCTCCCTCCCTCCCTCACCCCTCCTCCTCCTCCTTCCTTCTTCCTTCCTTCCTTCCTTCCTTCCTTCCTTCCTTCCTTCCTTCTTCCTTCTCCTTTATTCCTTTCTTCCTTCCTTCCTTCTTCCCCTCATACCTCCACTCCTTCTTCAACTCTTCTGCAATGTTTTTTTTGTTGTTGTTGTTGTTATTTGGAGGGAATTACATGCCTCACATATTTACTACCCTTCTTTCTGTAATTGAACCCCATTCCCTGATTATAGAGTGAGACATATGACCTAGATTAGGCCAGTCAAATTGTTTTAACCAGGAATTTGAATATTAAGTGTAGACACTGGGGACAAAAAGCAACTGAAGCTGGGTCATGTGATGGCTGGACCTTAGCTGGGCATCCATGAAAGGGTTCCTGCAGCTGATCCCTGGGGCTGCCCATGGTTTTTGCCCTTTCCTAAGGCTTGATTGTTCACCTCTTCCATAGTTTGCTTAAATTAGTCAGTTAGCTTATGTTGCTTAAAACTTAAGAACCTTAACCGACTAGACATATATTATCTATTGTAATCTTCACACTAATCCTACATAGAAGGTATTATTTTTCACACTTTACAGATGAGAAACAGAGGCTTGTGAGGATAAGTAATTTGCTCAAGGTTATAATGCTAGGAAGAGGCAGAACTGGTGTTCAAATTCAGTTCTTCCTACCAACAGAAACTAATATTGTATCTACTATGCTTTAGTGGCTTAAAAATGAAAAAAAGATGAGCATTTGAGAAACTATTTGTAATGTTTGTGACAATCTACAAAACTTAATAGCTTTAAGATATAAAGAGTTCTTAAGAATCAGTGAGAAAAATTTAACATGCTAATAGAAAAACGGAGTATAGGATTTGAATACCTATTTCTTGAAGAATTTATAACTTCATACATGCAGAAAAATTTTACATGTAGAAAACCCCATCAATAATACAAAGGATGTAAACTAAAACAATGGAACCATTTTAAACTACTTTATTGATTAAAAATTATAAAACTAAGTTTTTCCAAAAGTTTGGTGAAAATCTCTCTCTCGTTATAGGTCTGTGCAAACTTTAGAGAGAAAAATATGTTCAAATATATATTTAGGATCTCAAATATGCTCAAAACCTTTGATTTAGACCTATTCTAAGAAAATAACCAGTGATATACTGAAAGATTTATATATTATGATATTTAACATACTGTTTTTTATAATAGCAAAAGAAGCAACTACATGTCTAATGATCTTGAAATGGGAATAATTGAGGAGAAGCCTATTATATAATATTAAGTTTTTAAAAAACAGGAGGTCTAAATATTCACTCACTCAACAATTATTTAGAGCATGTACAGCGTGTAAGTTACCATTCTAACATTGTAGAGCCTGCAATGAATAATATAAAGTCTCTGTTCTCATGAGCTTACATCCTAGTAGGGGCGATAACAAGCAAACAAATACATATGACTATGATCAATATTATAGATAAATATAAAGCAGAGTCAAGAGGATAGTTAAGTCATTCAAAGGAGATAGCACATGAATCAAGATCTTAATGAAGTATAAGAGTAAGCCATGCAAAGGTATGGGATATATCCATAAACTATTGCTATAATAATACTGTATATAAACCACCACTTAGTATATAAACTAAGTGGGTTAAGATAAGTGAAAATAATTTATTCTCTCCACATATCTTATTCTTTCTGAGGTGGGTAGACAAGGTTTATCCGATTCAGTCTGAGATTGGCTGGGCTTGGCATAAAGTTGAAAATAATGCCCATGTGAGTCTTATCCTTTTTGGACTAACACATCAGATGGAGCATGTTCCTCTTTGGTGACAGAGGCACAAGAGAGCAAATCGTACCACACAAGTGTATTACAAACCATTATTTGAATCATGTTTGCTAATAATCCATTGCAAATTTCAAAGCAAATTATGCTGACAAGCTCAATATCAATAGGATAGGGAACATATTCTATCTAGAGTAGGAAAGGTAGGTGAATGAATATTTGATGAACAATGATCCAAACAATCCCAGGCATTCTAGGAAGAAAGAAGAGCATGTGCCAAGGTACTATGTTGGAAGAAGGCTAGTGAAATTTAAATAGAATAGGTGGAGAGGAGAGGAAGAGGAGATGAAGCAGACAGGCTTAGATCATTTAGTGTCTCCTAGGCTAGGTTTGATAAAGAGTTTAGATTTTGTACGAGGATATTAGAAAGGCATTGGAGGTTTTCAGCAGACAAATTACAATTTAATTTACATGTGAGTAACATGACCCTAATTTTATATGAAAATATATATGTCTGCATAGAAATAAGGCCGAGAAAATAGATACCCGGATATAAACAGTGGCTATCTCTCAGCAGTATTATTATGTAAAATTTTATATTACATTATTTATACTTTGTTGTAGTTTCCAAATATTGAGAGTAATCACGAATTGATTTTTCAAAGAGTAAAAAATAAATTAAAGTAAATCTCCATAGAGATCTCATAGAAAATTAATTAAAAAGCAAAATACATCCAGTGGACCAGTTAGCCATTTTCAGCTCTAATTTCTCTGATTTCTACACTTGGAAGAGCTGGTGAGTTAAAGTCAAATCAAATTTGTTCATGTTTTGGTTTATATCTATATATATCTTTATCTATCAAGATATATATATGTATACATATATATATAAAACTACATATTTAAATATTAGCATATCTTTCATTTTATTATAGAATACTTGACACATGTAGAAAAGTATAGATACTAATATAACAAAAAATCATGTATTTACCACCCAGTTCATTATATATAATCACAATATTTCTTATTCTCGTCAGATCCACCTTTCTCCCTCCCTTTCTCTCTCTTCTAAGTTAAAATCTTGCAGATATAGTTGAAGGACCTATAGCTAAGCTGATTCTGTTTCTTTTCTGCTATGTACAGAAATAACAGGTACCCTGAATTTAGAATTTTCCTGTGAATTCCTGTAAATATTTTATACTTATATGTATGTCTGTAAATAATTTATAGTGTTGCTTTGCCTGTATTCCATTTTTATTAAATGTTATACTCTATGCTTCTCTAATTTCTCTCTCAATATTCATTAATACACATTCACTAGTACATTTAAACTACTATAGAGAATTTAACTGTGTAATAGGATCACAATCCATTCTTATGTTGATGGATCTTTAATTTGTTTCTATTTTTTTCTCAAACAATGCAGGAATAAACATTCTTGTTCACGTCTCCTTGTGAGAGTTTCTGCATACAATATATACCTAGGTGTGGCATCGCTGAATGGAATAAGTCCTTTATAACTGCGATGTAATTCACATCCCATAATATGAAGAAATCTAAAACACTAATTCGAAAAGACATAAGCACCCCTGTGTTCATTGCAGCATTATTTACAATAGCCAAGATATGGAAGCAACCCAAATGTCCATTGGTAGACAAATAGATAAAGAAGATGTATCACATATATACAATGGAATATTACTCAGCCATAAAAAGTAACGAAATCTTGCCATTTATAACAACATTTTTGCACCTAGAGGATATTATGCTAAGTGAATTAAGTCAAACTGAGAAAGACAAATGCAATATAATTTTGGGAATCTAAAAATCTTATATGTGGAATCTAAAAAACAAAATAAATGAACAAACAAAACAAAAAAAAATAGTATGCAGTTCAGTGATTTTCAGTATATTCACAGAGTGTACAGCCATCATCATAATCTAATCTTAGAACATTTTTGTTATACCACAAAGAAACATAGCACTCACTAGCAGTCATTCTCCATTCTCCTGTCCCCACAACCTCTAGCACCTACTAAACCTACTTCTGTTGCTTATAGATTTACCTATTTGGAAACTTCATATAAATGGAATAATACAATATGTGGCCTTTAGTATTTGGCTCCTTTCACTTAGCATAATGTTCTCAAGGTTCATCCATGTTGTAGCACATAGCAGCACTTCATTTCTTTTATTGTATGGGTATACTACATTTTGTTTCTGCATTCACCAGTTGATGGACATTTAGATTCTTTCCACTTTTGACTATTATGAATAATGCTGCTATGAACATCCAGGTACAAATATTTTTGTGTGTTTTTAATTCTCTTGGGTATATACTTAGGATTGGAATTGCTGGGTCACATGGTAAATCTATGATTAACTTTTTGAGGAACTGCTGAACTGTTTTCCAAAGTGGCTACAACATTTTAAATTCTCACCAGCAGTATATTTCTCCACATCCTTACAAACTTGTTTTATTTTTTTTTCTTTTTGATTATAGCCATCCTAGTGAGTGTGAAGTGATATCTCATTGTGGTATTGATTTGCATTTTCTTAATGACTAATGTTGTTAAGCATCTTTTCATGTGCTTATTGACCATTTGTTTGTATTCTTTTGAGAAACATCTATTCAACTCCTTTGACCATTACAAAAGTGGTTTATTTGTCTTTTTGTTGAGTTGTAAGCATTTTTATATATTCTAGATATTAGTTGCTTATTAGATATACTATTTGCAAATTATTTTCTTCTATTCAGTGGTGCATATTCACTTTCTTGATAGTGTCACATGGAGTGCAAAAGTTTTAAATTTTGATTAAGTCCAACTTATTTATTTTTTGTTGTTTTTGCCTGGATTTTTGATGTCATATCTAAGAAATCATTAATTAACCTAAGATTATGAAGATTTACATCTATGTTTTAATAGTTTATAGTTTTAGCTCTTGCATTTATATCTTTGATCCATTTTGAGTTAATTTTTGTGTATGAAGTAAGGCAGTGGTCTAACTTCATTCTTTTGCATGTGATATCCAATTGTCCCAGCACTATTAGGTGACAAAATTATTCTTTCTCCATTGAATTATCTTGACACCCTTGTCAAAAATCAATTGTTCATAAGCGTCTAGGTTTATTTCTATTCTATTGATCTGTGTATCTGTCCCTATACCAGTAGTAGTGTTGATTAATGTAACTTTGTAGTATGTTCTGAAATGAGGAAGTGTGAATCTTCTAACTTTGTGATTATTTTTAAAGATTCTTTTGTCTATTTTGAGTCTCTTGCATTTCCATATGAAGTTTAGGATTCACCTGTCAATTTGTGCAAAAAAGGCAGCTAGGATCAATTCTTGGAAACATGGCAGAGTGAGAGACGTCCTCACTCCCCTTGAAACAACAATAAGCTGAACATCTAAAACTCAACAAAAAACACCCAAACTGCACACCAGCACATCTGAGTGTGGGATCTGTGCATAAGAACTACCACAGGTCAGAACCTCAGGTGTCGAGCGGTGAACTGGAAGAAATAAAGAAGCTGCCTCTTGCAGCCACAAGAGCTCCTTGTAAGAGGAGGGGAAGGGGTAGAGGTGTGGCAACTTCCCTGAACAACCCTGCCCGGAAGTGTCGAGACTTCTACGCAGCCAGCAGCAGGGCCCAGTCATCAGGGCAGAAAGCAGAGAAGGGGGATGGGACCGCAGAGAAACAAGAGTTGATTTTTACCGGCCCCAGTTGCAAAACCGAGGCTGAGCCGCAGTCCCCAACTCTCAACCCAGAGGGCCCCTCCCCCCATACCCTCCGAGACCGTTCACTGCGGAACCCCAGGGGAATCTGAGCAAATGCTACCGAAACTGTTTGCTAACACTGACAGGGACTGAAACTGAGAGTAGCGAGTGTGATTAAATTTCTACAAAGAAAAAAAAAAGAAAACATTATTTAGGTTTTATATAAAGCAAGGATCCAAGAGGCTTAAACACCACCTAGTGGAAACCGAAAGAAAAGTGCCTTCTTTGTAGCAGGCTAAAGAGAGACCTTTATATAATAAATCTCTCTGGAAAAACAGCATAATACACTTCCATTAATGCCCAGGTGGAGAAACAGTCCATTAAACACCAAGAACAACTAAGGTGACAGGCATCTCAGAAAGAAAGAGAAAAATTTCTAGAAAATAAGCTTACAGACATAGAAATGTACAACTTAAATGACAGAGAATTCAGGATGGTACTTCTGAAAAAACTCAGTGAGTTCTGAAACGAGTCATATCAACAATTTCAGGAATTGAAAAAACAACTAAATGAGCAGAGCAAGGAGATTGAAACTCTCAAGAAGAACAGAATAGATCTTCTGGAGATAAAAAACACACTGCAAGAGTTGAAAAATGAAATAGCAAGCTTGGGAAATAGAGTTGACCAAATAGAAGAAAAGATCAGTGATATTGAAGACAGAAATCTAGAAATAAATCAGAAGGAAGAAGAGAGAAGCTGAAAAATGAAAAATAATGAAAGAGAAATACCAGAACTAGCTGATACCATCAGGAGAGGAAACATAAGAATAATGGGCATTATCAAAGGAGAGGAAAATGAGCAGGGACTGGAAAGCATTTTCAGACAAATAGTGGACAAGAATTTCCCAAATCTAAGGAATGAGCTGGAGCTTGGAATTCAAGAAGTCAACAGAACATCCAATTATCTCAACCCAAAAAGGCCTTCACCAAGACATATTGTATTAAAGTTATCAAAAATCAACGACAAAAATAGAATTCTCAGGGCAGCCAGGGAGAAGAAAATGATAACTTATAAAGGAAAACTCATTAGATTATCCTCAGACTTCACAGCGCAGACCTTACAAGCCAGAAAGGAATGGAATCAAATATTTAAACTATTAAGTGAAAGGAACTACCAGCCTAGAATAATGTATCCAGCTAAGCTCTCCTTTAGATATGAAGGAGAAATTAAGACCTTTCCAGACATACAAAAATTGAGGAAATTCTCTACTACTAGGCCTGTACTAGAGGAAATACTGAAAGGGGTCAGCTCACCTAAAACAAAATAACAACAACAACAACAAAAATACATAATTAGGAGTAAAGTGACTATCAGGCAAATAGAAGCAGAGGAGTGCAATCCTTACTAAGAATGGGGCATTATAAGCTTAAATAATAAGAAGAGAATTGCTAGAGCAAGACAGTAATGAACATTCAGCATACATAGTGATAAAATGAGATAACAATGACTGAAAAGGGGAGAATTCAAAGATCCAAATTCACAAAGGGGAATGGAGATAAGGCACACACAGAAGAAAATGGATGACTGTATATATATATAACTATCCTCTTCATATTCATAATGGTAACCATACACCAAAGATTCAGAACTGAAGTATATAACATAAAACAAGAAAAACCAGAGGAAAAACACAGAAAAGCCAACCAAAATAAAGAAAACAGAAACACAAGGACAAGGAGCAATGGAAACACTGAACTACCAGAAAGCAAAAGATAAAATGGCTATAAGAAGACCTCATATTTCAATAATCACCCCAAATGTAAATGTACTAAACTCATCAATAAAAAGGCACAGAGTTGCAGAATGAATCAAAAAAGAAACCCAAACATATGCTGCCTCCAGGAGACACATCTCAGCCCCAACGACAAATATAGACTCAAAGTGAAACGGCGGAAAATGATATTTCAAGCAAATGGCATTTAGAGAAAAGCGGGAGTAACGGTACTAACATCAGACGAAATAGATTTCAAAATAAAAAAGGTAAAGAAAGATACTGAGGGACACTTCATAATGATAAAGGGAATCATGCACCAAGAAGACATAACACTTATTAATATCTATCTCCCAATCAGGGAGCCCCGAAATATGTAAAGCAATTACTAACAGAACTAAAGGGAGAAACAGATCAAAATACTATCATAGCAGGGAACCTAAATATCCCACTGTTGGATATGGACAGATCATCCAAACAGAAAATCAATAAGGAAAGAACATCCTTAAATGACACATTAGACCAACTGGATATAATTGACATTTACAGAGTCTTTTATACCAAAATAGCAGCTTATACATTCTTCTCTAGTGCACATGGAACATTCTCAAGAATCGACTACATACTGGGACACAGAGATAGCCTCAACAAATATAAGAGGGTTGAAATCATACCAACCATATTCTCTGATCATAATGCTTTGAACCTAGAGATCAACTGCAAACAGAAATCACGAAGAACCACAAGTACACGGAGATTAAACAACATGCTACTGAAGAATAACTGGGTCAAAGAAGAAATAAAAAGAGAGATCAAGAGATACATAGAAATGAATGATAATGATAGTACAACATATCAAAACTTTTAGACACACGGCAAAAGCGGTCATAAGAGGAAAGTTCATATCATTACAGGCCTATCTCTAAAAACAAGAACAAGCCCAAATAAACAACCTAATGCCTCATCTTAAAAAACTAGAAAAGGAAGAATAAATGAAGCCTAAAGTCAGCAAAAGGAAAGAAATAATCAAAATTAGAGCAGAAATAAATGGAATTGAAAAAAAAAATAAATTCAACAAAGAGCTGATTTTTGAGAAGGTTAATAAAATTGATAAACCCCTGGCTAGACTCACTAAAGAAAAAAGAGAAAGGACACAAATAAACAAAATCAGAGATGAAAGAGGGGAAATTACAACTGACATCACAGAAATACAAAGGATCATATAAGAATACTATGAAAAAGTATATAAGAACAAATTTAAAAACCTAGAAGAAATGGACCAGTACTTAGAAAAATACAATCTTCCTAGACTGAATCAAGAAGATCTAGAAAATCTAAATAGACTGATAAGCAGTATGGAAATTGAAACAATCATCAAAAACCTATCAAAAAGTAAAAGTCTAGGACCAGATGGCTTCATCAGTGAATTCTACCAAACATTCAAAGAAGATTTAATACCTATTCTCCTTAAACTCTTCCAAAAAATCGAAGAGGAGGCCAATATTACCCTGATACCAAAACCTGGTACAGATAGCACAAAAAAAGAAAACTACAGACCAATATATCTCATGAACACAGATGCAAAAATCCTAAAGGAGACACTAGCGAACCGAATACAGCAACATATTTAAAAGATTATACACCATGATCAAGTGGGCTTCATCCCAGGGGCACAGGGACGGTTCAACATATGCAAATTGATTAATGTGATACACCACATAAACAAATTAAAAAATAAGAATCATATGATCACATCAACAGATGCAGAAAAAGCCTTCGACAAGATATAGCACCCATTTATGATCAAACCTTAACAAAATCGGTATAGAAGAAAAGTATCTTAACATAATAAAGGCCATCTATGACAAACTCACAGCCAATATTATACCTAATGGTGAAAACTAAAAACCTTCCCTCTAAGATCAGGAAAAAGGCAAGGCTGTCCACTATAGCCACTGTTATTCAATATAACATTGGAGGTCCTAGCAAGTGCAATCAGGCAAGAGAAAGATATAAAAGGCATTGAAATAGGAAATGAAAAAGTCAAACTGTCACTATTTGAGGATGATATGATTCTCTATATAGAAAACCCTAAAGACTCCACAACAACACTACTAGAAACAATAAGCAAATACAGTAAAGTCTCTAGATACAAAATCAACGTTCAACAGTTCATAGCATTTCTATACTCTAATAATGAAGCGTCAGAAAAAGAAGTGGAAAAATAATTCCTTTTGCAATTGCAATGAAAAGAATAAAATATCTAGGAATAAATTTAACAAAACATGTGAAGGACCTATATAATAAAAACTACTAGACCCTATTAAAAGAAATCAAAGAAGATACAAAGAAATGGAAAGATATTCCTTGTTCATGGATTGGAAGAATCAACATAGTTAAAATGTCCATATTACCTAAAGCATTATACAGATGTAATGCAATCCCCATCAAAATCCCATCAGCATTTTTTAAAGAAATAAAACAATAAAATGATCAGATTTGTATGGAAGCACAAAAGACCCAAAATTGCCAAAACCATCCTGAGAAAAAAGAATGAGGCTGGAGGCATCACTCTGCCTGGCTTCAAATTATACTATAAAGTGACAGTAATCAAAACAGCATGGTATTGGTAGGGAAACAGACACATGGATCAGTGGAACAGAATTGAGAGTTCAGAAGTAAACCCATATTTATATGGGCAAATAATTTTTGACAAAAAAGCCAAAAACATATGGTGGAGAAAGGAAAGACTCTTCAATAAATGGTGTTGGGAAAATTGGAAAGCCACCTACAAAAGAATGAAACTAGACTGTTTATCACCACACACCAAAATTAACTCAAAATTGATTAAAGACCTGAATACAAGACTTGAAACAATAAAATGCATAAAAGAAAACATAGGAACTAAACTCAAGGACCTTGAACTTTTATGAATTTTACCTCAAAGGTAAAAGAAGTAAAAGCAAAAATAAATGAATGGGACTACATCAAATTAAAAAAGGTTCTCCTCTGCAAAATAAATCACCAACAAGGTAAAGAGACAACCATCCAAATGGGAAAATATATTTGCAAGCAACGCCTCCGAGAAGGGCCTAATATCCAAAATATACAAAGAACTCATACGACTCAATAACAACAAAAAAATAAACGGTCTAATCAAAAAATGGACAGAGGACTTGAACAGACGCTTTTCCCTAGAGGACATAGAAATGGCCAACAGATATATGAAAAGATGCTTAACATCACTAGCTATTAGAGAAATGCAAATTAATAATCATGATAATCAAGATAATCATGCTAAGCGAAATAAGCCAGACAGAAAATTTTGAAAATCACGATATCACTTATATGTGGGATATAAACCTAAAAGCAACGAATGAACAGTACAAACAAACAGAGACTCAGGGACATGGACAATGGACTAGTGGTTACCAGAATGTAGTGGGTGGGAGAAGATGGAGAGGTAGACAGGGTAAAAGGCGTTAAATATAGGGGGTTAGGGGTAGGGTGAAGTGGGTAAAGGGGATATATGGTAGTTGAAGGAAACTGGACTTTGGGTGGTAATCACACAGTAGAATATACAGATGTCAAATTATAATGTACATCTGAAAATTATATAATTATATTAACCAATGTTATCCCAATAAACAATAAAAAATAAATAAACTTTAATATAATCTCTTTTGGTATTACTAAAAAAAAAAGGCAGCTGAGATTTTGATAGAATTTGTATTGAATCTGTAGGTTGATTTGGGGAGTATTTGCATCTTAAAGTATTAAGTTCTTCTATCTATGAACTCGGGGTATCTTTCCATTTAATAGATCCCCTTTAACTTCTTTCAGTGCTGTTTTGTAGTTTTCAGTGTGCAAGTCTTACACTTTTTTTGTTAAATTTATTACTAAGTATATTTTATTTTTTGCTATTGTAGATTGAATTGTTTTCTCATTTTCATCTTCAGATTGTTCATTGCTAATGTATGGATATAAAATTTATTTTGTATATTAATCTTGTGTCCTGCAACCTTGTTAAATTAGTTGTTCCAGTAGTTCTTTTAGTGGTACCTATGTACAAAAGTATGTCACTTGCAAATAGATATAATTTTACTTTATCTTTCTCAATCTAGATAGTTTTTATTTTATTTTCTTGCCTAATTGGCATGGCCAGAATCTCTAGTATGATATTGAATAGAAGTGGTCAGAATAGACATTTTTGTCTTGTTTCTGATCTTTCAAGATTTTAGTCTTTCACCATTAAATTTAATGTTTGTTGTGAGTTTTTTGTAGATGTCCTTTATTAGATTGAAGGAGTTCCTTTCTATTTCTAGTTTGTTGAAAGTTTTTGTGTAAGTTTCAAACTTTGTCTATTGCTTACTCTGTATCTAATAGATGACCATGTAGCTTTTTACCTTTTATTCTACTAATTTGGTGCTCTGCAATGATTGATTTTTGTGTGTTAAACCAACCTTTAATTTTTAGGATAAATCTCACTTGGTCACATGGTGTATATAATTCTCTATATATGTTGCTGGATTTTGTTTGCTAGTAGCTTGTTGAAGATTTCTGCATCACTATTTATAAGGAATATTGGTCTACAATTTTCTTTCTCATCATGTGTTTGTCTAGTTTCGATTTCAAGGCAATCAATATTGGACTTGTAGAATGAGTTGGGGAGTGTTCTCTCTATTTTTATTTCTTGGAAGAATTTGTGAAATATTCATATGAATTCTTATTTGAGTATTTGGTAAAACTGAGTGGTGGAGCCATCTGGTCCTGGGCTTTTCTTTGTGGGAAGTATTTTATTAACAAATAACATGATTAACTAATGCCATCATGTTATATGTTAAAGGTTTATTCATTTTTTTATTTCTCTTGAGTCAATTTTAATAGTATATGATTTTTTAGGGATTTGTTCATTTATTTACATTATCTAATTTGTGGGCATACAGTTGTTCATTGTATTCTCTTATAATCTTATTTCTGTAAGGTTGGTAGCAACCAACCTTATTTTATTCCTGATTTTGGTAAACTGAGTTTTCTCTCTTTGTTCTTAGTCTAGCTAATGGTTTCACAATTTTCTGGATTGTTTCAGAAAGAACAAACTTTTGGTTTTGTTGATTTTTTTTCTATTGTTTTTTAGTTCTGCACTTAATTATTTCTGTTCCAATATTTGTTACTTTTTTTCCTTCTGCTTACTTAAGGTTTGGTTTGCATTGGCAGATTGGAAGATTAGATTATAGACTTGAAATTTTTCTTTTTTTCTAATATAGCTGTTACAGTTTAAAACTTCTCTCTTAGCACTACTTTAACTATATCACATATATTTCAGTATGTTATGTTTTTGTTTTCATTCATTTCAAAATCTTTTTCAACTTCACTCGTGGTTTCTTCTTTGACCCCTTAGTTGTTTAAGAGTAAGTTAATTTCCACATATTTGTGAAATTTCCAAATTTTATTCTATAATATGATTTCTCATTTCATTCCAGTGTGGTCAGAGAATATACTTTATGTGAGTTCAATCCTTTAAAGTTTTTGAGACTTGTTTTATGGGTAAACACATAGTCTGATAGTGACTGTTCCATATACACTTGGGAAAAAGTGTATGCTTTTGTTGTTGGGTGCTTTGTTCTATGGATATTTATTAGGTTTAGTTGATTTACGATATTGTTCAAGTCTTCTATTTCCTTATTTATTTTATGTCTAATTGTTTTATCTATTATTAATGGAATATTAACTTCTCCAACTATTATTGTCATAATATCAATTTCCTTAGTTCAGTCAGTTACTATTTCACATATTTTGAGGTTCCATTATAATTGTCATATATTATTGATTGATTCATTCTCTTGTCATAAAACGTTCTTGTTGATGTCTAGTAAAAATTTTTGTCTTAAAGTCAATTTTGCTTGATATTAGTGTAGCCATTCCAGTTCTTTTTCGGTTATTGTTTGTACAATATATCCTTTTACATCATTTTACTTTCAATTGATTTGTGTCTTTGAATTTAAAATGTGTCTTTTGTAGACAGTGCATAGTTAATAGTTGGTTTATATTTTCTATTTTTATTCATTCTGCTCATCTCTGTCTTTTGATGGGCATGTACCTCCTATTTACATTTGAGGTATAATTGATAAGGTAGGATTATGTCTATCATTTGCTATTTATTTTTATATGTCTTATGCCTTTTTTGTTCATTGATTCTCCATTACTGCCTTCTTCTGAGTTAAATAGATATTTTTTAGTGTACCATTTCAGTTCCCTTGTTTCTTTCTTAGTGGTTGTATGGAGATAACAATTAACATTTTAATTTATAACAATCTATGTCAGATTAATAAAGCTTAATTACAAGAATGTACAAAATATTTGCTTCTATATAAATCCATTCCCTCCTTCCTTTTGGTGCTGATATTGTCATACAAATTACATCTTTATATGTTCTATACCCATTAATACAAATTTGTAACTATTACTGCATGCAGTTGTCTTTAAGTTAGAGGAAAAAGTTACAAACAAAAAATGTTACCTTTTAAATATATCTGTGGAGTTACTTTTAATCTTTATATCTTTATTACTTCATGTGGACTTGAGTTGCTATCCAAGATCCCTTCACTTCGGACTGAATGACTCAGTTTAATAGGTATGCTAGTGACAAATTCTCTCAGTTTTTGTTTATTTGGGAATGTCTTATTTTCTCCTTAATTTTTGCAAGATAGTTTTGCTGGGCGTAGGTTTCTTGTTTGTCAGTCTTTCTTCACTTTGAATAAGTCATCTTAATGCCTTCTATTTACATGGTCTTTGATGAGAAATCACTGTTAATCTTATGGAGGACCCCTTGTGCAAGATGGAGTCCTTCTCTCGCTTTCAGCAAAAAAGTAGCAAGACTTCTGACAGTTCTAAGAGTGGATATTTTTGAGTTTATCTTACTTGGAGTTTATTGAACTTCTCGGAAATGTAGATTAATGTTTTTCATCAATTTTAGAAAGTTTTCTGTCATTGTGTTTTCAAATATTCCCTTGGGAAAAGCCCCCCTCATGGCTACTATGCATGCTCTAAGCTGGACAGCTTTAGAAAGGGAAATTTAAAAACATTCTGGGCTGTGACAATGGCTGAATTGTGGAACAAAAGGGGCAAGCACAAGGGATTCCTACTGTGAAATCTCCACCCACTCTACGAGTGCCTGTAGCAGTGGCCTGGTGAAGATCTGTTCCAGATGATAGAAAGTGACATCCATAACATAAGGAGTTATTTGAAACTCAGGGAAAAATCACCAGCCCTCTCTAGAGGAATACAGATAGGGAAACTACGACCTGAAAAGGTGAGAGAAAATAGACTGCTAGCTCCTTGTACCCTCATTTTCTCCCAGGGCTATGCTGCTCAGTGGTTCTCCTCTGAGATCCTTGTGCCAGGTATTCACTTCTCAAATCCTCAATCCCTCCTCTAAGAATTGAGGTGACCTTGGGCATCTTCCTTCCCCTCTCTGGGTGGTAGTTTTCTCCTCTGTGAATCACAGTGCTGGGCACATGGTACATACTTAATAAATATTCATTGGATAGAAAAAAAGGTTGCCCCTTCTCTCTCTCTTTCTGTGACTCCCATTATGTGTGTTGGTGTGCTTGATGGTATTCCATAGGTCTTTGAGGTTCTATTGAAATTTTCTTCATTCTTTTCTCTTTCTGTTCTTTAGGTAGATAATCTCAGTTGATCTATCTTCATATTTGCTTATTCTTTTTTTTCTTCCTGCTCAAATGTACTGTTGGGCTCTTCTAGAGAATTTTTTACTTTAGTTACTATTCTTTTCAACTTCTGGATTTCCGTTTGGTTCTTTTCGATAATTTTCTTTTATTAATATTCTTTATTTTATAAGACATCATTTTCATACTTTCCACTAATTATTTGAGTAAGGTTTCATTTAGTTCTTTGGACATACTTAAAATAGCCAAAGATTTAAAATTTTTGTCTAGTGAGTCCACTGTCTGGGCTTCCTCAGGGACAGTTTATATTGATTGCTTTTTCTGTATACAGATCATATTTTTATGTCTTTATCTGTCTCATAATATTTTTGTTGAAAACTGGACATTTAAAATGGTATAATGTGGCAATTCTGGGAATATTATCTTCTCTTGAAAGTTTTTTGTTGTTTCTATTAGCTTTTATTGTTGTTGGTATTTGTTTAGTGATTTTTCTGAAGTAATTCTGTAAGGTCTACATTCTTTGTTGAGTCCGGCCATTAAAATCTCTGTTCTGTTAGTTGATGGTCAAGTAAAGATAGGACAGAAATTTCCTTAAGTGCCGGGGTCAATAAGTCAGTTTTTGAACATGGTTGAATCTAATAGAAAAGGGCCAACAGGAAAGAAAGGATTAACTATACAAGAGGAACACAATAATACAAGATCCTTGACCAAACCAGAAGGATAGAATCTGGAATGCAGATGGAGGAATTGGCTTTAGATAGAAGGATGAAAGATGGGTATGTATGTGTTTTTTGGGGGCAGCTGAGGGAATTATTCTCTGGAATTATTTTTTGTCCAGGAGGTCATCTGCTATATGATAGAGGAAAGATCGATGGTGGGGGGAGGGGTGTTGTAGATTCTAGAGAAACTTTGAAATCGAAATGGAGAATGGTAATTTGGTGACAGGGAGGGAAATATTTTGGGGCAGATTTCAAGGGCCCCAAATCATATTGGTATGAATATGATGGTTCTAGTCAACCTGGTTCAATTCCTCTGATAATACTTAGCAACTTGTGAGACATCCATTGAAATGTAGGGATACACGAATTCATCTAATGTTGAGATTTTTTAGCAGTTGCAACTAAAAGATAGTGTGGTCAGGAAGTTCCTGAAGATTAGCAAAAGAGACAAATACTGTATGATTCACTTATATGTGGAATCTAAAAAAGCTGAACTCATAGAAATGGAGAGTGAAATGGTGGTTACCAGGAACTGGGGGTAGGATGGGGGAAAATGGAGAGATGTTGGTTAAAGGATACAAGCTTACAGTTATAAAATGAATAAGTTCTGATATCTAATGTACAGCAAAGTGACTATATGTAACAATAATATATTATTTACTGAAAGTTGCTAAAAGAGTAGATCTTAAATGTTCTCACCATACACACACACACACACACACACAGAACACAAACACATAAAAGGTAATTATGTGAGGTGATGGAGGTGTTAGCTAACCCTATTTTGCTAATTATTTCACAAGGTATATGTGTATCAAGTCATCACATTATTTGCCTTAAACTTACACAATGTTATATGTCAATTATATCTCAATAAAGATGAAAAAAAGATTAGCAAGAGAGTTGTTGAGATTAGGAACCATAGATTCTTAGATGACAAAGGAAGGAAATGAAGCTTGGAGGGAGTGGAAAAAGAGAGAGTAGAGCAGTAAGTGCCTCAGAGGTTTCAATAGGACTGAGGAATATGTATGTTTGGAGCAATTGAGTGTGTAGGTTGGAATGACAATAGTCTGTGGTCAGAGGGAGGCTTATATTAATGAGTAGCTTCAGAGACGGAACAGTTCTGAGTGATGTCAAGTATGGAAGAGGGTAGCCTAAATGTAGTGGAAGAGGAAGTTTCTAAAGTCATAAAATTATCTTGGCTATGAAGATAATGGACTTATTCAAGACAATGGCAGATTCAGGGTAAAGAGAAAAACTGCAAGCTAGTTGCCAAATAATTCATTTAAGCGCAACCCATACAGTGAAACATATTCTGAAACTTGAGTCTGGAGCTCCAGATTGTACTTTCACAAATGTCACTCACTGTATTTGCCTTGATCTTCCTGTGTTTATGGCCTTTAATTATAATTATTTTTAGAATTTCTCCTTTATCTGATTATAAGCTCCTTTATGTTCAAGTGTAGTGTCTTAATTATTACTGTGTAACTCAGATTACATTATTTTTGACAGCTGTGCAATACATTTTATATTAAATGAATAGGAGAAAAAGAAAACAAAAAGCAGGCACCATTTTGGGAGGCATACTTTCATTTTCCTGAGTGCAATTTTAATAGATCACAGGTCTCTTTCTCCTCCTTTCCCCAGCTCCAGTGTAACCAGTTAGATACATTAAAAAAAATTAGAACAATATTTACAGACTTTGGTGAAACTGAATAAAAGAAACAAGGCATGCCTGTTATTTATTTTTGACTACCTGCTTCCTGTTTGTCTTTCTACCACTTGTCAGTATGGCAACTCAATACTTCTTAGTATCAAGTATAAAGCTGTCAAACAGAATTTAGGGTGATTCAGATTTTGAAAGCCTTATCAGGAATTGACTCTCCCCAACCATGCCGAAAGCCAATAGGTGGCTAAGAGAGGACAAAATAAAAAAAGAGAAAATTAAAGTCATCTGGATCTTTTACAATGCATCCATCTTCTAAAGTTGTCCTTGTAATGATTAAGCTTTTTATGAATGAAAATTGTTTTCCATGTGGTCTAACTTGTCTGCTCTTTAACATTTTTGCTCACTTAAAAGTGTGATGAATGCTTCATATTTAAGAAAATCATTAAAAAGGGAGAACGATTTGACACACACACACAATAAATCCTCACTTAATGTCACTGTTAGGTTCTGTGACTAATTGAAATGACATGTAACGAAACAAATTTTACCATAGTCTAAATGATATAAAGAGTTAAGTTACTACAGTATCTCTTCAATGTTATAAAGAAACGATGTTAAATGAAACAATGTTATTTGAAGACCTGCTCTGTGTGTGTGTGTGGTTGTACACTAATTTTCTTCAACCTGGAAACTAGAGGCAATAATGAAGGATGAGGATGGAGTAAATTGAATGAGGAAGACACAACACCTTCAATTCTGCAGCTTAAAGATATAACCAGGGCTTGATTTGTATTTTCTTGGACAATTTGTGTTTATCTTTGGTATAGTCTTATACTCCTTTCTGGGATAAAAAAGTAAGTTGGCTTTGACAACTGTCATCACATCAACCCCTGAGGTTAAACTTTCTAGATGGAGAATGTGGTTTTCTTTTTTTAATAGCCATGTGTCTTCCTCCTGAAGCTATCAAGGGATATTGAAGAGGATGAATTTCAATTCGGTGTTTAGTTAAGTGCATACAAATAGATACACCAGTCAACATTTCTCATGCCTTCCTCTTTTTATTGGTACTTCTGTCCTTCTTCCTCCTAGGTATCCAATATTCCTTATAAACCTTTGGCTTCCCCAAATCCAATGCTTTGATGCCTCATGAAGGCTTCCTTTTCTTCAACATGTTCTATGCTTTGCATTTCATTATTTCCTCCTTTTCAATTCTTCCATTAAATTTTTCCTTCCCTTGTGACTAATGAATTAATAAATGTTAAGTATCTGCTCTGGCTTATCATAGCGCTTAGATCTAATGCTTACAGAACTTATTCTCTACTTTGAATAAAAAATTTACATGTATAAACAATCACAGAAAAAGCAAGTAGGGTCAAATTATATTATATTAGCCACAAGAATAATTTTCAGAGAAAGAAGACATCAGTATGTGCTGGTGAAGAGAAAGACTAATGGAATTCAAATGCACCAGTATCTGGAGATAAAGCATTAATATTTTATTTTCTTATTGAATAAATTACTGAAACAGCTAGAAATTAATGAAATAAGATTCATGGCATTATTGGGAGGTTTCTGGTCAAGGCTATGTATGCCCCTCAAATTATTTAGCTTCCTACATGGCGTACTTTCCTCCTATTAGCTAGAGGCTCACAACCCCAATTTCTTCCTTTTCATGGGGACACTATGCAGAAGTCAAGGTCAAACATACACAGGGCTTTGCTCCCAGTATCATCTTTATGAAGTTGACCGAAGATGAAGATGATCTCAATGACATCATCCTGATTTCCCTAAGCCTTTGGATGCAGTATGTCTGTAATTTAGGAAGGGGCTATAGGCTAACACTTTTCAAATCCTTACACTTATCTAAATTTTAATAGCTCTTCAGTGAGATGAATAATCAGACTTTCTTTCTGCAAGCTATTTTCTAAGAATTAGACCTGATACTTCTGGTCCCTCTGGTAGAGCAGTTAGCCTGGCCCTCTCTCTCTCTTTAAACTAAATTTGATTTTTGAGAGATTTAATCTCATTCTCTATCACAACATTATTTTTCATAACAGCAGGAAGAAATTTGATAAACTATTCTAGTTTCTTACATTTGTGAATTTAATTCCCATTTCGTCAAAATGGGCTTCTGTCAGGGGATGAAACCAGATGCACCAAGTTGTTCAAGTCTTAAATGTCTCTCCAGCTTGTTGAAGCAATTGTATTAAAAATCTTAATAAATATGGTTGCTGACTTTCTTGCTCCCTCTGAGTTCTTGCTGCAGTTATACTATTTACACTTGAGCTTTTGCCACATCTGGTTAGAACTCAATGACTGCCCTCCCTACTCCTCCTGTTTTAAGATACTATTTCCCCCAAGGTTTCTCCTCCATGCATTGAACTTCTATTAATTTATTTCTTTGATTGGAAAGAGGCAGGGGGGTGTAGCAAGAAGAGTATGAGCATTGGTCCCAGAGACACCCAGGATTTAATCCTAGCTCTGGCATTTGCTACCCGAAATATCTCGGATATTTTAACTTTTATCACACTTAGTTTCATCACACTCACCTTGAAGAGTTGTTAGGATTAAATAAAATAACCTGTGCAACAGCATCTGCCACAATTTGCATATAGAAAATCATTCTGCCTATTTTCCACTTATATTTATCAATTTTGCCATAATCAAGAAAACAGCAATTTCTTATTTAAAGAAGGCTTATTCACAACCTAGTTCTGTATTCCATCTACACTCTCTATAGGCTGACATTTAACTCTCACTGTGATTTCTTCTTTTTATCCATATAGAACTTGATACTTATAAAGTGCTTTTGTGCTTTCGTGTGCCTGAATGTGTTCTTGTAATATGCAGCATACGCAGCCTGAATTCAACTTGTTGGCTCCTCATTCTATATGGGGAATGGCTCACATGGTCTGCTTATTCTGAGCATCGCAGTCTTAACTACAGAGTTCACCTGGTCAAGAAGTTCAGTTATAACAGAAGTGGGGCTCTTCAGCTTGGGACTCTGTGAGGACAACAGAAAATATTGAGCTCCAAGAAAACATGGTAGAAGCTTAGTCTGAATTTTTCCACTTCTGTTCTTGGAAATTATACACTGCAAGACATTGAATGAAAACAAATTAATAAGTTCCATTTTCAATGAAACCAGGAGACCCAGAAATCTCTTAAACTATAAGTTACGTATACATGCTGCTAAAAGCAACAGAGGCTAATGGAAGCAGGCGAGAAGCTGCATGGTAAATGGTGATAGGCAATGAGAAGAAAGGTGAGGAGGGCATCAGCTGTGGTGAATTACAGAAAACACAGTAAATGATTCCTGCAGTTGTCCTAAATGGCAACTGCAGTGAGCAAGAATGAATTCAGGGTGACCAACTTGTCCCAGTTTACCTGGACCTTTCTTAGCTTTAGCACTGAATGTCCCATGCCCTAGGAACCGCACCCCCCCAGCCCCCAATCCTGGGCAAACCAGGATGTTGTTCACCCTGCATGAGACAGAACAGGGTGTGGCATTTTGGGGAGATGAGAAGGGTATCAGGGCCACACAGATGACAGACTACAGAAAGTACAAGCCAAAGTGCACAACAAAAACTGGGGATACTACCTTGGAAAGTAAGAGATGTGTCCTTTGTGGCAGTAGCTGGTGAAGAAACTGGACGATCATGTTGGTAGAAGCCATTCTGAACCTTAAAAGCAATGGGAATATGGTTGCACAGAGGCATCATTTAAAAAAGAAAGAGTCTGTCGCAATAGACAGGAACAGAAGAAACCCGTGAGCTGTAGTTTGGCAGACTGGAACTCCTCAGTCCTTCCCTCTGCCCCATAGTAACCTTTGCAAATAGTTGGTCCAGGAAAATTAAACTCATTCAAGTATGAGTAACAAAAAAAAAAAAAAAAAAAAAGGAGTTGGAAGAGGACCTATACAGAGATACTATTAAATTGTGGGAAAGGATAGGGAAATTCCTATAGGTGAATGAAATACACTAGAAAGCTATTGCTAAGAAGCAGATAAAAATTATAACTTAACATTCTATGTATTAAAAAAATTTAATGGAGTAAAAACAGTTACTAATGAAGAAATACAAAGCAGAAATACAATGACTCAGGACTGGACAACAGGAGATGATGAATAAACTAAAGAAGGAGGTGAAATGGGATTTGGCAGAAATGAAGGAAATAAAAACAAAATTATTTCAGAAGTAAAGACTGACTTAGAACACAAGACTAGACATCACTGAAAGCACAGTAGGGGACAAGGTAGATATAAGAAAAGTGAATAAAATAAACCAGAAATACAGAGATAAAAAGAATTAGAGACAAAATTATAGGAATGAAAAACAAGCAAACATGTACATATGGAGTGTCCCAGGAAGAAAACCAAAACAAAAGAACAGCGTAGATATTTTAAAATAGAATTCAAGGAAACTTTTCTAAAAATAAAGTAAGGCAAGAATCTGCATATTTAAAGGACTTACTGTGCACCAGGGGAAATTGATCTAGAAAAGGCAACATGAAATGATAAGAATAAAGAAAAGATATTTTGAGACAGCAAGTAAAAATATCAAGTCTCTTATGATGGAACAAAGTTGGCAGGCATTAGACTTTTCTAAAGATACAAATCGATCCCAGAAGACAATGGAATAATCCTTGTAAGATAGTTAAGAAATGAAGAATGAGGCAGAGATTTTATATATGGCCAAGATGTCTTCTATGTCTAAGACTGCAGAAAAGCGGTTTTGAATGTGTAAGAATTCAGAAAGTATTATTCATATAAACGTGTTTTTTTCTTTTTTAAATTAATTAATTATTTTTTAAATGGTGGTGACATTGGTTAACAAAATCTGATGTTTCAACTGTACATTTTATTAGTAAAGCTATTGTAAATTGTGTTGTTGAGTCGTATGAGTTCTTTATATATTTTGGATATTAACCTCTTATCAGATGTATCATTAGTAAATATCTTCTCCCAATCATTTGGTTGTCTTTTTGTTTTGTTGATGGTTTCCTTTGCTGTACAAAAACTTTTTAGTTCGAGGTAGTACCATTTGTTTATTTTTTCTTTTGTTTCCCTTGCCTGAGGAGATATATCTGAAAAGAAATTACTGTTAGCAATATTAGAGAGTTTTCTGCCTATGTTTTTTTCTAGAAGTTTAATGGTTTTGGGTCTAACATTTAAGTCTTTAATCCATTTTGAGTCTATTCTTATATATGGTATAAGCAGGTGGTCCAGTTTTTCTTCTTTCTTTTTTTTTCTTGTTTCTTTTCTTTTCTTCTTCTTCTTCCTTCCTTCCTTCCTTCCTTCCTTCCTTCTTCCTTCCTTCCTTACCTTCCTTCCTTCCTTCCTTCTTCCTTCCTTCCTTCCTTCCTTTCTTTTCTTTTTGCATGTAGCTGTCCAATTTTCCAACACCATTTATTGAAGAGGCTGTCTTTACCCCATTGCATATTCTTGCCTCCTTTGTCATATATTTAGTGAGTATATAGGTGTGGATTTGAAATGATTCCTACTTTTAATAATCGTTTTGTTTTCAGGCTCTGAGAAAGTAATATACAAACTTGAAATTCTTGATGAAGCTTATAATAAAATTACAATAAAATTTATAAATGCTTAATTGCATGTATTTCCAAAATAATAGGCCAAGGTGTAATAGGTGTCTCAATGTCTCTTATTCAGAAAGTCCAGTGAATTTTTGATAAAATAAAGGCCATATATGGAAGAGTATATGGAACACTGTGTTCATAAGTCATGCTCTAGATGGGCCAACCAGGCAAAAATTCAATTACAGGGATGAATTTAAAAAGGCAATGTGGTTAGTCATTTTAGGATTGTAAGTAATCAAGCATCATAGAACTGTAGGACTATACTGAGGGCGAGGATAAGCAATATCTTCTATGGGAGATTTAAATAAATTATGGTTTTGAAGATTTTTGCTTACTGGCATGGCCAAAACAGCATTTCTATGGCTTTTTTTACTGGTTTCCTACTGACCTAAAGAAAAATTTCCAAAAATATTTAGTCAGTCTAACGGCAATTAAACCAATATATACTTGACACTGTTTTCCCTACAAAATTTGAGAAATATATATTTTACTTTATTGTTAATTTACTGTGAAAATGTCATTATCCAAATATAGCACACTGTTCACAATTTTGTGTGATCGAAAAAACACCTGAGGATTAACCAATGTCAAAAATAATTTGTGGTTATGAAATTATTACTTACATAAATAAGAGTAAGGCTGAAGTAATGAACAGTAAACAAAACAGTAAAGAACTGAAGAAAATTTGGATAGCCTGCACATTGTATAATTTAAGTGAGGGCAATTTCAGAATGATAATTCAGAATATCTGTAACAATCACTATGCCTTTGTATGAGATGATTCTGAGGGTAAAGATAAAAGAAAAGTCTAATTCAACATGAGAGAGCCCTTTCCCCTTGACATATTATTTTATTATTTAAGAAGTTTCCCAGATCTAATATACACAGCTTTCACCACTGCATGTTTTGATGAATAAGCCCGTGATGTAAGTGAAAGAGCACAAACTTTGCGATCAGGAAGAACTGGGCTCTAATCTTCACTGCAGTGGGTACTAACTGTGGGACCACAATATAACAATATCTTCTTTCTAGAATTGTTATTAAATATTAGCAATAATGTGAGTAAAGTACTTAGCAGAGTGCTGGGCACATAGCAAGTGAATGATGAATAGTAGATATTATTACTATTTCATGGCAAGAAATTTTATTAGGGTTAAAAATCTCAGAGTAACAAAACACCCACAAATCTCTAGCAGCCATCTGTTTTGAGCAACATTCATGCTATGAAACTAGCTCACTGAAATGATTTGGATTCCCTCTTAAAACTCGCCATAATGAGATTTGGCCTGCACCAGAGAAAAGCCATTAATGACCTAATTGTCAAATCAAATGGCCTGTTTTCAGTCATGATTTTATTTACTTTCTCTGTGGCATGTGATGATATTGACTATTCTTATTTTCATTCATTCATTTGGATCCCTCAACAACACTCTCTTGGTTCTTCCTTTGTTTCAGACCCCTTCCTTGGGGTTAGGATTTTGAAGGGATCTTTCCAATTGCATCTTCTGTGAAGACTTCTCTCATGTTTGTCTAGCAAAGTCAACACAGTGCAGCAAACCTTGATTTAATACCTAGTATGCAGTTGCCCCTCTTCCGGTATTGAGGTCACAAGAACAAATGAGATCGAAGTGGTGGAAACTCCCAGTGCTTACTTTATTGAGTTCTTCTCTCCTTTCTGAACATACAGGAGGTTGTATTGCTTGGCCCCTCGCAGGAGATGGGGCTATGCAACTAGTTATAGGCATGAGCTATGAATGCAAATACAAAGCATGAATTAAAGCATTTAAGACACAGGACACTACCTCCTCTCTCTCTTCCCATGCTGCCATGACCCAGGAATGTTGTTTTGACATGACAGTGTCACACAATAGAGGGAATCTGGGCTCATGATTGTCAGGTGGAGGAAATACCTACTGACTTGTATCAGACTTTACATGATTGAGAAAAAAACTTGTACTAAGCTGCTGAAATCTCAGATTTTATTATTGTATCCTAACCTATTGTATCCAATCCTATCCTAAACCACTACAGTATGATACACTTGGAGGAAAAGGGTATATGTATATCAACAGATAGTACAGGAAAATGTGCAAAGTGCTACAATGGAGTAATCACAGGATGCCTTGGAGTATTGAGGAGATGCAATGAACTCCTTCTGAGGGAGGCATCTTTAGGGAAGCTGTAGTTTCCTGGTTCTACTCCATCTCATCTCTTCTTTCCATTTCTGAACCCAACTTTAAGGAGATGCTAGGGGAAAGAGGGCCACTCCACGCAACAATTTTCGTAGATTACTATGAGCAAGAAACCAAAAACCAAGCATTCCCTTTTTCTCACTCCCGGTTCTTGACACCTGAGCTTTTCTTTCAAACCATGATGCCTAAAAAGGCCAGGTGAGACACTGAGAATATGCAGCTTCATCATCTTTTACTGAGCACAACTCAGATCAAAGCCAGACAGAGAAGCTAGCTATGTCTGAAAGATCTCTTGGATATATAATCTTAAATTAACTTTTTTATGTATGTCTTATCCTTTTAATTTCTGTATCCTTTATCTATGTTCCAAATACCTCAAAAATTTCTCTTCAGATATTCCTGTAAAGTAGAGCTAATTGGAAAATGTGCTGCTTCTAGTTACTCTGTATTCATTTACATTTGATTTTCTTTTTGTCATTACAGCCATGCCTCATGTTATTGAATTTTGCAGATATTGAAATTTTTTAAGCATTTCATTTTGTTTTATTATTAGTTTCAAGTATATAGTACATTGGTTAAACATTGAATTTTTTAAAAATTGAAGGTTTGTGGCAGCCCTATGTTGAGCAAACTTATTGGTGCCATTTTTCCAATAGTATTTGCTCACTTTGTGTCTCTGTGTCACATTTTGGTAATTCTCACAATGTTTTAAACCTTTTTCATTATTATTATTATATATTTTATCATGATCTGTGATCAGTGATCTTTAATGTTGCTGTTGTAATTGTTTTTGGGCACTAAGAACTGCCCACATAAGATGGTGAACGCGATCAATGAATGTCGTGTGTGTTCTGACTGCTCCTCCAGCTGGCCTTCTCTCTATCTCTTTTTCTCTGCTTGGGCTTCCCAATTCCCCGAGACAGAACAATATTGAAATAAGGCCAATTAATAACACTACAAGTGAAAGGAAGAGTTACACATCTCTCACTATAAATTAAAAGCTAAAAATGATTTTAGCTTAGTGAGGAAGGCATGTCAAAAGCTGAGATAGGGTAAAAGCTAGGCCTCTTGCATCAAACAATTAGTTAAGTTGAAAGTGTAAAGGAAAAGTTCTTGAAGGAAATTAATAGCGCTACTCCAGTGAATACAGGAATTATAAGAAAGTGAAACAGCCTCATTGATAATATGGAGTAAGTTTTAGTGGTCTGGACAGAAGATCAAACCAGCCACACATTCTCCCAAGCCGAAGTGTAATCCAAAGCAAGGCCCTAACTATTTTTAATTCTGTGAGGGCTGAAATAGGTGAGGAAGGTGCAGAAGAAGTCTGAAGCTAGAATAGGTTGGCTCATGAGGTTTAAGGAGAGAAGTCATCTCCATAATAAGGTAAGGCAGCAGGATGTAGAAGCTGCAGCAAGTTATATAGCAGATCTAGCTAAGGTAATTAATGAAGGTGGCTACACTAAACAACAGATTTTCAGTATAGATGAAAGAGCCTTATGTCGAAAGAAGATGTCATCTGGGACTTTCATAGCTAGAGAGGAGAAGTCAATACCTGGCTTCAAAGCTTCAAAGGACAGGATGACTCTCCTGTGAGTGGCTAATGCAGCTGGTGACTTTAAGTTGGAGCAAATGTTTATTTACCATTCCAAAAATCCTAGGCCCTTAAGAATTATGCTAAATCTATTCTGTCTGTGTTCTATAAATTGAACAGTGAAGCCTGGATAACAGCACATCTGTTTATAACATAGTTTACTGAATATTTTAAGCCCACTGTTGAGACCTACTGTTCAGAGAAAAAGATTCTTTTCAAAATATTACTGCTCATGACAATTCGTCTGGTCACCCAAGAGCTCTGATAGAGATGTACAACAAGATTAATGTTGTTTTCTAGTGTGCTAACACAACATCCATTCTCCAGTCCATGGATCAAGAAGTAATTTTGACTTTCAAGTTATATTATTTAAGAAATATATTTTGTAAGGCTATTGCTGCCATAGATAGTGATTTCTCTGATAGATCTGGGCAAAGTAAATTGAAAACCTTCTGGAAAGGATTTGCTATTCTAATGTCATTAAGAACATTTGTGATTCATGAGAAGATGTCAAAATATTGATATTAATGAGAGTTTGGAAGAAGTTGATTCCAACCCTTATGGATGACTTCGAGGGGTTCAATACTTCAGCGGAGGAGGTAACTGCAGATGTGGTGGAAATAGCAAGAGAACAAGAATTGGAAATGGAGCCTGAAGATATGGCTGAATTGCTGAAATCTCATAAGACTTTAACGAATGACGAGTTGCTTCTTATGGATGAGCGAAAAAGTAGTTTCTTGAAATGGAATCCATTTCTGGTGAAGATGCTGTGAAGATTGTTGAAATGACAACAAAGGATTTAGAATATCACATACTCTTAGTTGATAAAGCAGCAGCAGGGTTTGAAAAGATCGATTACAATTTTGAAAGAAGTTCTACTGTGAGCAAAATGTTGTCAATCAGCATTGCATGCTACAGAGAAATGGTTTGTAAAGGGAAGTGTCAATCGATGTGGCAAACTTTCTTGTTGTCTTATTTTAAGCCATCCCAGCCTTTAGTAACCATCACCATGATTAGTCAGAATCCATCGACATCAAAGTAAGACCCTGCACAAACAAAAAGTCATAACTCACTAAAGGCTCAGATGATGATTAGCATTTTTTTAGCAATAAAGTATTTTAAGGCATGTACATTTTTTAGACATAATGCGTTATAGATTATAGTATTGTGTAAACATAACTTTTATTTGTACTAGGAAACCAAAAAGTTTGTATGACTTAGTTTATTGTGATATTTGCTTCATTGTGGTGGTCTGGCACCGAACCTACAATATCTCTGAGGTATGTTTGTTCAATGCCATTGCTATAAGGTTTGCATCTATCGACAGGGAAAATGTTAGTTTAGCCCTAACATCATTCGTTACCTCTACTTGGCCAGAGTACTTCTGGTATTTTGTTAATTTCAGTTTTTTTAAAGTTAAACACATGTGAGCCATTCTACAATTATGACTTTTTTGGTTTTCATTCTCTTTCTCTCTCCTTAAGGTATGTCTGACCTATAATTTCTCCTGAATTTACTAATTTAACTCTTTGATGCCTTTCCTCTCCCTACATCCTGGATATCTCCAGTATTTCTCCTCTGGGCAACACTTTCCACTAAGCAGCTGGTTATATGGGTAAGGGGACACTAAAGATGAGTGTGGAAGATATAGTGTTATTTGTCTAGGTGGACAAGTAAAAATATTCCATACAGACACTGAGCATGAAATTCCATGGGGGTGTTAAAGGGACTGTAAATCATTTGGTTCTAAGGAAGCATATATGAAGACAGAGGGATCTTAATGTCTTGGTCTTAGGTGTCACGACTAGTCTTATTAGGTGTTGGTTGAATTATGACTTAGACTTGAACTCCAAGAGTTTTTAAGAGTTGGTGTATGATGTTCATATCCAAAGCAAACAAATAATCCATGAACTGGACCATTAATCTAAGTCAAAGTCTGTTAGAAGAAAGATTAACCAGAAAGATTAACTATAAATACCAAACTCAAAAGACCATAGTGGGATTCAGGTCAAATTCGCAGAACCAGAAAAGAGCCGTGAGAAGATGACATTGGAACAAAGCCAGGTAGAGATCAACTAAGGGTTCTGACTGGGGTCCAGAGTGAATGCTCTAAAAGCAAGGGTGTATTTATGGTTTGTCTTCATGAGCTGGTGGATTCCAAAAGGATCAGGTTATGTTACAGGCCTAGGGCAGGTCTGGCATACAGGAGGTAAGAATGCAAAGAGTTATAGATCACATCACAGAGAATTTTTAGCTAGGTGATTTATAACTTATTTATAGGCCATACAGAGTAAAGAAAGGATTTTAAATAGGAATGATAAATGGTGACACCCGCACGAATGAGAACCTTCAAGCAACAGCGTGGAAGTGGGACTGGTGGAGAATGAGACAGGAGACAGGAGGATCCCTGGTAAAGGGGCCGTTGTTCAAGTGCACGAAGAGGGGCTGACTGGGGCAGGCAGTAGGATAGTGAGCATTGGACCTTCACTTGAGGGTGGGCAAATTTAGAAGGTAGAATCAATAGCATATTCGTCTTATTGTATGTATGATATGAGGGAAAGCAAGTAGTCAAAGCAATTTGCGGGTGAATGCTGGTGTCAGTGGCAGAGATAGAGAGGTCCAGAGGAGAAGAAGGTTTCATGAAAAAGATATCAATTTAGTTTTGGAATGATACTTTTGTGATTCTCATAGAATATCTAGGTGCAGAAATTCACAATCTATTGAAATTACAAACCGAAAACTACGGGAAGGAAGAACATATAGTTTGGAAATTCTATCAGTGAAGGCAAGCTCTAACCCTGAGAGAGGATAATGAAAAGTGGACTGAAGATAAATCTTCTGATTTTAGATTAGAGACATGAACGCAAACACCCGGAGGACAGAGAATGGATGGTGTCAAGACTACAGTAGATGGATTGGTCTTGAATAGGAAAGGAGGCACCTGCACCCACTGAGTTTGGACAGGCCCAGATGGAAATAGAAACAGCTCAAAATAGGTATTGAGTCAAAAGGTTGAGGGATTCACCTTCATTTTTCCTTGGTGAAGCAAGAGATGTCATTTTCTGCAATGCATTAGAGCAGGATCAGCAAACTATTTTTCTGAAAGGCCAGATATTCAATAGCTTAGACTTTGTGGGCAAGATGGTCTTTGATATAATTACTCACTTCTGCTATTCTAGTGGGAAAGGAGCCATAAACATTACCTAAAATTAATTCTGGTGTTCCAACAAAACTTTGTTTATAAAAGGGGTAGTGGGCTGAATTTGGTGTATAGCCATTTTAGAGGGTTGCAGCTTGGGCTCCCACATGAATGGTGGAGGTTTGGAATAGTCTTTGTGGGAAATGGGAGAGAGTGAGTATGGATCGTTGACAAAGAAGAGCATACACGTGGAGCTGAGGGTCCAGCTGACATAAGAAAAAACGTGTTGATGGTGGCCCTATTTGCATTCTGAGTTACTTCCTCTAGCAATTCAGAGTAACTTCCTCCTCTGCGATCCAAGCACATTGCTTCCACTTCTGACTAATTATATGTGTCTCTCCCCCTAGACTGTGGACATTTTGAGGGCAAGGTCCTTGTCTAAACTTTTTAATAGCCCGATATTCTGCAGTTTCATTTACAACCACATCCTTTAGCTGTAGGCATTTGCCCATCACCTCACTGTGACACAGCCAGAGTCCTCTCCTGGACCTGAGCCCTAATTGCCAAGCTTGTCTCACTTCATGTTGAATCCACCCTGGCCCGTCTCGCCCTTTGAGGACCGGTGACTAATGCAGTGACTGTAGCCGGTCAGAGAAGCTGAAGTCATGCAGCAATTACGGTTCCACACACACGCATCCACTGTTTTATCTGTTTTTTTCGCCCCCATCTTCCTGTCTTTGGAACAAAAAAATTCTCTGACTTCACATGGCCAACACAGCTGTCCAACTGGCTGCGAACGCAGAAGTGAATGAAATCAGCGAAAGGGTGAGTCACTGCACAACAGTGTCATTTACACTCGCCTCTATCCCCACACCTCCACCCGCTCCTGATGGGATTTACTGCTTGGGAGGGAGCCCTCTGCCACATCTCCATGGGCAATATGTGTGCAAGGAAAAGCCTTTTGGGGGCAGAAGTAACTCATTTGTCAAATGAGTTGTTCACTCCTGCTCCACCTAGTTGAATAATATCATTTGGATCTAACGAGGAGATGGTAGGATTTAAGGGGCATAGACAGCTGAGTGGCTTAGTGGTGTTTAAATCTTTTAGAAAAAGGATACACAACATACAAGTCAAGACCCAAATCCATACAATTTAGTTATAGCTTAATAATATTTTGCGAGTCACAACACCAAGTGAACCTACAGCCAGGAAATCTCATAGAAACCAATGATAATCTTATTCTTGGCTGCTATTGTTCATATTAATTCATGAGACATCAAGAAAATGAGCATTCTTGCAGTGCATATGGCAATGCTTAATAATCTAAATTGAGACAGTTTTTATTATGATCAGTATTTTATTTTGATCAATGTTGGCATGGATTTAAAATCTACGATCAATAACAATATCAATGATATTATTAATAAACAATTTATTTTCTCACTGTGATCTCTGCCTTTTTGTTATGAATTTCTCCCATCTTAAGGATGGTGTTGTTCGGAATATGAGAAGCTTAGACTGGTTGAAATTTGTGTTAGTTCTCACATCAAGTGCGTCTTCTGCTTTTGGTGCCTTCGGCCAGCCTTCTGTAATCATCACTCTTATGTCTCCCTCTTTCAAAGTTCGCTTTCCTCCTGTTTGTAACAGGCCTCCCAGGGCACTGCACTTGGATTCTCAGAATGAGAGGAGAGAGGTAGACAAGACAGAAACTGGAGGAGCAGCTGCTGGTCCATCCTGCTGCCAAGGCTTGGCACCAGGTTCCTGGGGAAGCAGTAGGCACCTGGTTCACACAGGACCAGAACAGCTGGTACAGCTTTTGACTGGCAGAGCGTAGCTTCCTTCGTCACCAAAGTGACTGGCCCTGTGATCTTGCTACAGCCTGCTGAAACCGAGAGGGACACAGTGAAAGCGGTACACCTCATCGGAGCAGGTGCAAGTCACATTTCACTAATGAACAATGGGAACTTTGCACACAGGGAGGCTTTGATCTGAGAGCTAAAAAGCCCTTCTGTTGGACAGGATGTTGGCTGAGGCAGACAGAAGTAAGAAGCATTGGGAAGGATCCTTTATCCCAGAAAGTCAGTGCAAGAGCAGCCGTCAAATAACAATAGCAGAGTCAAAAACTTTCATTCTCAGAGACCTTGGGAGAAAGCAATGTGTTTTTGGAAGTTTTAGTTGATTATATTTGGACCATCCCCAAAATGAGTAAAACATTTCTTCTATATTAAATTTAAATCTGTCTTCTACCCCTCGGTTTCAGTTCTGCCTATGGGTTAAAATAGAGTAATTCTACTTGAAGAAGAGAGTGTCCATGTGAGAGCCTTCCATACATTTGGGGACCACGCACATGTAACAGGATATCCTTTAATAAATTAAAAAAATAAATATGTAAATTTATATAAATAAATAAAAGTTGGCAGACTTGTAGGTTTTTATGATGGAAAAGACCTTAGAGATCATCTTTTCTAAGCTCTCATTTCACAGATTGGGAAATGGAGGCTGACAGAGGCGGAGTCACACATTAGTTCAAAGCTGAGATGAGAACCCGAGACAGTCCAGGGTTGATGCCACTGTCATGTGGCTCTGATGATGTCTGCGAGCAAGTGGAGTGATAGTTCCAGGCAAGGTGCAAATCATCCTTCCCCACTTTAGGTACACGGGGCTTCCATCATCTCATCTTCCTTTCTCTACAATATGCTCTCAGAGGATGACCTGATCTGAGACTCGATGTGAATTTCAGCCAATGTATTTGAGTTATTTCCTTTCAGTTTTCATTGAGTAATGTAGAGTGTCAGGCAAGGGATTTGAGGCTTCATAAAGCAGATGAGGGAGGGGCATTTAGGTAAAGAGGTAAAGAGGGAATGTCCATATAAGAAGGTCTCTTCGGGGACAAGAACTGGGGGATCTCCACATCTGTAAGAATGTGTTTGGTACAGCCAGTGCCACACAAGCAGGGGCAGAGTCTCTCCATGTGAACACTTATGGGAACGGTTCCCCAGTCAGTAGATGAACCTCAAAGGAGGAAACCAGCACAAATGAATTAATGCTCCAAAGCTGGAGGCAGTTGAGTTTACAGCAGTAAAAATATAACCATATGGTCGCTGCCGCACAGACTTGTATAACAGGGCAACATGCCCATGGAGCAGATACTGCACCTGAGCTCAGTGAGTATCATGCCCAAGGCAGAGGAAATTACCTACCTCGGCGTGTGCATTTGAGAGAGTGTTATGCAGAATCGAAGCATGAAGAGAGAGGGGTAGGAGCATGGAATAGCAAGGAATATATGAAAATCCATGGGGGAAATGTAGAGAGACATGGATTCAAAGTCTAACATGGAAAGACTTTGAGCCATTGTGTCAGCAAGGGTACCGTGTGTCTGGAAAGGTGTCTGTATGGCCATACTTAGGTCAGAACAGTTGGGGAGTGTAATGTTTTAGACAGACAAACATGACTGTTTTCAAATCCTTGCTGTTGCTCTTGGATCGGAAGCCTGTTTAGGAGGGTACTCGACAACAGAATAACTGATTCTAGTGGTTACCCTGCTAGAGGGGACCCCCCACTGAATATGCTTACTCTCCTCGTCAGCACTGGCTCAGGACCCTTACAAAGTAAAACCCAGGGCAATCGGACCTCTGTGAATTCAGAGGAACAAGGCTAAGAAAGGCAGGGACCAACACTATAGATGATGATAACATTTTATCCTTTTTTTTCTCCTTTCACCTTATCAAGACATATCTCTCCCATGTACCATACATACTCCTGTGGACCTAGCTGTTTTTTAAACATTCTTGCAAACTAGATTATAGTGTCATTATCAGAATGAAATCATTTGGCATAGAAGTAGGGATGGGCAAGATAAGTGACTTTAACCAAAGGAAGAAGAAAGTTGGGAATCAGGTGTGGGGTGTGTGTGTGTGTATGGGGGGGAGATAGGCAGGCAGGCAGACACACACACACACACACACACACACACACACAGAGAGAGAGAGAGAGAGAGAGAGAATTAACCAACATGAAAAAACTATCCCTCCATAAGAATTGGAGACATAAGTCTGAGGATATATTATGGATCCTTCTATAGATATCCCTTCAAGTTCATGCAATTCTCTTTACCACTGTCAGAAAATTATTGCCATCCAATGGCCTGACATCTGTACAGTATTCAGCATTGCTAACAGGAAGATTTGGATAAAGAGCAGAGTTCAAATCAAAATAAAAGTAAGCAGCAAAACTGCCTGTCACTGATGACTCGATTATATATTTTCAAAGTGTTAAAAATAGCAAAGGAAAAGATATAGCCTCAGCATCTTTATTTTTCCTAATCAATTACATTTAAGTCAGTAGATTATATTTTACTTTTTGGGGGGTTAGAATTTGTCTTTTTAAATTCAGGCGACATTTACTTCCATTAAAAAATTTTTGAGGCTGTATCTTTTCCTTTGCTATTTTTAACACTTTGAAAATATGTAATCGAGTCATCAGTGACAGGCAGTTTTGCTGCTTACTTTTATTTTTGATTTGAACTCTGCTCTTTATCCAAATCTTCCTGGTTGATTTGGGCCCTTTAAATTCAAAATGTCCTCGCTTTTTTGCCTATTGGTGGACTACAGGCTTTGCCAAGTTGATGTATGCCGATTCTTTTCTTATGATTTCCTCAGAGAGTTTGAGAGAGATGTGAGTTGGTGTTTAGATCCATCTATAGATTTCATTGTGCTTCCATTTCAAATTTCATCTACCATTTCAAATTTCGTCTACCATTTAACATTTACTTTGTCCATTTTTTTGTTCTCTTACATAATTCTTTTATTTATTTTTGCTTTGCTATGGTTGGGAAGTTTGCACTGGGAGTTCAACTGTTATCCTTGTTTTGCAATTAGTACTTTTTATTGTTTTGCAATTTGTATTTGTACTTTTGTTGCTTTCTTTCCAAAATTGCATAAATGTCTCTTCCTTCCCTCAGGATATATGTTTGTGAACCATTTAGATTTGCTTATTTACTCATTTTTTTCTTCATTTTCGTAAGAGAATCAGCGGATTCGAATGGGTGCGTAGGTGGTAGTTCCCTAAGGCCTTTCTCATCCAATTTTGACTTGCTGCTCAGTTTCTCACTTGTTTGACCTTCGGCATGGTTCTGGTTGACTCAAGTCTTCCTGCCAGAAAAGTTGGGACCAACTAGAGAAGAACTTTGAAATTTGTCACATGGTGATAACAAAATTTCAGGAAAAGCATATTATTATTATTATTATTATTATTATTATTATTATTATTGTTTTTGTGGTTAACTGGGCAACAGGTAGAGGGAGGCAGAGCAGAGCAAAGTCTCTTTTGCCCACCTACTGAGCTGTAGTGTTATTTTGTGCACAAAATTGTTCTTTGCTTTGTGGGCCTTGGGAGGCATGCTCAGAAACCCTGAAGCATTTATTATGTCTCTTCTCTGTTAATCAAAATGTGGTCTGTATTCAAGTCTCCAATCAGCTTGAAGTCTTTTCAAAACTTTTCTCCAGTCTCCCTAGCATCTAGCACAGCACAGAGACTGGAACATAATTGGCTGTCAATATACATTTGCCAGACCAAGAAGTAAATATGTCTTTTCCCTAATGCTATGTATGATAGCCATTCAATAACTTATATTAACAGTCACTAATAACATGCTTAAAAATCACTGGCTCCACACTTTTTTGGTTCATGTGAAAACTATCGATTTGTTTTTCTCGATTACATCTAATTCTTGATTTTATCTTTTGTAATCAAATATAAAAAAAATGAGATTGTTCGGTTTTTCTGAGCAGAACTTAGAGCTGGACTATAAGGATAGATAACACATTGAGTATGTATTTACTAATAAACCTGGCTAGGATGAAGATTAGCTCTGAGATTGTGAAGGAACAGATCGGGAATCATCAGTTTATTTTATCCATGCAGGGAATCAGCTTACCTTGAAACTTTCCCTTATGTGGTCCTCTACATTGACAGAGCTGCTCACTGCTGGATCTCCATTTAACTTCATTCTGTATAGACACAGAAAAGGTAATGCTTTCTTTCCTATCTTAATGGCAGATAATTCATGTTAACCCAGTATTATCCTTGATAATAATATAAGATTATTTGAATACAAAATTATAATAAGATGAAAATGTTGACAGATGCTTCCAAGAATTATTTGCTTAGAGCTAGAGGCTAGGGTAAAATTCCATGCTTTTGAGCAATTCTGTTAAAAAGGTAATATCCTTATGTATAAAATGGTGGCGTAGCTGTCCTTCTTATTTTTTAGTATACGTGTCTCGTCTCACTTTCTCTCTAACCCTTCCCCAATCAAGTATTGCTTTGAGCAAAATGTGACCCATGTAGTCTTGGGTCACTTGAAAATTAAATAGCAAATTATGTCAATAGGAATATCTGCAGAATTTTGGGTTGTAAGTATAAGAGAGAAATAATGAACAAGTTCATTGACTACCTGGCATCTAGTAGGTGCTCAATAGCTATGAGATTCATAAATCTGGACACACAAATATAAAACCAAAGCAACAGTGTAGAAGCATACATGTGGGCCAAATATGAGTGTCTCCGTGGCACTAAGGAATGAAGGTGATGAAATGCAATGTGTTGGAAGTAATCTCAAATTGATTCAGTCTGTCCTTCTGAAATGCAGAGAGAACCTTCCAGAACACAGCAGAGCTAACTGGATTTGATATATGTTAGTAGTCTTGGTTGGAGCTGTTCAAATGACACATCGGCATCAAAATATTGTTCATGTTTTTTTTTTCTTAAATTTTTTTACCTTTGAGGTTTGGGAAAATAATATTTTTCACAAAAAAAGAGCATTGGAATGAAATAACTAACCACGGATCCCCTTAACTTTCCAGTGGTCTCGTGCTCACACACTGCATCTTGGCTTTTTCCCCTCGAGATTAAGTAATTTAAAAATCGAGTGAAAAATGAACTTATATTTTTTTCTGGAAAAGAATGAATCCCTCATGCAATCTTGTGGTTCTTTGATTAGTGGAAGATGCTCTCATTATCCTGCCAACCACTGGGCGAGTTCACTCAAAATTAATCTACGACATTAATAAATAACAAGCATCCTTCTTATAATTGCAAAGGACTTGGGTCTTGACCTTGTGCCCCAAGGACCAATAAAGTTGCACTCGTTTAGAGACAGTTCTGGAGTCAAAGTTTCCCCCATTTAAAATGCCCACATCCAGTTCTTTAGAGTTCAGCTTGGTATCATTACTGAGTCTTTCTGCTACATCTCAAGAGACACAGACAGGCTCTTAAGGAGCGTTTGTCCTAATTGCCTTGTTTGTATTAACATCCCCAGAACTTTAATTTAACCTATTTGGAAAGGTTCCTTTTTCTTTGTTCTTTCTCTAATCCTTCCTCGCCCCCGCCCCCCCGCCCCCAACCCCACTGATTTGAACTTCTGGACCTGGCTTTTCACTACGACTTTGCTCTTAGCAATTTTCAACTGTGGCTGCAAAACACCACATAAAAATGGGTTGAAAAACTTAGCCTGACTCTAAAATTACTTTTCCATTCTCACATCCCATTACTTTCTTTCAAGTGTGACTATTTTTCCTGTCTATGCCCTGAGCACTCCTCTCCCCATGCCTTTGTCGCATGGTTATTTCTACTGAGAAGGTCTCCCAGCTCTGCCAGTTTAAATTTCTAACCATCGTTCTACTATCAGCTAGTAGTTCACCCTCTCCATGAAATCCTTCTGGATTCTTGTAGCTGTAGACACGCTCTCCCTTCTCTGCACTCTCATAGCTCCCCCAGGACTCATCGTAGCCATTGCTACATTCTGAAGTTCGTTCTCCTTCTTCGGCCTCAATGTTCATCTCCCAGTATTCCTAGGCTGTTCCCATTTTAAGAGGTGGAAATTTGCTTCCTTGATGGTTTCCAACCAAGAGCACTCTGAGAGAAGTTGCTCAAAAATGTTTATTGACTAACCAAAGACACAAATATACCTTGGAATAAAATGATCTGTTTACTGGACTAAATTTTTTTTCCCCTATTTTTCAACTGGATTTTGAAATTACATAGATACAGCTAGCTGGATAATGCAAAATAATTTCCCTCTCCTCCCAAGGCACGATATATCAACCATCAAAATCATAAGTATAAAGAAGTACAAGTGTGTTTGTAGGTGCCTGCCTGTGCTTTGGGGAAAACATAAGTTGAAGTTTTGGCAAATCGATTAAAAAATAACAATAACCTTGTAGTGTATGTGGCCTATTAGTTTATGCAAAATCTGTTGTGTCCTGGGAAAGGTTGTCTTGGTGTCCTCTGAAACCTGAGACACATGTCACCCCTCTAAGTTTAGCAGCAATTCAGATTTCCTAGAGTTAAAGCTGTGCCCCTTAGGTCCTGGCTCACCACCACTGTTCACTCCTGTTAAATTTTCTGGCACTAGCACATGTATTGCAACTTTTTTTTTTGTCTCCAAAGAATATAGTCACGTCAGAGAAAAACTTTGTCCAATTTCTTTCCCCTCAGTGCCCACTAATTTCAAAGTTATTTTATAGCTGAAGGAAACAATTCTACGCCCTTAGAGTTAAATTTAATTGCTGTTTCACAAACTCTCAATGAAATTCTGCTTTCCTTTTTGGGAAATAAGGGGTCTCTATGGCACAAACTCTTCCAATTGATTGATAAAACTTCAAAAGTGAATTTAGATATAAACAAATTCTATTCAGAAAATGCCCTCACTGCACATAATGAAGTTATAAATAATGAGAAAATCCAGAGAATAAGGCACTGACCCTGCCCTCAAGGCACTCAAGACATCAACAAATATTAAAAAATTAAAACAGTACAGTGTTTAAAAGGAATATAATATAGACTACTACCTAAGTAATCTAACAAGAATATTGTCACAATTAGTGAGATAATGTGTTTAAAAAACTTGGAAATACCTTGATGAAAGTGAATATTTCTGTCGAACGGAGATATCAGTGGTAGTTCCATTATCGGTTTGTTGTGTGGAATAAATGTTAATAGAGATAAGGCATTTGGAATACTGGCTGGCACATGTTTAGCAGTTAATATGTGCAATTCTTTTCAATGATCATTTCTTATCTCTATGAGTTATTTTGAAACTCTTTATGAATAGTTGCTATATTGGCACCACTTCCCTAATAGGGACAAGGACGTAGTGATAATCATTTCAAATACATAAAATCTGTTATAATGAAGAATTATGTTACCTAGAGCAACAGAACTATCTCAATTAAAAAAAGGCTTCAATATATGTTCACAACAACTTAATTAAAGGAAGAAAACTTTAGCATCAATTATGTATTCTGCACACAACTAGTGTCTGATGGGCTTTTAAAGGCTCCCGTAAGTTAAGCAGATCTCGGATGAAGCTCAGTACCCAAACTGACCAACATGAATAACAGGAGCTGAGTCTTCTGGATGACCACAGTCAGACCTAAGGAGTGAAAAAGTAAACCTAACATGTTATTTACTGCTATGTCAACAAAATAAAACAAATTGATTGCTTAATCATTTGTTATTATTGTTATGTCGGTGATAGATAACATAGAAGCAGCCACTCACTTTCCGTTTATTTTTAATCATGCAGCATGGTCACGGTGTTATAGTGGAGAGAGTCTGTCCGCGTGACCTTGAACGAGTTATTATGAACACTGGGCAAAATTTCCACCCTCTAAAAATGGAGTATACTTCTAACTGTTTCTTCCTGAACTAAAATGCGATGGCTCTAAAGGATAGAATTATATTATGGATACTATAGGAAAATGATTTGCCACCCATTTGAACGTTTCTTTTTAAAAGGAATAGTTTAAAGTGTGTGTGTATCAAAGTACAGAGCATTGCTCAATGTTGGTTTGTCAAAAGATTACAATTTAGTTCTTGAAATAAACGTTTCCCAAAATAACAGCATTGGGGAAACTTTGAGCTCTGTTTTAGTCCTTTCACAGGAACTAAGAGGTCTTTCATATTTTGAAGGCGGAATACTGAGTAATAGAAGAAACAAGAAGTCCTCAGTCCCCATCGCTCTGCCTGGGGACCCACTGGACTATTATTAGCATGGGATACAAAATAGATTTGGTAAACGCTGGAAAAGCCTTGCCAAGCAGCGTTTCAGACATATGGTCTTTTGTAAGGGCCATGATCATTATAAACAAGCAAGATGTTCTAATTAAGAAGAAGTCTTTGTAAGGCAACTTGTTCTATAACTTAGCAGTGAGATTCTAAAACAGACAGGCAAAACTTTGGGGGTTGGGTAACCCCTATTCCGTCTTCCATCCAGACTCTTAATTAAGACTGAAACAGAGAGCTGCCATCTCTTTTTTGACCACTAGAGGGAGGGCAACTACGTGGAATTACTCGGCAAAGGGGGTTTCAACAATCCACAGTCACCCTAGCCTCCTCACACCCTGGTGTTCACTACAAATCAATCTGTCACAGAAACGGATTTTCTTTGGCTTTCAGAGGGAGTGTAAATGTAGGGGAATGTGCTTTATCAATGGATATCAGTCCCATCTTTTATGTTCACTGGGGTTATGGTGTGGATATTGTTTTCTTATTTTTACAAACCGCGCGAAGCACAGTACAGATCTGTTTGAATGATGGAATGAGGGAATAAATAGCTATTTTTCTCCTCTGCCCTGCCTTGTGCAGTGTGCATGGATTTTACACTACAGGATTATCTCTTGTGAGTTAAAGAATTGAATCTTCATGACGATTTCATGGAATAGCATTTCAAGTAGAGGAGCTTTGATAACTTTTCCGACCCTAAAATTCTGTGATTCTGTCTCTCCTCAACTGGAATACTAACTTCTCGTGGGCAAAGAACTGTGACTTAGATATAACCCCTACTGGCAAGGCTGATCCCCTAAGAGATGCTCTCTAAAGAGTCCATAGTTGAAATGATTGATAAGACTGTCTCGTTTATATGATTATTTGCCATCTAAAAGCACCATCAAGAATGGAACATAGTTTTGATTCTCAAGGCATGTTATTATTTCCTCAATATTAAAAAAAATCTGTTAAAACTCAGAACAATAGTGGTTAAAGAAAATGGAAACACTATTCCTTCCTCCTCATTATAATCACCTTCCCTCACATAACATCAAACATGGGCACACATATCCCACACA